>NC_072377.2:179291041-179605000 GCF_028885625.2 Pongo pygmaeus
AAGAGAGATCAGGAATCTGCATTTTTATTTGACAGCTCAATGTTTAAAATCCTGGCAATTACATTTTTTAAGTGTGAAAACATAGTGACCCTCAAATAATACAGCTATGGGTCATATCTGGTCCTCAGGGGCAATTCTTATTCTCTGAAATACTTCTCAGGATGACTGATCCTGCCCCCTGGCTCTGTCCCTAATGCTTCACTGTGCACTGACCCACCCGTTTGTTTTTGCTACCAGACTGGGGATTAGGGTTCTCTAGAGAAACAGAACCAGTAAGATAAATGTAGAGAGAAGCAGATATGTGATAGGCAACTCACTGGGGGAATTGGCTCACATGGTTATGGAGGCTGCGATATGGCATCTTCAAGCCAGAGCACCAAGGAAGCCAGCAGCATGGCTCAGCCCAAGTCCCAAGGCTGAGAGACAGGGCAATTGATGGTGTCACTCACAGTCTGAGACCTGAGACACTAGGGGACTACCAGTGCAGCTCTCAGAGTCTGAAGGCTGGAGAACCTGGATCTCTGATGTCCAAGGGAGGAGAAGGATATTCCAACCTCAGAAGGGAGAAAGCGTGTGTTCTCCTTTTTACCAGGCTTTTTGTTCTATCTAGGCCCTCAGCTGATTGAGCAATGCTTACCATGTTGACAGTGGATCCTCCTTACTCAGTCCATGTATACAAACACCAATCTATTTCAGGAACCCTCACAGACACACCCAGAAATCATGCTTTTCCAGCTATCTGGGCTTAATAGCCCTTAATCCAGTCAAGTTGACACCTGGAATGAATCATCACAGAGAGAATCCTAAGGGCTGGGACCGGGTCTTTGCCCTCCTTTTATTCTCTGAGCTCAAAGCTCAGATCTAGGGTCAGGCCCAAAGTGGACACCAAGTGAACTCTCAGGCACTTAACTGGATTAAAGATAAACCAGTGCTTCGATGCAGAAGTACTGAGTCCTCTCAGCTCTTGTTGGCTCCGGGAGGTTTCTATGAAGGTCATCCCAGCCAGTCCTCACTTAGCCTATGACTGGGTCTGCTGATCAGGAGAGTAGCACAAGGACTTCTATACTTTTCCTGACTGGCCCATGCCAGCTTAGCTCACTGTGATGGTTAATACTGAGTGTCAACTTGATTGGATTGAAGGATGCAAAGTATTGATCCTGGGAGTGTCTGTAAGGGTGTTGCCAAAGGAGATTAACATTTGAGTCAGTGGGCTGGGAAAGGCAGACCCACCCTTAATCTGAGTGGGCACCATCTAATCAGCTGCCAGCATGGCTAGAATATAAAACAGGCAGAAAAGAAAAATGTTAAAAGCCTAGACTGGCCTAGCCTCCCAGCCTACATCTTTCTCCCATGCTGGACCTTTCTGGCCCTTGAACATCGGCCTCTAAGTTCTTTACTTTTGGAACTCGGACTGGCTTTCCTTGTTCCTCAACTTGCAGATGGCCTATTGTGGGACCTTGTGATCATGTGAGTTAATATTTAATAAACTCCCCAAGATATATATATATATCCTATTTGTTCTGTCCCTCTAGAGAACCCTAATACATTCACCTTATTGTCTCATATTCTGAGGGTTTACAAATGTGCTGGAAACACCCTTACTGCCTGTCTTCCTTGGCACAAATCATTCTGAGAACACAGCCTAGGCATAATCTCATTTGATAAACCTTTATATTTCCACTAGACAAAATGAATTGAACCTTCTACTATAGGAAATACCATCTCACATTATTATTGTCCCTCTTCGATTCTGAATCTGGGGTCAGAAATTAATGTCTGAAAAATTAAGCCAAGTTGTATCCTCACACCTGTGGGGTTTCATTTGTCGGCCTCAGTCTGGATCTCTTAGGAAGTGGAAGCCAGCATTTTTAAAGCACTAGCACCTGGGATTTTGCTGCCTCAGACACAACGAGGGGAGCTTTGGGAAGCCTGGATTGGAGGCCAACCAGGTTTACCAATTGCAGGCACGGGGAAGAGAGAGCTCACACTGTCAACAATAGTTATAGCTCCATCACCACTGCATCTACTGAGTCTTGCACAGTGCCCAACTCTGGTAGGAGCCCAACCAATGTTTCTTAATTGAAGTAAGGATAAAATGGTAAAACATGTGTTAAGACATAGAGAATTTATATCCTGTATAACTTGTTTTTATAAAACTCTCTTTAAAACTCTCTTTGGGGTATTTTGCTTGCTAACGTTGCAGGTCTCTCTCTCTCTCTCTCTGCTTTTCTCTCTCCTTTCTCTTCCCTTTTCCATCTCTTATCACCTCTCAGGGCTGTTACTGTACTTGGCCTGCAGCTCTATTTTACATTTGATCTTCTTTGCAAGAACTGAGGGGCTGCTATCTTCACAATGAAATAAATAAATAAAATGCAAGACTTTATAATGGTTGTTTATTACCTAAACAGAACCTCTTTCACCTTTTGGCGACTTGGTCACTGAGTCATTCACACCATAGGTCAAGGCGTCCCTGATCACCTCCAGAACAAATCTGATGAGATTCCTCACAGGGGAAATAGGAGGGACCTGCTGCTGGCTATGAACCTCTAGCATTCCAGGCATGCTCCTCTTCATCCCCCTGAATTACCTCCATGGCTCTGTGAGAAGCAGTCTGGTGGAAGAACTGTGGGTTTGTTTTCAACATCCATTCCCACTTCCCTCTCATCTACCTACAGAGGATGGGCCCTAAAATAGGCAATTTCCAATAGGCAATTTACCATTCACGATGTGATTGCCTTTGGCCAAGCAGCAACAAGACTTGGGATCAGACATGGCACATCTGGAGCAGGGACTGCACTTGGCCACTTGTGCGCTTTTGTCTGGAGGCTGCAAGGTGGGAGTGTTTGGCATTTCTTTGGCAGCTGTGGTAGTGGTTCTAGCATCTACACCCAAGCTACATGGGGTCAAGGGCATCATCTTGCAGGTGTGCATCATGGCCGAGGCAACATGATTCTGGAGCTGGAGTGTCATGGGATCCCAGCCTGGAAAAGAGCTTCGAGATTCTATCCTTTCTTCCCTGGGCAGAGGCAGCAGCTTCCTGGGCAGGCCAGTTCTATAGTGTTTTGAAAATCTACTCTAGAATTCATTTCTTCAACCCTCTTAAAGATGCTCTAACCATTTGTGCTCAAGTAGATTCTGTTTTCTGCAACTGAACCCTGCTTGACACACCCATTTCACAGAAAATAAAATGAAGGCTCAGAGTGATGAAATGATGAGTCTCAGGCGCCCTGGTTGTGACAGAGGAAGAGATTCTGCATAAGCTGCCTTAGTAGTGCTGAGCTTTCATTCATTCGAGAAAGAGCAGCCAGTGCCTCTGATAGTCCATCCTCAAGAATCAGGGTTATGGGGGCTGGCTGCAGTGGCTCACACTTGTAATCCCAGCACTTTGGGAGACCAAGGCAGGCTGATCACTTGATATCAGGAGTTTGAGACTAGCCTGGCCAATATGGTGAAACTCTGTCTCTACTAAAAATACAAAAATTAGCTGGGCATAGTGGCACACACCTGTAATCCCAGCTACTCGGGAGGCTGAGGCAGAAGAATCGCTTGAATCCGGGAGGCGGAGGTTGCAGTGAGCCAAGATCACACCACTGCACTCCAGCCTGGGCAACAGAGAGAGACTCTGTCTCAAAAAGAAAAAACAACAACATATTGTGGGAACTTTTTCAGGCAGGAGAAATGTGTGAATTGCAGCATTTACCTTTTCACAGACTCTTCAGTTTGTGGCTGCTGAACTCATCCTACTTTTTCTGTGTCCTATTATTGAGCTCAGAAACAGTGAACAAATTGCTCTCCTTCTCCATACTCATTTGTGATGAGAGGCTCACACTCTAGCTTCCTTGTAAACTGGTCTCCACATCATCCCCACCATTCCCAGTACCAGGGGCTCTAGTGATAGGAACAACCTGAGCTGAATCCAGGGAGACCCGCACCACCACTGGGAAGTCCTCCCAGCCTGCATTGGAATGGGAAAGCCCGTGGTTATGACAACCATGGGAGATGCCTCTTCTGTCCCTTCCTGAGTGCAGTCTCAGCAAGAAGCTGCCTTTCGAAAAGGCTTTCAGGAAGTTAGGCAGGAGTCTAGTTTGGCTGGTAATCTACTGTGGGCCCAATGCAATTATTCTAACTTTCCTCCCTCTAGGAGTTGAGACCATACCAAAGTGGTATGGTCATATGATATCTAGACCTTGCTTAGAATGGCCAAGACCCAGGATTTTATTTATGCCCATACAGTTAAGGAATCTTCCCTCTGCTTAAGTGGTAGGAATGGTGATTGACAAATGATGTTTCATCCATGATGCTCCCTGGCCTCCGTGGGTGCTACCACTGCTCTCCCTCTGTTCCTAATATCTTTGTCCACCCAGAGCTGATATAGGGTCTCCAGACAGGCCAGACTGTCTGGCCCTTGAGTCATTGCCACCGTAGCCCTGCAGCTCCTCAGGATGGAGACCACCCTTATTGTCTTAGTGCCTCAGTGCCAGCTGGAGTTCTTGACTTTGAGTTTGTGCCCAATGAGCATTTACCAAATTAAAGAAAATTGCTTCTAAAATCAAATTATCTAGTTTTCCCTCCTTACCCCACCCCCATTTTGCAGAACAAGTGAAAACAGTGGCTGGCACTTTTCCCATACACTTCCTCTGTCCCTTCCATGCCAGTTTCCACTGGCTGTGTGCATAGATGACATATGGGATGCAAAGAGAGCAAATGAAAATTAATGAGAAAACTTGGGAAGAGACAATTGGGCTTAATTTGACCACTCTTTTTATAATTCATTATGTTTCACAGCCTGAAAATGTAACTATATTTGAGCCTTACTAACAGCTTTAAATAACTGGTCATATTCCTGCCAATATCATTCTTAGTCCAGCTGTCCCTTCTTCATAGTGAGGAGCCCACGACCTGCAGAAATTCCACCATCTAAACAAGCTGAAGACCCTCTGCTCCCAGATGCCATTCTAGCCTTCATTTTCTGCATAAACTCACACACACACACCCCCAACAAATATTTTAAAACATCCCTGTAAAATGTTTTTGTGTGGACACCTGTGTTGAGAAATACGACCAGCTTTTCTAATACAATCGATGGCTTTTGGAGGTTTTAGAAAGCTTGCAGGTTAAGAAGATTCAGTTCCGCTTCTTAGTGGCAGTGGGGTACTGGCAGGATCACTGTTGAAAGTGGACAAATCCCTAAAACATATGGTTGCCCTGAATGATCTCTACATTTCCCCCTAGGAGTCTAGGATTCACAGAAACATTGAAGTCAACTCATGTACTTTTGCCTGGTAAGGCATATAGAGTTTGTAAGTTGCAAACCCAAACATGGATGTGCAAGAAATAAACCTTTCCTCTTTGTCCTATAATTAGCCTTAACAGCTTCCTCCAGCCTCTAGTCTGCTGTTCATTCCGGGTCATCTTAGGTGATTCCAGATCATCTCAATCAATTTAGGGTCTCTTCGGCTAAGTCAGGAGCTTCCTTGCTCTCCTGGCCCCTACCATGTCTATTTCTTGGAGCTAATGTAGAGCCATGGCATCGTGGAGAGCAGGCCATCTGTTTGTGGGTTGTGCTGTGTCCTGGCTGATGTTTGCTGAGGGTCCACCACTCTAAATCATCCTGGGTCATGCATCTTTGCCATATCAGTGATGTCTTCACTGACCCGTGACTCCCACCCTCACCAGGCCCGACCCCCATTAGCTGCTTCTGCTTCCATCTCATGGGAATGAATAGGAAAATTTCTAATTGCAGATTCTGACTTTATCTCTGGTCTTTGTGTAGATGTGACATGTCACCATTTCTCCTCAACTGAACCTGGCAGCTAGCAGCCACACAAAACTGCCATCTCCCTGGCCCTATATAGAATGCAAGGAATGGATCTTGTCCATGCTCAGGTATTCCCAATAATCACCCAGGATTTCCACGCCTGTGGTCTGCTCTGTCCTCTGGCTCTAGCTCTGGGGGATGGGGAGGGATGGGGTGCACCTGTCACAGATCACAAACATCTTTGTCTCTGATGCACTTCTTCTACCTATACTCTTCCTTGTCTGACATATTTATCTTGATGCCTATTTCAGGCATAAAAGGACAAGAAAAAGCGGATTTGGCCTGATCACATGTTCTTCCAAATCATTTTCATCTGCCACCAGGACTTTTGGCTTTTGAAAACCTAAATATTTGACTCTTTTGTTTCATAGGTCCATTGTGTCAGTCTTCTCTTGAGACGCTTGCAGCCTGCTGCCTGAATAAATGAAGGCTTTAGAAAAAAAAAATCTGTGACTATATCAAAATATGGTCCCACTGTGGTTTCATCTGGGAAGGGGACAGTGGAGGGAGCAACAAGAGCCTGTATCTGACGGCTCCCATTGTCTCGCTAGCATTTCCCGGTTCCTGAGTGCCAGTGAAATCTGCAGAAAAAAAGCCATGTTTGCCAGAGGGTGATGTGCCATTCAAACCTGGCACGGTCGTGCTGGAGCTGAGACCGTGGGAGGAGGGAAGGAGAGAGAATGAGTTTTCTGCCTTCCACACCCGAGGCTGTATTGCCACACCATCTGCAGCCAGAAGGGGAGAATGGGGCAGAATAAATATAAGGTGTAAACGCACGGAGCGTAAACGCATGAAATTGGCAATGACTAATTCATCATCTCACAAATCTGTCTTTACAAAGAGAAATAAAAATCAAGTCAGTTTGAGCAATATGGAGGGAGTGCAGCTCTTCCAAGAAGAGCTAATAAAAGGGGGGAGGGGAACTAGGGACTGTTTGGAAAATATGCAAATTTATGAAATTGGAAGATTCAGATGACACTTCAGGGTGATTAGTATGCTGATTGGTGTGCTTTGGGGAGCACTAAGGATGCATCATATTGTTTTCTTGAAAAAAAATAATGAAGCAGAATAAAAGAGCCCTGTGATTCCTAACTACAGGCCTGAGTCTGCAATGTCAGCTGTGCCTTTGTGAATGGTGAGAGGAGCCCTGTGTGAATGCTGTCTACACCACCGAGCTGTCTTAGACGCAAGCCTGACTTAAGATATTGTACTCACGTATTCATGCAATAAAGGTTTGATGACACGTACTGCATGTTGAGCACCATGCTGGATGCTTAGGACACAAAGAAGAACCAGGCATATTCCTTGACCTGGAAAAATTCAGGGTCCATGAGGGGAGAGAATGTATGGTGCCTCCCACAGAATAAGCACTACAACATGAGGATTTCAGCCTAGTGATGCTGTAACACAGCAGAAGGGGAGATGCAGTAACACAGCAGAATCAGTTGGTGGTGATGAGGGGAAGGAATTGGAGAAGCTTCGTAAAGAAGGATGACATTTGAGCTGAATTTGAAGGATGCATAGAATTTTTCCAGATGACAAAGTAGGCAAAGGGTATTTGAGGCAGAAATAACAACATAAGCAAAGACATGGAGGCATGAAAGTACTTAATACACTTTCTGGGAATGTTAAGATGACTGGTGAATAGTTCTTCCTGAGTCTGCCACCTGAGAGTAATTGCCAGATTGACTGGCTGGGTAGGATGCTTGAGCTCTTCAAATCTCAACAGCAATGTCCACCATGGCATCGGAGTGTGAGATCCATCAACAGTCTGATAAAATTTTCCATCTTTCTGGGCATTTGGGTTCCTGGGACACTCTGGATTTCTATCTTCCCACATCTCCTAAAATTCCAGAAACCAACCAGAAGAGAAAACAAAACATCATTAGTCTTCAAATACAACTGCAGCTTGGCTAAGAGGAGGAGAAGATTGCAAACTCCAATTTACACATGAGTCAAGAAACAGATATTTGAATGATAAGAGCTGGAGCCTAACCCAGACCAGTGCAAGGAGGACCACAGGGGTCGTGAATATAAAGAACACAGAATATAAAGAACATGTCACCAAGGTTTACCCAGGAGGAAAGAGACCCTTCCTCAGTAGGAGTCACTGAGATCAAGTTTGAAATGTGGTGGGTGAGCCAAAGGGAGAGGCATGGAAATGACACAAGACTAGAGGGACAGACTTAGGAACACACTAGTTGGGGGGAAGAGAGAGGAAAGTGCCTCGAGGATGCTGGAGTTCCTAGATGCCAGAATCCTAATAAAGGAAGGAAAGTGGAGAGCAGAAGAGCCCTCTTAGTCTAAGGTGGATGGGCTTACTGGAAGCTTTCCCATGATGCGGGACTTTCAATATGAACACTGAGAAAGTCCTAGGCAAAATGAGACTCTGTGTCTTTTGTGTCTAGTTTCTTTCACTTCGAATGGTATTTTTCAAGTTCATACATGTTGTACCATAGATCAATACTTCATTCCTTTTTATGGTGAATAATATTCCATTGTAAGGATATACTACATTTTGTTTATTCATTTGTCAGTTGATGGATATTTGGGTTGATTCCACTTTTGACTTTTGAATAATGCTGCTAGGAACATTTGTGTACAAGTTTCTGTGGGGACATATGTTTTCAATTTTCTTGGGCAATATTATATCTAGGAATAGAATTCCTGGATATGATAACTATTTAATTTTTGGAGGAACTCATCTCATTTTGCCTAGGACTTTCTCAATGTTCATATTGAAGGTCTCACATCTTGGGAAAGCCCTTAATCCCAGACAACTCAAGAAAGTTGGTCACTCTATTTCTGTACAAAAGAGAACGAAAAGTTTAGAAGAAGCTAGTTCTCAACACAGTGGTGCCATATATTAAAGAAACTGCCCTTTCACTATGAAACAAGAGAGGGAATCTTGGAATTGAGAAACTGGAAAAGCCACTTAAACTCCTCCTTCTCTACGACTCTTGCCATAGAAACCAATGTTAACCAGTTCAGGAAAATCCAACACACTCAAATATCAAAATAAATAAATACATAAAACTTCAAAATTTTATAAGAAAAGTGACAGAAAATGAGAATAAAAGATTTTCCATAGACAAAGAAAAAAACACCAGAAAAATCTCATGAAGAAGCAGAGGAAAGCTGCAGCATAATATTCTAGCCTAAGTTTAAAATAAATCTGTAAGCAATTGCAGCCACGTAAGGACACCACAGAACAAAACTACGACAGACCCACTAAAAGATGTCAAATGGAAATGGGCAATTTTTTAAACAAATGAAACAGAAGGACAAACTTATTTCAGAGTCAAAGACTAAATTACCATTTAGTAGGAGAATAAATATGACAAAAAATTCTGAAGGGACTTAGAATATAGAAACGAGAAACGCTGAGGAGTTAAAAAAGAAATACAGATAAAAGATTATAGAGAAAGTTACAGATGTAGAAGACATACGAAGAAGATTCAACATATAAATAACTGGAATTCCAGAAGAAAAGTAAAACACTGAAGCATAACTAATATTTAAAAATTTAATCCAGAGAGGCTAAACCCAAAACATATCCTAGTAGAGGAGGAAGAAGAAGAGGAGGAGGAAGAGGAGGAGAAAGATGGGGGAGGAGGAGGGGGAGGAAGAGAGAGAAAAACCAGAACATCTTTCAAAATTTAGAAAATC
The DNA here is from genome assembly GCF_028885625.2 of Pongo pygmaeus. Lineage (NCBI taxonomy): Eukaryota > Metazoa > Chordata > Mammalia > Primates > Hominidae > Pongo > Pongo pygmaeus. Next base: position 179,300,529 of record NC_072377.2, read on the forward strand.
AGGTTGGCATTAGTTCTCTCAAGAGCAGCCTTTATGGCAAGAAAGCCAAGAAGTAACAGTCATAAGATCTGTAAGATAAATGAGGAGAGAAAGAGTGAGTAGAGAACTGTGAATGCAACCAAGCTGTTCTTTAAGTATCAAGGCTAAAGAAAAATAGTTTTGAATATGCACAAACTCAAGGACAATTGTACCCTTGGACTCTTCCTAAAGAATCTACAAGATAGCGAAGTGGTCAATCAATGTTGGCAAATGGCAAATGAGAAACACTGAATATATTGACCTGAAGAGTTAAGATGAAAAGAGCTAAGTGGAGGAAGGGAGAGGAATGCATGTATATGGTAAATACGTTCATATAATAGAAAAAAACTTGACTTTAAAAATGAGAGGAAGGAGGTTAAGACGGAGGGAGAATGAAATAAGCTAATTGTGTGCCTTAAAGCTGATGGATGAGAATCAAAGATTGTCATGTAAAGTGGACAAACCAAATAACTGAAGGTTAAGTCTAGTTAAGAATAGAAAAAAATCAACATTTTTGTATTGGATGGTGAAGAAGTGAGGGAGGAAAGAAAGAAAGATTGCAATCTAATATTGTCCCTCAAAGTAGAGAGCCAGCAGTCATTGTCTAAAGGAAAATGACTCTAGGCATTATGTAAAGATAATAATGCAAAGGTAATCACTAAAACACAGACTCAAACCTTCTTAAATAACAAATGAAATACAAAAGTAAATAAAAAACAGCAGAGATCATACATAGAAAACTTTTAATATATTTATCTTATAAATAAATAATATAATTAGAACTGAGATCAAACATATTCATTGTATTAATAAATGTAAGTGGGCTTCACTTGCATGCTAATAGTTCCCAGTTTTTTAAAAAAAATTATCTTTAAGACTGTTGGAACAGGTACTGTTAACCCCTTGAATTAAATAATATTCCAGGAATTTTTAAAACATGTTGATTGAAAGTGTGCTAGAATTCTAGAGTAAAGGCATAAAGTGATATGGAACTGCCTGATGTAACTATTAGAACCACAATCCTGTTTTAACCCAGTTCATGAAATCAGAAACACCAGGTAAAGTGAGGCTGGGGTCCATTTTGCACCTCCCCCACTCATTAGAAGCCCAATTCACCTGTCAGCTTGTGCCAACCACAAGGCAGGCCCCAAGAGACCACACAACCAGCAATGCCACCTTCAATGTCAGCATTGCCTACACTTCATGGTCCCTTTTCATCAGATTGGTCCCTCTGGCACCATTCAATCACGTGCTTTGAAGACCATAAACTATAAAGACTTGAATTAATCTCAACTTTTTCTTTTGAATACAAATATCAAAAACGTAAAACAAACTTAAGCCAAAAAAGAAAACATATTGGCTCAATTAACTGAAAAGTCCGGGGTAACTCTGACTTTAGCCATGACTATTTTCTTTCATAATCCATTTCTAGGCAGGCTCACTCACCCATGCCTAAGTGAGGATGGCCACTAGCAGCTCCAAATTTAGCATGGGAAGAGAGCCCCTCTGCCAGATTGCACTGGCCTGAATGAGTCGCATGACCTCCTCTGAAATAACTATCATGACTCTGATTGAACCGGCAGTGTCATGTGTCCAACCCTATAGTGAAAGAGGTGAGATCAGCCACACTTGAGCCAAATGATCCAAGAGTGAAGGAATGGTGATTCTCAAAAAAAAAAACCACGGGACAGAACAAATGGCCACTCAAGGGCTGGACTTGTACTATATGGTCAAAAGAACTATGGGGCATCAAACTAAAGTTTAAATTCGGGCCCAGTTGCTTAAAGGCATGTGACTTCCAGCAAACCTCTTAACATCTCTGAGGTTGAGTTTTTCCTTTTGTGAAAGATAGCTAATAATATATTTTTCATTGCTATTATAATTGGGTCTGTTCTTTACCTCCATATACCAAATATATGTTTTCCTTCCCTCCACACTGGCCTGTCTCTCAGTCCCATTGTAACTTCTACCTAGGAAATGACAGTAGTTTAGCCGGGTAGTACCACATACTCCCTGACCCTGTTGGTCTACGGGACAAGCTCATCTACATTGGCATCACTCCTCCAAGCCATCTGGACTTATTTTCATTCTCTACGTGGCAGGGTGAAAGTGTGGATTCACCATAGTTCAGCAAGGTGACAGCATATTTAGCAACATAATGGAACACCTCTTTGTAAGCCCGCACTAATGGGGAAATCCCATGTTGCCAAAAATAAGAGTTAATTAAAAATCCATCATGTTCAGTCAAACTGATATCACTTTGGAGACAATCACCAAAGGTGTTAATTACTTAAACTTCGAAGAGCCAGGTTTTAATCATTTGTGCAACAATAGTAACTCCAAACATGAAAGTTGGCATTCTGGCCTCCCAAATAAGCTTGCAAAGCAGCCATACTTGTAGTCAGGGTCTTATATGGGTAAGACTGTCACAGACTACGGTATACACCTGCCGTTGAATCTGGGAATATACAATTGCCCATCATTGCTTAAGAATGTTTACATAAAGACCACAGAGACATGCACACATGTTTTCAACCTTTTTCTTTGTTGAAATTTGGGTCATTTCATATGCAGAATTAGACAAACTGAATCATAGGACTGTTAGAGTTTGAATTATGTGTCCTCTCCAAATTCATACATTGAAGTCTTAACCCCCAGCACCTAAGAATGTAATGTGATTTGGAGATAGGATCTTTACAGAGATAAGTTAAAGTGACATTATTTTTTAGGGTGGGTCCTATTTCAGTGTCACTAGTGTCTTTATAAAAAGACAAAATTGGGGACACACACACAAGGAGAATGATATGTTTTAGTTTTTTGAGGACCCTCTATGCTATTTTCCATAATGGCTGTACCAATTTACATTTCTACCAACAATGTACAATGATTTCCTTTTCTCCACACCCTCACCAACACTTATATTTTCTCTTTTTGATGATAGCCATTGTAACAGGTGTGAGATGATATCTCATGGTGCTTTTGATTTGTTTTTTCCTGATGATTAGTAAAGTTGAACATAACTATGTATGATACACACATATATATGTTGAACAACAAATATGCATACATAATTTTTCTGTAGAGATGGAGTCTCCCTATGTGGCTGGTCTCAAACTCCTTGGCTCAAGCAATCTTCTCACCTAGGCCCCCCAAAGTGCTGAGATTACAGGTGTGAGCATTTTTTTTCATGTCTTTTGTTGGCCGTATGTATGTTTTCTTTGGAAGAATGTCTATTCAGGTCATTTGCCCAGTTTTAATTGGGTTATTTTCTTACTATGTAGTTGAGATCCTTATACGTTTTGGATATTAGCCCCTTATCAATTATATGGTTTACAAATATTTTCTTCCATTCTATAGGTCTTTTCATTTTGCTGATTGTTTCTTTTGCTGTGCAGAGTCTTTTTAATTTGATTTAATCCCATTTGTCTAGTTTTCTTCTGTTGTCTGTGTTTTGGGGGCCATATCTTTAAAAATCATTGCCAGGATAAATGGCAAAAAGCTTTTTCCCTATGTTTTCTTTTAGTAGTTTTACAGTTTTAAGTCTTAGATTTAGGTCTTTAATCCATTTTGAGTTGTTTTTTGTATATGGTGTGAGATAAGGGTCCAATTTAATTTTTCTGCAAGTGGATATCCAGTTTTCCTAATATAATTTATTAAAGAAACTATCATGTCCCCATGTGTATTCTTGATGCCCTTGTCAAAAATTAGTTAATTCTATATGTTTGGGTTTATTGGTGGGTTCTCTAGTCTGTTCCATTGGTCTATGTGTCTTTTTATGCCTGTACCATGCTGTTTTGATTTCTATACCTTTGCAATATAATTTGAACTCAGGAAGTATGATGCTTCTAACTTTGTTCTTCTTTCTCAAGATTGCTTTGGGTATTCCAGGCTTTTTAAGACCATACGAATTTTAGGATTGTTTTTTCTATTGCTGTGAAAAATGTCATTAGGATTTTGATAGAAATCATATTGAATTTGTAGATTGCTTTGGGTAGGGTGAATATTTCAATAATAGCGACAATATTAATTATTTTGATCCATAACCTAGCAGTTTTATTTGTGTGGGGCCCTCCCTCCTTCTCCCTCTTATTCTCCCAGGGAATGCTCATGGACAGGCTGTCCCATTTCACCAATTCCCAAGGAAGCACAACTCCCAGGAATCTCTAAGAGATAGAAACAAGGAAAGTCAGTAGTCTGCATGCCCCACCCATTTTATTAAGAATAACAAGGTCATGCAAATCAATAACCAAATGGAGAAAATGCCAAAAGTTTTGTCTCCATCTTCCTTTCCATGCCCTTAGCAAGCAATTTTCTGAGATGAATTCATGCAGTCAACTGGGAACTGAATCTCCTTTCCAGTAGTCTATCAGTCTGACAGCTTTTGTTATCTGTCAGTCACCCTCCCCATGAAGGAGGCTGAATGGAGAATAATGAAAGAAACTACCTTTGCTGGGAGACAAAATAGGGATATCATATGAAAGTCCCAACAAGGAAACCCAATGAAATGAACTTTCAAAAAAGAGATCCAAAGAAATCTACATTTATACCAAAACAAAAAAGAAAGAATAAAAAAAGGAAGAACAAAACAAGGAGTGACTGCTGATTCCAGAATGAAGCTTCACATGCTGGCTTGGAGAATGTGCTTATCTGGAATCAGTGATATAGCCTAGTGCGGAATGGGTGGCTCCTCAAGGAAAATTATGGTTAGACATGGAAAGAACCACATAGATACCTTTAGAGCGTGATTTGTCTTATGAGTTTATCCATGACCTTTCTGGGAGTTCAGTGGAGCTAGCTTTCTTGGAACTATTCATCTGAATAAAGCTCCAGAGGTTTTGTATGACAGCAATCTCACAGACATCATTACTGGGTCCATTTCACCAAGATCCAGCCAAGGCTTTTTATTAGTCACCTTTTCCCTTATTTCTATGGCAACTGTGGGAATGGGAGGCTTGTTTCTATGTGGGCTGTGCTGTTTTTATCTGGCACCACTTTAGAGCCATTTAGCTTGGGCTGAATTTGGGTGGCAACTAAATTCAGGGAGTGAGGAGGAAATTCAGGACCAGCAAAATCACAGCAAGGGGGAAAAAAACCCATTAAGTTTCGGTCTCTTGATGCCTTTCAATTTAAAGGAAAGAAGAGCCTTTCTTCACCCTCTGTCCTAAATATTTTGAGACTCAGAGACAGACAGCTGAGAACCACAGAAAGTAAAATATTAATATTTGGAAAATGTGTTTAATCTTGGAAGTAAAGCAGCCACTCTTGGGGGATAGCTGGGAAAGTGGTTTTGGAGTCAGATATAACAAAATAGCATCTGTTTTGAGTGTTTATATGCCATGCATTGTGCTAAGGAATTATTTTTAGTTAGCCATTACTGCATAACAAATGACTCCAAAACAGTCACTTGAAACAATTTATCATCTCGGCTTCTAGGGGTCAGCAACTTGGGCATGGCTTAGCTGAGCCCTCTGTTTCAGGGTTGTTCACAGGCTGCACTGACGGTGTTGTCCAGGGTTGTCACATCTCAAGGTTCACTTGGGGAGGGATCTGCTTCCAAGCTCACTCATGTGCTTGTTGACAGGATTCAATTTCACTTAGGCTGTTGGACTGAGGGCCTCAGTTTCTCACTGGCTATTGACTGGAGGCCACCCTCAGTTCCTTGATATAGGGGCCTCTTCCTACATGACACCTGCTTCATCAGGCCAAGAATAAGGGACGAGAGAGAGAGAGACAACATTATGGTCTTCTGTAACCTTATCTTGGGAATGATAGTCCAACACTTTTGTTATGTTCATTTCATTAGAATCAAGTCATTAGGTCCAGCCTGCACTCAGTGGGGGAAGATTACACAATGGGGTGATACCAGGAGATGGGGATCAGGTGAACCATGCCAGAAATGCCTCCCACACGTTAGCATACATTACAAAGGCTCAGCTCTCCACAGCACCTCCTAGTACCCATTCCCCCATGGTCTATATCCATTCCCCCTCCCCAGACAAATCTAGGTGCAAAAATATGCTTCTCTGTGGGCCATGAAAACAAGTCCCTTCATGCCAAAGAATCAGTAAGAATGAAGAAGGAACATTTATTCCCCACTTGTATTGTTTCCCTGGGGGAGACTTTCTCTGAGCATTCGTGGCCCCTCTTCGCACCCCTTACTTCCTCTTCCGGGTAGGAAGTTGGGGAGATGATGCTGAATCATATCTTTTTTTCTTTTCTCTCCTTACCATTTGCCTGTCTATGGGAAGATAGCATTCTGGTCGGCTTGCTTGGCCGTCTTAGCGGAGCTCTGCCCTTCAGAGGGGGACACTGAAATTCAATTCGGGGGAGTTTTAAAAAACTTTTTGTCACATCTAAGCCACATCTAGCATAGCTTTTATCGGTGATAAAGTTGCACTTTAATCTTCACCTTGCTGATTCCTAGTTGTGTTCTAAAATAGAATGTATTAGTAAAAAATTTGAGGTATAGTGAAGTCAGCAGATCAGGAAATAAATACCATTGAAAAGATATTTTATTATTCACAGTTCCCAAAAGGAGCAAGCATGCTGTGCCACAGGGGCCTGCAAGGGGAAGAACCAGGCTTGGTCACAGGGCAGAGGGAGAGGGGCCCTGTGTTAGGAGCCTTTATTGTGGTCACTGTGGGATGGAATGGGGGAGGCAGGGCAAGCAGGTTTGGCCCGTTTGAGTAATTTCCATGGGCTCTGGGGCACTGGGGCAATCTTAGTTGTCTGATACCTGCCCTGCGTGATTAGGGCAGATGCACAGTGGACAGAATATGAGTGCCTGATAAAGAAGGTGGTTGGGGCTGTGAACTCCAGATTGATTGGTTTGTATTTTGAAAAGTGGGTCCTCGGGAGCAGGGCTCCTCCCTAGGGGAGGGGTAGGGGTGGCAGGCAACGAGGGAGTCTGGAGGCCAAGGTGAGGTGACTCAGGTATATTATTGGGTTGTCCAGAACAAGGCGTCCCTGGCATAGATGTGTAGGGGAAACATGAAAATCCTCAAGTGCACAGAAGCTGGAAATGCAGTTAACACAGCTTCCTCTCGGTAAGTGCAGGAATCATATGAGGCAACCTGTGGAGAGGGACATGATCTGATGTAGGCTTTAAAGGGGCCCCTTTCTCTGCTCTGTTGGGAATGGGCTGCAGGTGGCAGAGTAGAGTCAGGGAGACCTGAGGAGAGGCTCTGGCAGGCATGGGGTAAGAGGGTGGAGACTGTTCAGGCTGGTAAGAAATGAGAAGGTTCTGGTGAGATGCTGATGGTGGAGCCAGCAGGATTCACTGACCAATTGGAGGCAGGATGTGAGAAAGAGGGGGAGCTGAGTCTTTGTGACTTGCACATTCAGAAGGCTGAACTTGCCCTCTGGTAAGACTGGTGAGGCTGCAGGTGGAGCAGGTTTGCAGGAGGAAGAGCAGGGCTCAGATATGAACTTGTCAATTGTGAGGGGCCTGGGAGACATTACAGCAGGCAGAATCATAGGCCCTAAAGATTTCCACATTCTAATCCTTGGAATGGGTGAATATATTACCTTACATGGCAAAGTGGAATGAAGGTTGCAGAAGGAATTAAGGTAACTAATCAGCTGACCTTAAAATAAGGAGAGTATTCTTTATGATTTGTGTGAGTGAGCCCAATGCCACTACAAAGGTCCTTCAAGGTGGAAAAGGGAGGCAGAAGAGGAGTTGGTGTCAGAGTGGTGTTATGTGATGTGATGTGAAGACTCAACTGGCCGTTGCTGGCTTTAAAGATGGAGGAAGGAGGCAGGAGCCAAGGAACACAGGGGAGCCCTAGAAGCGAGAAAAGACAGGAAACCAGATGCTCCCCTAGAGCCTCCAGAGGAACACAGCCATGCCCACATCTTGACCTTCATCCAGTGAGGGCATGTTGGACTTCTGACCTCCAGAACTTTAAGAGAAGAAATTTAAATTGCTGTAAGCCACTGAATTTGTGAGACTTTGTTATGGCAATAATTGGATGGGCATGGTGGCTTATGCCGGTAATCCCAGCACTTTGGGAGGCCGAGGTGGGCGGATCACGAGGTCAGGAGTTTGAGACCAACCTGACCAACATGGTGACACCCTGACAAAAATACAAAAATTAGCCAGGTGTGGTGGCGCGCAGCTGTAATCCTGGCTACTCAGGAGGCTGAGGCAGGAGAATTGCTTGAACCCAGGAGGCGGAGGTTGCAGTGAGCCAAGATGGTGCCACTGCACTCCAGCCTGGGCGACAGAGGGAGAATCCACCTCAAAAAAAAAAAAAGGAAACTATTAATAATATAGACATTTAAGTAGCTGCCCAGTGCTGTTGGGAAAATAAATAGGCAAATAATATAAAAATAATTATGCAATGAGACACAGAGGGAGAGATGAGAGTTGGGGGTCCAGGAGTGGGCGAGAGAGAGAGAGAAATAAGCTGAAGGTATTAATTCCTGGGGCTTTGGCTCCTGCAGCCTCCCCTTCAAGAGCTAACCACTTATTCTTCCTCAACTGTGAGAGTAATCAATCCTCTTTCTGTTTACTCTCATTTGATTTAGGTTTCCTTAACTAGCCACCATGAGTCCTGACTCACACGAAGGTTTGTGGTCAGGTCTAAGTGGGATGCCATCTGCAAAGTCCAGTCTCACCTGGGTGGAAGTACAACCTCGTCTCTGATATAAGTTCCATTTCCTCCCTTTCCCCCCAACTTTTCCTTTTCACCTGCCAGGCTGGAGGCTCAGGGGACTTGGAGGGGAAGAGGGGTGTAGGCTGCTCTTTTATTCCTTCTTGTCCTCCCTTACCTTGCACAACAGGGAACTGCAGCCACCTATTTTGGAGACACTTCCAGCCTGCCACCTCTTCTGGCGTCAAGAAAGAGGAGGAAGAGAGATGAGGACAAATGAGGCTGCTTGCCAAATGCGCTTGTCCTTTTCAATTTTTTGGCTGTCACTGCCAAAGTTTCTGGCCAACACTTGATGAGGCTTTAATGGCCTCAGTGTAGAAGGTGCTGGAGTGGCTCTCACAGGGGCACAGGTGTGTGGCCTGGAGGAGGAGAGGGACAGAACCCCTGCAGTCTGCATTTAGCAGATGAATGACTCCAAATCCCCAAGATTTTCTCTTCCTTGCCTTCCTGTCTTCTGCTTAGCTAGTAGGGCAGGCATGGGATAGGATTGAGGTGGCTTTGTGGTGCCAATTCCACCCTTCTTAGTAAACCCTCAAGGGTAGGCAAACCTTGCCCATCCAAGTGCCCTGGTCAGTTGGCCTTGTGCAGCCACCTTCTCGGCCCAAGCTTCGGATGGCAGGGAACCTGTCCTCCTCATCACTGTGCCCATGGCATGGAAGAGATGCCAGTGTGTGTTTATGTGATGAATAAATGAGGGCATTAGTGGCTTTGCAGGGGAGAGAAACCAAAAGAAAATGAGCTGGGTTGTATCCAGGGAAAAAGAACTCGTAATATTCATCTTCTGCCAGAGATGGAGACAAAGGATGAAAAACCAAGTTGTAACCACACACAGCTGAAAGCAGGAATGGGAGAAAAACAACAGATTCACATTTATACTCCTCAGAGTTCAGAACATCCAAGAAAACATTACATGATGTTCATTATCTCAATTAATCCTCACAACCACCCTCTGGGGGCAGGTACTATTAACCCATTGTGCTGAGGTGCAAACTGGGGCTCAGGAAGCAAAGTGCCTTGCCCAAGGTCAGACAGGTGGTAGGTCTGGTGTCCCAACTTGCAGTTGCCCCTGGAACATTCCATGGCCCCAAGATGCCACCATTAGCAAGAATCACTGAAGTCATTTCACTTATGCTGAAGACTCATCCTGGCAGCTCTCCTCAGCTATTCTAGGAAGTCAGACAAGGCCAGGGCAGCTGTGTCAGAAAATATCTCTGCCTTGAGGTTTGAAGCTCTAGGAGTTCCCTGACCTCAAACCATCAGAGCTTCTGAAATGACTTAAAGAGACAGCTACAAGCTTCTCCAACAGAGGGAAGATGTTTCTTGGATGCTCTTTTTTCCTTTTAATCTTACATTCTACTTGGATCTCTCCTAGCCCCCACCACTGCCATTCAATTTTTGTTTTTCTTTTAAGACAGTCTTAAGAATGGCAGAAAAGTGATAGTTGAAGCCAAGTGTGGGTACGTGGGGATCACTGTTAGTTTCTCTACTTCTGCCTCAGTGTGAACATTTGCCCAGACTGAGGGTCTATGACAAGGCGGGTTTGTGTCCTGTGGTGAAGGGCTGCTTGGTCATTGGATTTTCATGCAGTCAGAAAATATTATTTCCGAAGTCTGTTTAGATCAGGGGTCTGCAGAATCACAGCCTATGGCTGCCTATTTTTTGAAATAAAGTTTATTATTATTATTATTATACTTTAAGTTCTAGGCTACATGTGCACAACGTGCAGGTTTGTTACATAGGTATACATGTGCCATGCTGGTTTGCTGTACCCATTAACTCGTCATTTACATTAGATATTTCTCCTAATGCTATCCCTCCCCCTGTCCCCCACCCCATGACAAGCCCCGGTGTGTGATGTTCCCCACCCTGTGTCCAAGTGTTCTCATTGTTCGGTTCCCACCTATGCGTGAGGAAATGCAGTGTTTGGTTTTCTGTCCTTGTGATAGTTTGCTCGGAATGCTGGTTTCCAGCTTCATCCATGTCCCTGCAAAGGACATGAATTAATCCTTTTTTATGGCTGCATAGTATTCCCTGGTGTATATGTGCCACATTTTCTTAATCCAGCCTATCACTGATGGACATTTGGGTTGGTTCCAAGTCTTTGCTATTGTGGATAGTGCTGCAATAAACATACATGTGCATGTGTCTTTATAGTAGCATGATTTATAATCCTTTGGGTATATACCCAGTAATGGGATTGCTGGGTCAAATGGTATTTCTAGCTCTAGATCCTTGAGGAATCACCACATTGTCTTCCACAATGGTTGAACTAGTTTACACTCCCACCAACAGTGTAAAAGCATTCCTATTTCTCTACATCCTCTCCAGCATCTGTTGTTTCCTGACTTTTTAATGGTTGCCATTCTAACTGGTGTGAGATAGTATCTCATTGTGGTTTTGATTTGCATTTCTCTGATGACCAGTGATGATGAGTATTTTTTCATGTGTCTGTTGGCTGCATAAATGTCTTCTTTTGAGAAGTGTCTGTTCATATACTTTGCCCACTTTTTGATGGGGTTGTTTGTTTTTTTCTTGTAAATTTGTTTAAGTTCTTTGTAGATTCTGGATATTAGCCCTTTGTCAGATGAGAAGATTGCAAAAATTTTCTCCCATTCTGTATGTTGCCTGTTCACTCTGATGGTGGTTTCTTTTGCTGTGCAGAAGCTCTTCAGTTTAATTAAATCCCATTGGTCAATTTTGGCTTTTGTTGCCATTGCTTTTAGTTTTTTTGTCATGAAGTCCCTGCCCATGCCTATGTCCTGAATGGATTGCCTATGTTTTCTTCTAGAGTTTCTATGGTATTAGGTCTAACATTTAAGTCTTTAATCCATCTTGAATTAATTTTTGTATAAGGTGTAAGGAAGGGATTCAGCTTCTGCTTTCTACATATGACTAGCCAATTTTCCCAGTACCATTTATTAAATAGGGAATCCTTGCCCCATTTCTTGTTTTTGTCAGATTTGTCAAAGATCAGATGGTTGTAGATGTGTGGTGTTATTTCTAAGGTCTCTGTTCTGTTCCATTGGTCTATATCTCTGTTTTGGTACCAGTACCATGCTGTTTTGATTACTGTAGCCTTGTAGTATAGTTTGAAGTCAGGTAGCATGATGCCTCCAGCTTTGTTCTTTTTGCTTAGGATTCACTTGACAATGCGGGCTCTTTTTTGATTCCATATGAACTTTAAAGTAGTTTTTTCCAGATCTGTGAAGAAAATCATTGGGGATGGCATTGAATCTATAAATTACCTTGGGCAGTATGGCCATTTTCATGATATTGATTCTTCCTATCCACGAGCATGGAATGTTCTTCCATTTGTTTGTGTCCTCTTTTATTTCGTTGAGCAGTTATTTGCAGTTCTCCTTGAAGAAGTCTTTCACATCCCTTGTAAGTTGGATTCCTAGGTATTTTATTCTCTTTGTAGCAATTGTGAATGGGAGTTCACTCATGATTTGGCTCTCTGTTTGTCTGTTCTTGGTGTATAAGAATGCTTGTGATTTTTGCACATTGATTTTGTGTCCTGAGACTTTGCTGAAGTTGCTTATCAGCTTAAGGAGATTTTGGGCTGAGATGATGGGGTTTTCCAAATATACAATCATGTCATCTGCAAACAGGGACAATCTGACTTTCTCTTTTCCTAAATGAACACCCTTTATTTCTTTCTCTTGCCTGATTGTCCTGGCCAGAACTTCCAACACTATGTTGAATAGGAGTGGTGAGAGAGGGCATCCTTGTCTTGTGCCAGTTTTCAAAGGGAATGCTTCCAGTTTTTGCCCATTCAGTATGATATTGGCTGTGGGTTTGTCATAAATAGCTCTTATTATTTTCAGATATGTTCCATCAATACCTAGTTTATTGAGAGTTATTAGCATGAAGCGCTGTTGAATTTTGTTGAAGGCGTTTTCTGCATCTATTGAGATAATCATGTGGTTTTTGTCAATGGCTCTGTTTATGTGATGGATTATGTTCATTGATTTGTGTATGTTAAACCAGCCTTGCATCCCAGGGATGCAGCCCACTTGATCATGGTGGATAAACTTTTTGATGTGCTGCTGGATTCGGTTTGCCAGTATTTTATTGAGGATTTTCACATCGATGTTCATCAGGGATTTTGGTCTAAATTCTCTTTTTTTGTTGTGTCTCTGCCAGGCTTAGGTATCAAGATGATGCTGGCCTCATAAAATGAGTTAGGGAGGATTCCCTCTTTTTCTATTGATTGGAGTAGTTTCAGAAGGAATGGTACCTGCTCCTCTTTGTACCTCTGGTAGAATTCAGCTGTGAATCCATCTGGTCCTGGACTTTTGTTGGTTGGTAGGCTATTAATTATTGCCTCAATTTCAGAGCCTGTTATTGGTCTATTCAGAGATTCAATTTCTTCCTGGTTTAGTCTTGGGAGGGTGTATGTGTCCAGGAATTTATCCATTTTTTTCTAGATTTTCTAGTTTATTTGTGTAGAGGTGTTTATAGTATTCTCTGATGGTAGTTTGTATTTCTGTGGGATCAGTGGTGCTATCCCCTTTATCATTTTTTATTGCATCTATTTGGTTCTTCTCTCTTTTCTTCTTTATTAGTCTTGCTAGTGGTCTATCAATTTCGTTGATCTTTTCAAAAAACCAGCTCCTGGATTCATTGATTTTTTTGAAGGGTTTTTTTGTGTCTCTATCTCCTTCAGCTCTGCTCTGATCTTAGTTATTTCTTGCCTTCTGCTAGCTTTTGAATTTGTTTGCCTTGCTTCTCCAGTTCTTTTAATTGTGATGTTAGGGTGTCAATTTTAGATCTTTCCTGCTTTCTCTTGTGGGCATTTAGTGCTATAAATTTCCCTCTACACGCTGCTTTAAATGTGTCCCAGAGATTCTGGTATGTTGTGTCTTTGTTCTCGTTGGTTTCAAAGAACAGCGTTATTTCTGTCTTCATTTCATGATCTACCCAGTAGTCATTCAGGAGCGGGTTGTTCAGTTTCCACGTAGTTTTATGGTTTTGAGTGAGATTCTTAATCCTGAGTTCTAATTTGATTGCACTGTGGTCTGAGAGACACTTTGTTGTGATTTCTGTTCTTTTACATTTGCTGAGGAGTGCTTTACTTCCAACTATGTGGTCGATTTTGGAATAAGTGTGATGTGGTGCTGAGAAGAATGTATATTCTGTTGATTTGGGGTGGAGAGTTCTGTAGATGTCTATTAGGTCCGCTTGGTGCAGAGCTGAGTTCAAGTCCTGGATATCCTTTTTAACCTTCTGTCTCATTGATCTGTCTAATATTGACAGTGGGGTGTTAAAGTCTCCCATTATTATTGTGTGGGAGTCTAAGTCTCTTTGTAGGTCTCTGAGGACTTGCTTTATGAATCTGGGTGCTCCTGTATTGGGTGCATATATATTTAGGATAGTTAGCTCTCCTTGTTGAATTGATCCCTTTACCATTACGTAATGGCCTTCTTTGTCTCTTTTGATCTTTCCTGGTTTAAAGTCTGTTTAATCAGAGACTAGGATTGCAACCCCTGTTGTTTTTTATTTTTGTTTTTGTTTTGTTTTGTTTTGTTTTTTTGCTTTCCATTTACTTGGTAGTTCTTCTTCCATCCCTTTATTTGGAGCCTATGTGTGTCTCTGCATGTGAGATGGGTCTCCTGAATACAGCACACTGATGGGTCTTGACTCTTTATCCAATTTGCCAGTCTATGTCTTTTAATTGAGGCATTTAACCCATTGACATTTAAGATTAATATTCTTATGTGTGAATTTGATCCTGCCATTATGATGTTCGCTGGTTATTTTGCCCATTAGTTGATGCAGTTTCTTCCTAGCATCAATGGTCTTTAGAATTTGGCATGTTTTTGCAGTGGCTGGTACCAGTTGTTCCTTTCCATGTTTAGTGCTTCCTTCAGGAGCTCTTGTAAGGCAGGCCTGGTGGTGACAAAATCTCTCAGCATTTGCTTGTCTGTAAAGGATTTTATTTATCCTTTACTTATGAAGCTTAGTTTCATTTATGAAATTCTGGGTTGAAAATTCTTTTCCTTAAGAATGTTGAATATTGGCCCCCACTCTCCTCTGGCTTGTAGAGTTTCTGCCAAGAGATTCGCTCTTAGTCTGATGGGCTTCCCTTTGTGGGTAACCCGACCTTTCTCTCTGGATGCCCTTAACATTTTTTCCTTCATTTCAACTTTGGTGAATCTGACAATTATGTGTCTTTGGGTTGCTCTTCTCGAGGAGTGTCTTTGTGGTGTTCTCTGTATTTCCTGAATTTGAATGCTGGCCTGCCTTGCTCAGTTGGGTAAGTTCTCTTGGATAATATCCTGAAGAGTGTTTTCCAACTTGGTTCCATTCTCTCCATCATTTTCAGGTACACCAATCAAACATGGATTTGGTCTTCTCACATAGTCCCATATTTCTTGGAGGCTTTGCTCATTTCTTTTTATTCTTTTTTCTCTAAGCTTCTCTTCTCACTTTATTTCATTAATTTGATCTTCCATCACTGATACCCTTTCTTCCACTTGATCGAATCAGCTACTGAAGCTTGTACATGTGTCACGTAGTTCTTGTGCCATGGTTTTCAGCTCTATCAGGTCACTTAAGGTCCTCTCTACACTGGTTATTCTAGACATTCATCTAATCTTTTTTCAAGATTTTTAGCTTCTTTGTGATGGGTTCAAACATCCTCTTTTAGCTTGGAGAAGTTTGTTATTACTAACCTTCTGAAGCCTGCTTCTCTCAGCTCGTCAAAGTCATTCTCCATCCAGCTTTGTTCTGTTGCTGGCGAGGAGCTGCGATCCTTTGGAGGAGAAGAGGCGCTCTGGTTTTTAGAATTTTCAGCTTTTCTGCTCTGGTTTTTCCCCATCTTAGTGGTTTTATCTACCTTTGGTATTTGATGTTGCTGACCTACAGATGGGGTTTTGGTGTGGATGTCCTTTTTGTTGATGTTGATGCTATTCCTTTCTGTTTGTTGGTTTTCCTTCTAACAGTCAGGTCCCTCAGCTGCAGGTCTGTTGGAGCTGCAAACCCTGTTTGCCTAGGTATCACCAGCAGAGGCTACAGAACAGCAAATATTGCTGCCTGATCCTTCCTCTGGAAGCTTCATCCCAGAGGGGCACCCGCCTGTATGATGTGTCAGTTGGCCCCTACTGGGAGTTGTCTCCCAGTTAGGCTACACGGGGGTCAGGGACCCATGTGAGGAGGCAGTCTGTCTGTTCTCAGAGCCAAACACCATGTTCAAACACCATGCTGGGAGATGGAGTCTCTCTCTGTTGCCCAGGCTGGAGTGCAGTGGCGCAATCTCAGCTCACTGCAGCCTCTGCCTCCAGGGTTCAAGCAATTCTCATGCCTCAGCCTCCTGAGTAGCTGGGAGTACAGGCATGCACCACCACGCCCAGCTAATTTTTTGTATTTTTTAGTAGAGATGGAGTTTCATCATGTTGGCCAGGATGGTCTTGATCTCCTGACTTAAGTGATCCACCCTACTAGGCCTCCCAAAGTGGTGGGATTACAGGCATGAGCCACCATGCTTGGCTGGAAATAAAGTTTTATTGGAGTACAGCCACACTCATTCATTTAATCACTCATTCAGTGTCTGTGATTACTAAGCAGATCTGTGAAGGCAGAGCTGAGTAGTTGTGACTGAGAGCTAATGGACAGCCAGTCCTAAGATATTTACTATCTGAACTTTTAAGAAAATGTTTGTCTATTAGACAAATGTGGTTTAGACTGATGATGATGATGATGATGATCATGACAATGATAATGATGGTGGTGACGATGTCAGTGATGATGATAATGATGTAACTGATTTACCTTAAGGCACACCAAAAAATGTGTGAGTACTTCCTTGAACCAGATGTGGACCCAGCAGTAAAGGAGGGCAGCTGGGCACGGCTTTAACTTCTGCTGAGAGGATCTCCTGGAAGGGGTAGCCAGCACTAAATAAAGGGATGGCCAAGGGACAAGGGCCTAAGGGGAGACTGGAGACAGCAAAAGGAAAGGCATCTCTATCATATGAGTTCCAGCAGAGGATCCCAGCAGAGGAGCCCCCAGAGAACCCACAGAAACACCCTCGGTGGACAATCTCAGCTTTAACACCTTCCCGAACCAGAGAATGCAAAGCTGCCCTGTTGTGTAAGAAATGTTGCTTCCCCTTTCCTCTCCTCCTTTCCATCCTGAGTGGGTTATGAAAGAGCAGCTGGCAAGTGCAGAGGAGGTGCAGGTGCAGTCAGCAGAGAAGATTACTTGTTGACCCCACCTGTCCCTTCCACTGAGGTTGGCTTTACCTGAGGAAGGAGTGGAGGAGCAGCAGCTTTACCTTTGGGAGGAGACGGAGAGGTTGATTAACATCATGGATGGACACTGTTCGTTCCTGAATTGAGGCTGTGGCTGGGGACTTAAGTTGCTTAAGTCTGCCTCTGCCACACAGGAGGGAGGGGCAAGAGAGGCATGGGGACTTTCTGTCTCATTCAGGAGACACAGAGAAAGGTGGTTTTTGACCACTTTGTGCAAGACATTCTTGTTTAATAGTTACAGTGATCACAACGACAAGAGAGTCACAACAATGACCTCTTTATGGCACCGCAGTAGTCCCTCCACCTTTTGCACTCCTAGCCCTGACCATAAAGCCTGTGACTTTGACGACAACAGTCCTCTGACCTCACCCGTCTGTCCAACCTCCTCTCTCACTGGCCTCCCTCTGAATGCAAAGCTCCAGCCCCACAGTTTGCACGCTGTTACCTGAAACTGATATTCTCCTTTTTCTTTCTCCATTGGTACCAGCTCTTACTTTTACCAAACGCCTTCCTCTCTCGTTCACCTATCTCCTCCTCCTCAACTTGAAGACTCTCCGACCACCCAATGTATTGTAGCCACTTCTTCCTGTCTTATTAATCACTGTGTGTGGCCCTTATCAGCATCCAAATAGAGTCACTGTTGTGCATACACACATGTTTGCCATGAGTCTGCCCGGGCCTCTATTTGGGTCTCACTGTACCCTCAGCACTTAGCTCAGGGCCTGACACGCAGCTGTGCTTTCTACATACAATCTCACATTTTCAGAATATTGGTTCACATTATTTTAAAACAGTGCAGGCCAAACTAAACTGCTCTCTAAGCTGCATTCCTTGCACAGCTGCCTGTTTTGGATGGATGTTCCAGGAAGCTTTCTGAAATCTGAAAGTGGGGGCAAGGACCATGGCCTCCAGAGCTCAGGAGACCACAGGGAAAGTCCTGGATGAGAAGAAAGTTGGCAGGAGAGATAGGGAGCTGCTGGAGGACCGGGGAGGGCTCCAGTGAATCCGACTTCCTGGGCAAGGCTCTTCCCTGAATGAAAGGCTCTGCCTAAACACCCTCTGTCCAATGACAGTCGCTGCTGCTACCAAGGACAACAGTCCCCAGACTCTTCCAGCTCAGAAAGAATTCTGCCTGTGAAAACAGAACATTATCAAATTGGGTTTGTGATGCATGACCGGGTCCCAAAATAGTATCCACGCCCCCTCCCTTGTCCCGCTGGAAGGCTCTGTGTGAGTTTCTTCATTTTGGAGTCACTGTCTGCAGGCTGCTCTGGTTTCCACGCCTTTTCTTCATCCTGCACCCCTCAGCTAACTCTCAGCAGGAAAGCTGTGAACTCAATTCTTAATTAAGTTTTTTGCTGCCAAAATAACCAGGCTCCCACCCACCCCTCTGCCATCCCCCCACACACAGAGGCACCCCTAGTCTTTCTCTCTGTGCATCTGATGAGGTTGGATTGGAAGGGAAAGGGAAGAGATGAAGACTGTCAGTTCCATGTCTGTTTTCTGTCCTTTATCTTAACTGAATTACATTGGGGTCCATGTAATGATAGACTTTTGAATAGCGACAGACTGGACTTCAAACCAACCTCTGCCACTTTCCCGCTTGCTGTGTGTCCCTGGACAAGTCACTTCACCTCTCTGAGCTTCAGTTTTCTCACCTATAGGTGGGGAAGAATATACCCTTATGGCATTCAGTTGACACCTAATTAAATGGTAGTGGTCCAGCAAGGTGGTCCTGTTGACTCCCACTTTACAAAGGAGAACAGAGCCTGGGAGCATCTCAGTGACTTCTCCAGCCATGGCGGGTGATAGGGGCTCCAGCCTGGCTTGCAGGTCCCAGTCTTGTTAAAATCTGACCACGTCACTCGGATGTTTGCACTTCTTTCGTGTTTCCTGTTGTGTTAGGCTAGAGACCAAAACCATTGTGGAACCCACCAGGACCCTCTCCTGTGTCTCAGTTCTTCCTCCCTGAGCCCTCCTCCCTGAAACCCCATCTCTCGCTTTTTTCTTTGATCACTTTCTCTCCCCAGCTACACTGCTTGCTTTCAATTCCTTGATGCACTGTGCTCCCTCCTGCCTCGAGGCCTTTGCATCTGCTGTTGTTCCCTCTCCCCCAATGCAAGGCCACCTCCCTTCTCCCACACTGTGCCTGGAACCTCCTCATCCCTCAGCACTCTGCTTAAGCTTCACTTCCGTGGAGAAGCCAGCCTCCTAGGGCCCCAGAGGTACTTCTCCTGTCTCCTTCCACCTCTTACCTTTGTAATTAAACATGTAATTAAATATGTGTGGAAGGATGATGACAGCTGTCCCTCACATTAGCCTGTGAAGCCCTGAAGAGCTGAGATCACACACTTCTTATCCACCATTGGATCCCCAGGCCTAGAACTATGCCTGGCCAAAGCAGTGGCTCCATATGTGGTTGTCAATATACAGAAATAAATGATTGAATAGCGAACTGAACCTATCCTCGTGCCCTCTGAAGGGAATCAGGATGGTCTTGCAGACCACCCCATCTCTCCGCAGGGGCTTCTGACACAAAACGGCTCAGCTGCCCCCCACTCCAGGAGACAGCTCTGAGCCTCCACCAGGTGCTCCCAATGCCCTGCAGATGCGCTCGCCTGGCAAGTGGAAGGAATCATTAATTAATAAGCAGCAGGTTCTCCAGAAAAATACAGCTTGTGCAAAGGCAGCGCCTCAACAGTGGAGACCCAAGGCCATTTCTGCTCCCCTCGCCCCCACCCTGCAATGCTTTTCCCGTCTCCACTCGCAGTTCCCTACAGGCACAGGGTCCTGGGTTCTGGCAAGGCCCTCTGACATCAGACCAGGAGATAAGAAGTCTTCTCTTTGTGCTTTCCCTGACAAGTGAGCCTGAGCTGGTGGGTTCTGTTAGCTGAGGGCCGAGCTTCCAGCAGAGCTGTAGCTCCCGCAGTGCAGACACTATAGGAGAGAATTGGGATTTTGCAGCAGAACTGACAGAGCAAGTGGAGGGAGCTGTGTGCTGGGGGCTTCAGGTTTTTGCCACTTTTAGGAGCAGAGCAAAGGGTCCCTCTGTGTGTTGTCCCTT
Source organism: Pongo pygmaeus (assembly GCF_028885625.2). Classification (NCBI taxonomy): domain Eukaryota; kingdom Metazoa; phylum Chordata; class Mammalia; order Primates; family Hominidae; genus Pongo; species Pongo pygmaeus. The sequence goes on from NC_072377.2 coordinate 179,320,523, forward strand.
TTCGAAACAAAACAAAACATTATCACAGGAAAATTTTGGAAAAGAAATGAAAAAAAAAACCTCTCACAAATCTAGCGCCCTATGGGTGCAACATGGCATACTTTGCAGACTTTGTGCACAGGCAGCTCTGGTTTTGCAGAGCTGAGGTCCTGGTGCAGAAGCCGTTTTGCTTTCACATTTCTTTATTCACTCGAAGTCGTGTGTGAACATTTCTCGCGTGGTGCTTCTAATGATCAGTGTCAATGGCTTCAGAATGTGGCTCCCGCTTGGTGGCCTTGCTTTGTCTCACCTCCCAGTCTCTTCTCCCACCACTCCAAGATCTGCTGCCCTGACCTCCCCAAGTCCCTGCGTGCTGGTCCTTGTTCTGGCCAGGGTCTGGTGTGAGGAGTAGCTCTGGACAAGCTACCAAACCTTTGTGAGCCTCATTCCCCATCTCTAAACTACAGCACAATCAGGATGGCTCCTCAGAGATGGGGCTTTGGTAAGGATTAGCTGAGCAGATTTGCTGCCTATGGCTCCCATAACACATGGCCACAAACTGGGTGGCTTAAAACAACAGAAATGTATTCTCACTCAAATCAAGAGGCCAGGCATGAGAAATCGAGGTGGCAGCAGGGTTGCTTCCTTCTGGAAGTTCCAAGGGAGAAACTGTCTGGGCCTCTCTCCCAGCTTCTGGGGCTGCTGAAATCCTGGGGGTTTCCTTGGCTTGTGGAGGTGTCACTCCAACCTCTGCCTCCATCTTTGGATCCTCTTCATCTCTGTGTTTCTGTGTCCTCTCTTCTTCTTCTTCTTTTTTTTTTTTTTTTTTGAGATGGAGTTTTGCTCCTGTCACCCAGGCTGGAGTGCAGTGGTGCAATCTCAGCTCACTGCAACCTCCGTCTCCCAGGTTCAAGTGATTCTGCTGCCTCAGCCTCCCAAGTAGCTGGGATTACAGGCACCTGCCACCACGCCCAGCTAATTTTTTGTATTTTTAGTAGAGACGGGGTTTCATCATGTTGGGCAGGCTGGTCTTGAACTCCTGACCTCAGGTGATCCACCTGCCTCGGCCTCCCAAAGTGCTGGGATTACAGGGGTAAGTCACTGCGCCCGGCCCTCTCTTCTTCTTATAAGGACACCAATCATTGCATTTAGGGCCTTACCCTAAACCCAGGATTATTTCCTCTTAAAGTCCTTGACTAGTTACAGCTGCAAAAGCCCTATTTCAAATAAGGCCAATTTCTCAGGCAGACATGAATGAAGCCACTATACTAAGACAAAACAAAGGGAGTGAATAGCACCGAGAAATTAACACTAGCTGTGCTGGAGATCAGAGGTGCTCAACAAACATTGAGCACATTTACAGACCTGCCCTAGGGGCTGCCTTCTCCCATCTGCTAGGCACAGTGAGCAAGGCTGACCCCTCATCTGCCATGCTGAAGTCACAGCCCCCTGACAAAGCCCAGGACCCTATGCCGCGGGAGTTAGGTGGAACATGAAATGCAGGGGGGCTGGGGAGGAGAAGAAGGTATACTTAGGGGCCCACAAAAATGTTTCAGTTTTCTTAAAACAAGAAGAGAATAGTGACTCTCATCCAGCCTGAATTATATTTGTCTTTCTACCAATGCAGCTGTAAAATATAATTTTTTAAATTTTTTTGAGGAAGGGGCCTATGAAGGCAAGAATGCTTGGGGCCCATGAAAGTCCCAGGAGGGGTCCTGGCTCCTTGGGGTGGCCCTGAGGGAGGCTTTTGCATGTGTTGCCCCTGTTCATTCATTGCTGGTGTGGTTGGCATCACTGTCCTGATTTTTTGGGTGAAGGAACTAAGGATCTGTGAAAATTTGAGTTGCACCAACCCCAAGCCAGGAGGGCCTTCGGTGCACTCGAACCTGGCCCCCAGGAAATGGGCCCAGCAAGGCAGGGCACCCGCAGGGCTGCACTGAACTCAGAGTGGAGCTGGGTCTGCAGCCTGGCTCTCCTGGCTCCCTATCTTGTGACTGTTCTGCTCACAGCTGGCTGATCTTGAGGGGATGTGTCTCCGTCACCCAGATCCGCATGCTGGCTGCTCTCTTGGTAAATCCACTACCTGATCTCCGGGCAGGCTGTGTCCTCGCCAAGCCCCCAATGACCACTATAAGGAAGGGACATTGTGTGCGGTCAGGGGTGCTCATGCTCACTTGCACCAGCCCTCAGGAAGGCTGGCTGAGGACCACATCACTAGAAGAGCTGGTCTTGCTTCTGGGACTAGTGGGGCAGAGTCTGTCTCCACAGGTAAATGAGTCTTACCTGGTCCTCAGCCTGAGGACACACAGATGAATGCAATGCAACCCCTCCCCTTCAGGAGGGCCCATCCAGGTAAGGGAGGCAGACTGGAGAAGTCACTGAGGGCTTCCTGGAGGGGGTGGTAGTCCAGGGGAGACCTGAGTGATGACCGAGAGGCAGGCAGGTAAAGAGAGTGTATGTACGACAGGGCTTGGAAAGTACACAAGTGGAGGTCAGGGAGGAATGGAACATTCTAGATTAGAGAGCAGTTGCAGACTCTGAGGCAGAAAGTCTGGGCCAGGGAGCTGGTGGAGAGAGGTTGGAGATTCGGCCAGAGAGGAGGCAGGGGCCAGGTGACATGAGGCTTTGGGGGCCTTTATCAAGAGTATGAATTTCATTCTGTATACAATGGGAGCTATTGGAAGATTTTAAACAGGGGAATAACATGCCCCAACTGATGTCTTTCTAGGGTTCCTCTGGCAGTGGAGATCAGATTGGAGGGGAGGTTGGAGGGGTGGAGGGGAGGTGATTGTCATTAGCTGGGTAACAAATATTGTAGACTCAGCCCACAGTACTGGTAAAGGAGATGCCAAAAAGCCAAAGTATTTTTGGAGAAAGAGTGAGTCAGGGAAGCCTCCACAAGGGAGGTGGTGCTGAGTAGGGTTTTGAAAATTGAGTAGAAGTTTGCTCAGCAAGCGAAGGCTAAGGGGCCTCTCCTGATGATGAGGCCAGCATGCGTGAAATTCCACAAGGGTGACTCTGAGTGGCTGGATGGTGCTGGAATACAACCAGTAAATGGGGATGTGATGGGAGGGGAGAGAGCTGGGAAGGGGGCCATGGAGAGCCTCCAGTACAATGCCCAGAGCTCAGGCACTGTCTCACAGGCAGTGGGAGCTCTAGAAGCCACAAACTTAGTTCACACATTTAATTGCAATGAAAGGACTGGGAAGCATTCTACAGGCGGAAGGCATGAATGAATGAGTCAAACACACTGTAAAATATTTCTTTAAAGAATCGAGAGCAGATGAGGATGCCGGAAGGAACATTCTCATGATCATGATCACCCTCTCTGTTTGCTCCCTCTGATGTCTCAGTCCCCTGGGCAGGGGCCGCGGCAGCAAGCAAGGATGGGAGAAAACCCCTCAGGGAGAAACAGGGAGGGCGAGATTACACCCAACCCAAAGGAGATGCCCCCACTGTCACGGGGACAGGCGGGCTGATCTTCCAATGACAAATTTGTAAATTTTAACAGAGATGCATTTGTCTTAACATACATAAGAAAAAAGTACTCATCCAACTCATTATTTTACATATAGTGTTGCTAAGATAGACCTAAATGTATATGAGAAATGAGTCAACCTAAAGTAAAACAGTAAGTAAAAGATTGCAGAAGACGACATTGGCTATAGTGTAATGGATAAAGTCTGGGAAGCTCTGAGAACACTACCTCCTGTGGTGAGGGGGGTGCGTGGCGGCTGCAGAGCTGTCCATCAGTCTGCCTGGTGGAGCAGAGGCAATCTGAGGAGGCTGGCAAGTGCTGCTTTGTAAACGAACAGATAGGGATGCCGATGGATGCCACTGGGATTCAATGCAGCAGTGAACTCGCCTTGCTCTCTGTAGCACCTTCCCGTACAGTATTCCTGCACCCGGCTGGGGGTGCTGTGAGCTCACTACACTTCCCACGTCCCCCCGAGGTATGAACTCAGAGACAGCGGGCTGCGAAGCTCTTTTCTGCAGAGCCCGGTCTCTAAGTTGCCATCATGAATTCAGACAGAGGCCCTTCTTACTGGAAGGACCAGCACAGGGTACAGAGGCGTGGGCAGCTGTCCTCCCACCCACACAATAAAATAATTGTCATAGTGATAATGACGCACATGTCACAGCTAGTGAATTCCCAGCCGGGGCCTACTCCATGCACTTCTCATGCACTCAATGATTTATTCTTCATCCAACCTAGTGAGGTGGGCAGTTTTACCCTTTTTCTACAGATGAGGAAACTGAGGCTCAAAGAGGTGGGTACATTGCCCAAGGACACAGGGCTGTGGCAGAGCCAGAATTCTAGCCTGAGTCTGGCTGATTCCAAAGCCCAGAGTTTGCATGAGCAAGCTGGAGGCAGTGCTGCTGCAGCCCTGAGGCCAGGTTGGGCTGCAGATGTGTTTGGTTTGGCTTGCTCGGTGTTGAATTCTTTCTAATTGGTTGGCAACATCTAAAGGCTGGAGATTTCGCATGAAAACCAATCATTCTGGCTTCTCTAAGCAGAGCTGGGCCCTCCGGCCACCTGGGCCTGCCTCCTTACCTGGCCACAGGCATAGGGCTGCCCCGGTAGCCAAAGCCTTTGCTCTGTGCTTTTCCACAGGCCCCGCCAGTCCCTATTGTCCCTCTCACCCACTCACCTCACCCACAACCCATGGGACAGGCATCAGCCTTTACCGTGGTGGGCACTGGGACAGTCCAGGTCTCCTGAGTGGGAAAGGTCGGCTTGGTCTCCACACAGCCTTGGGTCCCACTCAACAGAGCCTGAGCCTGAAGCATGCCCTGTGTCCACAACCCTGGTGGGGAAACAGGCCCAGAGAGAGAGAGGAGGCATTATGTTCTTACTGTTGCTGTAACATATGAATGTACTGCCTAAAAACAATATCCATTTATTCTCTTGTAGTTCTGGAGATCAGGAGTACAAAATGGGTCTCACTGGCTAAAATTAAGGTATCAACAGGGCTACGTTCCTTCTGGAAGCTCTAGGAGAGAATGCTTTCCATCATCTTTTCTAGCTTCTAGAGGCCGCCTACATTCCTACACTCATAGCTTCTCCCTTCATCTCCAAAGTCCAGCGGCATAGAATCTTCATCTCTCTCTCCTGCCTCCCTTTCAGGGGGACCTTTCTGAAGCCACTGGGTCCCCCTGGTTAACCTGGATACTCTCCCAACTCGAGATCCTTGCCCAAGGTACAGTGTAAATAGTAGGAATAGCGGGAAGCGAAACTCAGGACATTTTCCTCAGTTCCCCTTCTGGATACCACACAGCCTCCTTGAAAAGAAAATGTTGAAATTCTGATGTTTCACAGGGAATGGTCAGAAAGACGCAGGTTCAAAGACTAGGGTAAAAGCCAAGTGAAGAGGCCCCAAAATTGCAGAGAGCCAGGGGGTGTGGGTCTTCCCTGGTACAGCATAAATGTGACCCATAATAGGGACATGAATGGAAACAGAGCAGCTCTGAGGTCCTTGGTCCTGCTCCTGTGTTCCCCAGCTTCCCCCATCACCCTGGCAGACACCTACCTGCATATCTCCCGTGCCTGCCTCTCCCAGACTCCAGCCTCCCATGAGCCTTTCCTGAAATGCAAATCTGGACACTTCCTTTCAAACACTCCCTGCCCCCTAGGATCAAATCCAAGTTCAGTGTCCAGCATTCAAAGGCCCCATGGCTTGTCACCCACCCCGCCCCATGCCGCTACTATCTCCGCCTTTTGATCTGGAGAAAGCCTTGGCTTGGGGGCCAGGAGCCTAGTAGTCCTTTTGCCTCGATGACGTCAGGCGTATCCATTTCACATACAATTTGTCATCGACATGACACCCAGACCTTGTGAGTAGCAGGTCCGTTTCTCAAATGAGGGTAAGTGCCCAGAGAGGCCTAGTAGCTTCCCCCACATCACACAGCTAGTAAGAGGCAAATCAGAGGTCTGAACTCAGCTCTTTTGTCTCCCCTGAGGTTGCTCACGGGGCTCTGAGTCCAGGCCTGGCCTGTGCTGTGGGGTTGACAAATGTGCAGAGGGCGTGAGGACGGCAGGCTCTCCCGAGTGGCTCACAGTTCGGCCTCCAGCAGCCTCCTTTAGGGAAGCATCATAAATTAAAAACCCGTGATGTCGCCAGGCTTGGATGGTGTCCCTAATGCTGGAGGAATAACTCATGGCACACGACTGGAGCTGGAGATGGCAAAGCCTGCTAGGATTCAGCTCCTGCCCTGGTCCGGGAACAGTTTTCAGCCTACGCGGCTGTGCAGAGCTGGGTGGGTGCCCTCTCCCTGCCACCTGCTGTGAGCCCAAGGCCAGCGGAGTCCCCTCTCTTTGCAGACCCCTTTCTCTCCCTCCATGACGTCCTCTCACTCATAAACGGAGACAATCTGAACTCATTCCACAGGGCAGTGTATAAGAGAGTGCCCCAGCAGGCATGGGGTCTCTTTTTTTTTCTTTTTTTTTTTTTTTGCAGAGTCTCACTCTGTCACCAGGCTGGAGTGCAGTGGCGCAATCTTGGCTCACTGCAATCTCCACCTCCCGGGTTCAAGCCATTCTCCTGCCTCAACCTCCCCAGTAGCTAGGACTACAGTGTGAGCCACCATGCCCAGCTAATTTTTGTATTTTTTTTAAGTAGCGACGGAGTTTCACCATGTTGACCAGGATGGTCTCGATCTCTTGACCTCGTGATCTGCCCGCCTCAGCCTCCCAAACTGCTGGGATTACAGGTGTGAGCCACCATGCCCCGCAGGCATGGGGTCTCTTAAGGGCTCCAAACCCACCGTTCAGTACAGGCATTTCATGAGCAACCCAAATTCACTGCAAACTCTCCCAACCTCTCTTCTAGGTGTAGCTAGCAAGGCTACCGCTGGCAGGGCCCTGCTGATTACTTATTTACCTGTAGCTTGTGTTATTATTTTCATAAATCCATTAGCAGGAGGAGGGGAGCATGACCAGGGAAGCCCACACAGTGTTGGGACATTTTAGCCTCAGCCTGGCTCTCTGCTCCACTCCACTCCGTCAAATTCCAACTGTGTTGTTGGCTTACAGCACACCTACTGTAACAACATCGTAAACGTTCCAAAGCCTCCTCCGTCCATCACCTTTGTCTTCATGTGGTGCGTTTCATAATGTTGACTATTTTTGTCCGTTCTATTTCTGTTATTAGCACACGCCGGGTATCTGCAATATACATATGGGTAATTTCATATTTATAAACTCTAACCAAATACAATACTTTGACAGACTTCTTGATTAATTTGTATCCGAAATTTTCCTTCTTTTTAATTCCAGCTCTAATTCCGAGCTCAGATTCCTTCCTTATCTGTAACATGGGGTGGTGATGAGGATGATATAACATACTCCCTCAAGGATGTTTTGAATTTTCAGTCATTCGTTCAACACATTTCATTGAATAGCTACTATGTGTCAGGCAAACTGCTATGAGCAGGAATAGGATGGTGAACAAAATTAGCATGGTTCCTGCCTGGATGGCGCTCAGAATTGAGGAAAGACAGGCAGCGGCAGTCGTGAGAAACTATACAAGAACATATTGTGTGTCACCCTCTCAGGAAACAGACGGGGGACTGGGAGACAGGGCAGGAGATTGCTTCAGAATCAGAGGGCAGGGGACCGCGAATGGGGGTGGGCAGGTTCCAGGAAGGGGGCAGAGCTCTGGGAGGTCCCCCCCAGGAGGCTGAGCTTGTGCAGGTTTCTCCCCAGCTCTGGGCCTCAGCTTCCTCATCTGTGGAATGGGCGTGGCAGCGTTTCGACTTTGTGGGGCTTTTTGAGGGTAAAATGAGGAAATGCGCACGAAGGACGTCTTCCAGCCGGGTGTAAGCTTCGGTGCAGAGCAGCGGCACACTCTTCCCTCTGTGTGTGAGGAGGCCCGGGGTCGGGGACAGGAGGCTGGGGTTCGCAGCATCCATGGGAGCAGCCAGCCGGGGTTGAGATCCCAGCTCTGCTGATTGCCATGTTGCCTCAGCGGAGGGTTCCTCGGGTGTATAGAGAACTCGAAGCACAGGCGCCCCAGACCAAAAGAAACACGGGAGGGCGGGCCCCCCTCAAAAAGGGGCCATGCCTGAGAGCGGCCCCCAGGGCACCTCTGGGAACCCACAAAGGTCTCGACCAGCAAGCACCAAGCTGGGCCTGGGGGGACAGGGGCGACTCAGACGTGGTCCTGGCCCGAGGAGGTTGCTGTGGGCTGGTGGAGAAAGATCCGTAAACTAAACGGACCTTCCCAGCCCCCAGCCCGGTGTAGCCAGCATGGGACAGACACGGGCCCGGCAGCTCTCCTGACCCAGGAGGCCCGGCAGCCCCGGTATTTCTGCAGGCGTCTTGGCTCTATCTAGACGGCACTGGGATGCTGGAATCCGCATTTGCGCTGCACTGGGCGCTGGGAAGACTTTCACCGCACAGCGGGGGCTGCTGGAGGGGCGGGTGGGCTGCGGCCCGGCGGCGGAGGATGCCTGTCTCTGCCGAAGCCGAAGGAAGGCTGCGTGGGCAGATCTTCCAGCTAGGCCCAGAGGGACTGCCGACATTCAATCCGCCAGTCAACGGAGGGAAGGGCTGGCGGCAGGAGCAGCGCAGGCGGCAGACTCGGGCGCGCGGGGGCGCGGGGCCTCGGGGGCCTGTGAGGGTCCCCGGGCGGGCGGCTGCGGGGTGCGGGCCGGGCCGCACCGCGACAAAGGCGGCCCAGCGGCGGCATCGGAGGGCGCACCCTGCCCCCTGGTGGTCAGGCCGCTCCCCGCAAACGTGAGCTCCTTTGTTTTGCGGTCCCAGGCTTGCTGGAGAGAGTCTGAAGCCCCGGCTTCCGGAGCGGGTGGCCACGATGCCAGGGCCGCGCGGGGAACCTGGTGAGCCGAGGGTCGAGTCCCAGCCCTGCAGCTCGCTGGCGGCAAGGGCCGGCTCCCCAGCCTGCTCAGAGCCTGAGTCTCCCGCTGCTGCAATGGGAGGAAGCGTGCACCGGTTCACTGGGTGTGGGGGCGCTGATTGTGGTGGGAGCGCTGATTGTGGTGTTATTTGTGCACACACGTGGGCTCGGGTGCCGGTCGAGGCCTCCTAGTGGCTTGCCCCACCCGGTTTCCCCGCACACCCACTCCTCACCTCCTGCACCAGTTGGCGGGGTCTTTGTCTCCCCCTGACCCTGATGGTAGCCCCTTTGTCAGCATTAGGAAATCCACTCACATGCACCCTTTTGTGAGATTGAATAGAATTTTAGAGATTTGGGGGTGGGAGGCAGGCATCTCCTGGCCCTCCCTCTCTACCCTTCTTTCTCTTTTCTATTCTCTCCACAGCCCTGCTCACAAGAGCCCTCCAGAGCCCCACCACCTTGCCCTGCAGCCATCCGTGTAGAGAACATGTCCTCCGGCCTCGCCCTTCACCCGCACTGTTCCCAAGCACAGTCCACCCTGGTCCCTGAAGGAAGCTGAGTGGAATGTCTCATGGAAGCGTGTGGGGATGGATCTGTGCTTAGGAGCACTTTTTCCGGACGGGTCTGCCCCAATCCACCCTGCAGCCATCGCTTCCTTCTTTAATTTGATCGCATTATGTCCCACCAGGTATAGGAGGAAGAGAGAGAGAGAGAGGAGGAATGGAAGGAAGACGGAAGAAAGGAGGGAAAGGAGGGGAAGGAAGGAAGGAAGAAAGGAAGGAAAAGAAAAAGGAAAGAAAGAAGGAAGGAAGGAGACATTTGCTAGGGCTGTCATGACAAAGTATTACAGACTGAGTGCTTAAACAACAGGACTTTATTTCCTCACAGTTCTGGAGGCTAAAAGTCTGCCATGAAGTCGTCAGCAGAGTTGTTTTCTGCGGAGGCCTCTCTCCTTGGCTTGGCTGCCTTCTCACCGCGTCCTCATGCCGTCTTTCCTTTTATACCTGTCTGTGTCCTAATCTCCTCTCATGAGGACAACAGTCATTTTGGATTAGGGCCCACCGTGATGGCCTTATTTTAACTTAATCACCTCTTTAAACTTCCTGTCTTCAAATACAGTCACATTCTGAGGTACTAGGGGTTAGGGATTCAACATAGGAATTTTGGGGGGACATGACTCAGCCCATAACGGAAAGAAAGAAACAGAAACAGATAATCCGCATTGGCTCTTGCCAGTGTTTGGGTGCCGTAGTGATGGGACAGTGGCTCAAGGACCCAAAACCGTGTACAAACCTAACTGACAACATGGAAAAGTCAGGAGATCTTCCATGAAACCTTGGCTTTTCCTTTCCTCTTGACAATATAACCCTGGGTTAGCATTCAGACTGAGTGGAGCCTATTTTCAGAGCGTGTTCACTGTGTGACCCCCCACACTGACCGCTGGCCCCCTCTCACACCACTGTCACCTGTCCAGGACCTTCAGGGAGCTGAGCTGGAGACCCAGCTGTGGGAGGAAAGCGTGTGTCTCAGTCCTGGCTGGCTCGGCTGGAAAGGCAGTGTTCAGAGGACTTGGGGATGTGGACAGCACAGTGGGAGAAAGCTGGGACTTAGGCAGACGTGGGTTTGAATCTAAGCTCTGCCATCTGCAAGTTGTGTGTGACTCTGGGCATGTGGTTACCCCTCTGGGAGCCTCAGCTTTACCTCTGTGAAATGGGCACAGTGATGCCTACTGCCCAGAGCTGCATTAGAATTGAGTCAAATGAAGTAGTTGATGCCAAGGGGCCTGGCACATGGAAGGCCCTCAGTCAGTGCCAGTGCCCAAGTCCACCGCAGCGTCAATTGATTTCTTCAGGCATGGAGCTCACTTGGGCACTGTTTCTTTCTCATCCTTTCCCCTCCTCAGTGCTCAGCAGGGGAACCACATCTTCAGACGGCCTTTAAAAGTCAACACATTCAGTGGGTGGCAGTGGGTAAGTTCTGGGCTCAGACTCAGGAATTTGAGATTCATCCAGCTCCAGCTTTGCAAAATATCTCCATAACCTTAGGCAAGTGGTTTCTTCTCCTGTCCCCGCTTCCCCTGTCAGGGGAGCAAGGGCAGCAGGAACGCCGTGGCTGGGGCCACAGTGGGGAAGGGGAGCTGAGACTTGCTGAGTGTTCCCAGAGGCTGAGTGCTCTGTGTACACCCGGCCTATGGCAGGTTGTCGCCAAAAAGGCCCCATCCCTGCTTGAACATCACAGCAAGCTAGGCATGTGGAGTGGGCTCATGTCCCTTATCCGTAAAGGGAAGCTGAGGTTCCAACAGGCCCGAGTCACACCAATTGGAGAAAGAAGGAATTTGACCCAGGACTGTCTCAGTAGAGTCTTTAACTCTCCCTCCACAAGGCCACCTATGGAGAGGAAGGGCAGGGCCACCAGGAGCTCCATTTATGGGAGGTCTGTTGGGCTCTTCCGGGTTGATTTTCTTTGACCCAACAGCCAGAGTTTCTGGAATGAGTTTAGGAGTAAGCATTCTGTGTGTCCCTAAGGAGAGGCGAGTCTGTTTTTGGAGGAATTTGGGTCTGGAGAGGACACTGGTACATATGGGGTAATTGAACAAAATCCTTTGATTCTGAACTAGTCCTTCAGAGTACATCCATGGGTTAATGCAGAGCTTTTCATTCATTCACTCACTCAGTCCTGCATTTACTGATTCATTTATTAGTTCAAGATGTATTTATTGAGTGCCTACTAGTAGTGCCAGGCAGAGGGCTAGTGAATAGTGCCATGCAGGGGCTTGGAGAGAACAAAACTGAGCCCCTGCCTTTTTGGGACTTCACAGGTGAGGGGCACGGTGACTGCATTAAACCCATCATGTGGCATTGGGTGCTAAAAGGAACCAGACAGCAAGGTGAAGAGATGGGGATTCCCAAGGAAGTGCAGGGGAGAGCAGCCTCCACATAACAGGGAAGGAAGGGGCAGCTCTGTCCTGGTGGCCAGCAGAGACTGGGATGAATGGAGGAGACACCTGTGGCTGCGTGGGAAAGGTGTGCTGGGCACAGGAAACAGAAGGTGCAGAGTCTCTGAGGCGTGGATAAGAAGCAGGTGGTGAGGTCTCTGTAGGGTCAGGTGAAGGCTTTGGATTTTATTCCATGTGAGTGAGATGGAAGCCACTGGAGATCTCGGAGCAGGGGACAGACAGGATCTAACTTCGACTTTAAAAGGACCACTCTGTCAACCTCGTGGAGAATGTAGCCAGGAGGTCCCCAGAGCCACTGGCTTGGCCCAGGCGTGATAACATGGCTGGCACAGGAAGGCCATTGTAGGGGAGTCGTGGTCAGGCTGGAGGTGGGGCGGCTGCCTTTGCAGACCAAGTGGCTTGGGACAGGAGAGAGGGTGTTGAGGTGGAGGTGTGGCTTCAGCCTGAGCACCAGGAAGGGTGGAGGTGCCAGCTACAGAGGTTGGGTCTGGTCTGGCCTCTGCGTTGCCAGCCCATGTGCCTGGCACTCATGTCTGCCTTATTCAGTCCTCAGACAGCTCTACAGGTAGAGATCACTAGCACCTGTTTACTTTATAAGACATTGCAAAGGAGAAGCGACACTGGGCTTCGGGTGGGAGCTGGGAGCAGAGCCTTGTAGATGAGCAGTAACTATGTGGGCATCCGCTGTCCTGCCCGCGCTCCCTGGGATCCAGGCCTGCTGCGTGTAGAACCTCAGTCAGTCCTCGATACTGGTGTAGGGGCTGGCACTGTGCCCAGCTCAAAGGTGAGAAAGCCAAGCTCAGGAACTGGATAAGGCTGCCTGGCTGTGGCCTCCTGTGTTGGTAGCCTCCTTCCAGGGGGATAGCAATGGATACCAAGAGCTTTGCTAGGGAACGAACACCACCTAAGTATGGGTAAAGCTCAGGGCACCCCTGCTGCAGCTGGACATGGGACAGCCTCTCCCCGGATAAGTCCTTGACATGCTGAGCCACTGCCTGTCAACAAGCAGCCATCTTTGTTGCTCCCCAACATGGAGCCCATGAGTGACCCAATACTCACCTTTGTGAGTGTGTGCCTGTGTGTGTGTGTGTGTGTGTGTGTGTGTGGTGGTGGGACATTAGAAAGGTGTCCTGCCTACCCTCCCAAATGCCAGATCCTGCCGGGTAAAACTGTAGCCACAGGAGAAAACTGAGGCTGCATCAGCCTTCCCTTCACAGGCTGTGAGCCCATCTGGGCAAAGCCTGGGGGTTCACGAAACACCATTGCCCAGGGCCTGGCATACATTTGGAGTGCAACGAGCATGAGTTGAATGAAGACATCAATGGATTGTTTATTTGTTTTGAAGGATTTCATATTGTCTGTGTTACTGGATCTCACAATAACTCTGAGGTAGTGAGTGTAAGTCACATTTTACAGGGGCTCAGAGAGGGGATGCTGAGCTTGAGCAGCCTGCCCCGATGTGCAGGCAGGGCTGGAGAGGGCAGCTCAGACCCTCTTCTGTCTTCATTGTCGCTGCTGTGCCAAATGAGGAAGGGGAGCCTCATGGCATTATTGAGGCCAGGATTCAAGGCCTGCTTGTCCCCCACTCACTGTGTAGCCTTGGGACAGCTTCCTCCCTTCTGTGTCCCTCAGTGTTAACTCTAAAATGGAAAATTATAGTTCATACCTCAGAGGATGAGCACAAATATTAATGAGATGCTAAACACACTGTGTTAAATCATACAGGAGCTGCGGTTCCTGGGGGATCACCAGGTGCCAGGCACCTTTCTAAGCTCAATCAAGTGCATAAGTGCATCGAGTCAGTTAATCATCTCAAATCCCTGTGAAGTTGATACTGCTGTGTGCCCCGCTTTACAGATGAGAAAACTGAGGCTAGTGGGGTATTTTCACACTGCTTGTAAGTATCAGAGCCAGTTGGCCTGAATGGTAACGTGCTGAGTGTCTTGTTGTTATCTTATCCCCGCTCTTCAAATCCATGCTTTTTGGGTGTAAGGATGCTAAGGTTTGATTCCTCCCTCTCCCCCATCTCCACCCCCCAGAGAGGGGTCCCAGGGCCCTGAGGTCTGTGACACTGCCTGCTCACTTGCTGAGACTGGAAGCTCTTCCCGACTATTCCTGGCTGGGCAGACGCCTTGCCTGGGGCAACACTGCCCTCCAGTGGCAAGGATGCAGCATAGCGCTGACTCAGGCTGCACAGACCACAGTATCCTTGGGAAAGGGCGTTATTCCCCGCCAGGGGCCGGAGACCCCTGGAAAATTAGAGCTGAAAGGTCTCCTGTGTGCTCTAAAATTATCTATGCCCATGCATTTCCCGGTACAAAGAGTAAGCAGGTATGTGAGTGTAGGCTTCTGGAGACGAAGCGGAAGGGGCATTTTCGGTCTGTGGCAGCAACATGCTGATAAAGGTTTAACAACGGGCTCTTGAGGGGAGCATTTGCCAACTTCCACGGTGCAAATGCTACCAACGTGGCCAGTTTCAAAGAATCAACGCGAGGTCACTGAACACAGAGTTCGCAAGAGATGCTCACAGTCAGCTTACAGCTCCAGCCCCAGCACCACCCACATTGAGAGTCCACCCACATTAGAATACTTGGCGGTGCTCCCTAAATAGCTAGCAAATGAAAGGCTGAATCAGTAAGCTCATGAGGGAAAGAGGAAGGGAAGAAGGAAGGAAGGAAGGGAGGGAGGAACTCATTGTTCTTGGGCCTCAGATCTCACCAGGCTTGAGGTTAAGCTTCCTAAATATTTTTTGCTCTCATCTATACATTGACATCTATTCATTTTGTTTGTTTGTTTGTTTTGCTTTTTTGACAAAAAGCAAGATGGTGCCTCATGAATTTCTCTGTAACTTGCTGTTTCTGCTTAAGGATCACGGCCATCTCTTTAGGTCAGCCCAGGCAGAAGCTGTATGCTCTGTAACAGGTACATGACTATGCACTCGAGGGAATACTTCGATTTGCTCAACCACATCTCACTCAAGACCGTTTGGGCGACTTCTACCTTTTCCGTTTCCCCATTCAGTGCTGAACTATGCATCTTCATACTCATATTTTTAAATCTAAGGAAGAGATTTTGAAGAGTGAGGTTATTGGACCAAAAGGTGTTTGTGGATGTATAATAAATATTTCCAGAATTCCTTGCAAGATGGTTGTAGCAATTAGCACTCCCACATCAGTGTATGAGAATGACATTTTCCCCATGTCAGAGATGACCTACTCTTGTTGAGTCTAATGAGTGAAAACAATATTGCATTTTTAAAATGTTGCATTTCCCTGTGACAAGTAAGATGAATTTGTCTTTGCATATACTTTACCCATTTTAGATGATATTTTTTGCCTTTTACTTATCAATTTATAGGAGCTCTTCATATACTGAAAAATATTAACTCTGTTGGTCTTATATGCAATGTTTCCCCTCATATCTTTTGACTGTATTTATGGTTTCTTTGCTATACAAAAATTTAAGTATATTGCAAAGTCAGCCATTTCTCCCATTTCTTAAGGCAGCTAGGTTTCCTGTCTTGCCTAAGAAGATTCTCTCCATCCAATGTTGTTTTCCTAAAATGCCTTCTGTTATTTTTCACTTTGCTTTTTACATTTTGATTCTTAATTCGCTTTGAATCTTTAAAAAAAATGGTGTGATTAATATAGCCCAGTTTAGGTTTTCTTCCAGATATACAATACCATTTATTTCTCACTAAAATAAAATGGCACTAAGACTATTACATTTCCATGTAAACTTGGGTATATTTCTCAATATCTATCCTGTATCATTGTTCTCTTGTGGTTCATTGCCCTGTTTCATCTTTGTCATCTGTTGTGTTGGGTTTTGTTTGTTGTTGTTTGTTTGTTTCTGTGGTAATACCACATGGTTTTTATTATGGTAGCTTTACAGTAAGTTTAGATATTTTCCCCCCTCAAGAATATATTGCATTGTTTTGACATTTATTCTTCCATAAGAACTCAAAAATGTATTCCTTTTCAAAACTGTTGGGATCCTAACTAAAATTGGATTGAATGTATGTGTTAATTTGGCAAGAATGAACATTTTTGTGGTTTTCCATCTTCCTATTCAGGAGTCTAAAATTTCTCTTGGCTTATTCTCAATAACACAGGTAGCTTTATTCATACAGGTGCTGTATTTGTTGTGTTAACTCTGTGGTTAGATATTTTATAATTTGTCTTTGAAGTAAATAATTTCATTTCTGTGTTTTCTTTTTTATTTTGCTTCTAAATGGTTAGTGCTGATGCAGAGAAAAGCCATTGATTTCATCAGGACCTTCAAAGAAAGGCATAACTGAGGAGATTTGTTTCCCAAATCTTAGCTCAAGTCAATGTGAGGAGAACTGGGCTTCAACTGCGTCCAGTTGGTGATAACAGTAGAGATAACTGGCTGGCTCCCATGACCCCTTGGGCAGCGGGCAGCCTCCCCCCAGCCGGCCCCTCTTCAGGTCCTCGCACGGCCCACTCAGGAGACAGCATGATCAAGGGTCAGCTTGGCTGAGTGGGTGAGACATCCAACTGACCCCTCCCTGTGCGCTGGGTTCCTACGGCCAAGTACCCTGACTCACTCCACCTGTTTTTCCATCTACAAACCAGGGATCATAAACCTTGGCTCCAAGAGCTTCACACAGCATAGGAGCCCGATAAAGTTCCCTTTCTCTTTCACCTCCCTTAATCAAACTAAATCTGATCATTCACTAGCACCCATATCTACCCTTCTGCAGTTCGCCATCCCTGTAAATTGACAAGTCCTTGGGGTATATTCAGAGTCCCCTGTGTTGAAGGGGAGGATGCCTTCCCTCTGTACCCGCTGCTGGCATCAGAATGGAATTGGAGTTCTCAGAATCACTGTCTCCTACTCATCAGCCACAGGGTTGCCCTCTGAAACTGAGTGAGTGCAGAGCTGGTTTCCAGGACAGTGGACCTCCTGACTTCCTAGCAACAGCAGGTCTGTCCTGATGAGTGCCTCTTGTTTGCAGGCCCCTGATGCAGAGAAAAGCCATTGATTTCATCAGGACCTTCAAAGAAAGGCATAACTGAGGAGCAGTTATGCATCCAGCTGCTGGTCTTATCAATCCACATTCCCTGAAATGACTTTGGCTTCTCTCCTTGCCCTTGTGGGGCCCAGATAAAGCTTACAGTGGCTTCAGGAGAGTGCATTGTCTCCCTGCCTGTTGGAAGAGGCTGGAACGACTTGGGGGTCTCAATCATGTTGGCTGCTACTACTGTGATTCCTTCCTTCCTTCCTCCCTCCCTTCCTCCCTCCCTTCCTCCCTCCTTCCCTCCCTCCTTCCTTCCTTCCTCCCTCCCTCCCTTCCTGCCTCCCTTCCTCCGTCCTTCCCTCCTTCCTTCCTCCCTCCCTCCTTTCCTTCCTCCCCCTTCCTTCCTTCTTCCCTCCCTCCCTCCTTTCCTTCCTTCCTTCCTTACTTCCTCCCTTCTTCCTTCTTCCTTCCTCCCCTCTTCCTTCTTCCTTCCTCCCCTCTTCCTTCTTCCTTCCTCCCTTCTTCCTTCTTCCTCCCTCCCTCCCTTCCTTCCTTCCTCCCTCCCTTCTTTCCTTCCTTCCTTCTTTCCTTCCTTCTTTCCCTCATGAGCTTACTGATTCAGTCTTTCATTTGCTAGCTATTTAGGGAGCACTGCCAAGTATTCTAAGCCCTAGATGAGACACAAAGGGATTGTATTAGTCAGGTTTCTTCAGAAAAACAGAACCAGTAGGAGAAATGGATAGATAGATAGATGGATGGGTAGATAGATAGATAGATAGATAGATAGATAGATAGATAGATAGATGAGGGGTTTTTTTTTAAATAGGAATTACTCACGAGGCTATGGAGGTCAAGAAATCCTGCTATCTGTGATCCGCAAGTGGAGAACCAAGAAAGCTTGTGGGATCATTCAGTCGGAGTCTGAAAGCCTGAGAATCTGGGGGCTGATGGGGATCAGCCCTGGTCTGAATCTGCAAGCCTGGGAGCCAGGAGCACCGATGTCTGAGGGCAGGAGAAGACAGATGCCCCCACTCAAACAAGGAGAGCAAATGTACTCTTCGGCTTTTTTTCTCTTTGGTCCCTCAACAGAGCGGATGGTACCTAACCACATTATTCAGCCTATTGATTCAAATGCTAATCTCCCCCAGAGACACCCTCTCAGACATGCCCAGAAATAATGCATCCCAGCTATCTGGGCATCCCTGGGCTCAGTCAAGTTGACACGTAAAATTCATCATCACAGGGGTGGAACCTTGGACAGTTCACCACAATAGATATTTGTCAACCGAAGGAGTGAACATCAAGGTTCATACCCTCCAGGGAAGCACAGCAGAGCTGGCAAGCCAGGAATTGGACCTCCCATGTCACTGGTCGGGGAGAAACTGAGGGTGAGCTGAGCCCCTGGAGGAGGAGGTGAGGGCAATAGTGAGAATGAAGGTGCTGATGGAGGCAGAGTGGCAGGTGTGGGAGTCAGAGCTGAGGGTTCAGTTTATCACTGGCTGTGTGACCTTGGGCAGGTAACTTTGCTTCCTTGCGTCTCTGTTTTGTTATCTGTACAGTCAGGCAAAGCTGTGTGAAAAGGGCCTGGCTCAGGACTGCACTGGGGGTAGAGACGAACCACTGACATGCTTTCCCACAGCACAGGTGTGAATAATCATGGCTTTCCTCTCGCTCTTCCCAGCTGAGTTTCTGAGGGCAACCCTGCAGCTGCCGGGGTTCCTTCTGCTTCCTCCCCAGACAGGCATGTTTTCTTTCTCTGGGGTTGGTAGGACCTTCTCTGCATTTTATGTGCAGATAATCCTATTGTTCCTGGCACCATGGATCCTCTTTCTGGTTTTGCCTCGCTGATGTGGATTTTTCTTAATTTTTATATCCATTATTATTTTGCTTAGATTTTGGAAGGGTGTGGAAAGTCTAAGTACCGTTCCCCACTAAGAGGCGCCAGGGCTTCTTGGAGTAAAGTTGGATTGTCCAACTCCAGGTCCTAAGCAGGAAATGTACAAGATGAGTCTAGATCTCTTGTCATGCTGGAAATAAAACATGACCAAAGACTTCTAGAAGAGAGGGGCCAATTTGAAGGGCCCCTGCACTGTCCTAGGATGGGATAACTTTAGCATCAGAAAGAATACTGGCTGCAATGGATTGAAATGCAGCAAATGTATAAAAGCTATGAGTTCATAACGGCACTACTAATTCTTTTTGGAGGTGGCTAGGGTACCAGTTCATTATTCTGAAAACTGATAAATAAAGGGAAAGAATACAATATTTATTTTGCCTTCCCTCTAAAGAGCATAGCTCAGGATAAGAAAAGAGTTGATGAGAAAAACTTCTTTTTAGAAGGTCAAAGCTAACAAGGGCAGGAGGAATGATAAAATGGAAAAATTAACCTTTTATAATAGCAAATGAAACACTGTATCTTGGCAATGATCATGAATGTCTGCTAAGACTCGCAAGGGACAGACTGATGTGGTCACCTACACTTGACAGACCATGCAGATGCGACCTTATACTGAACAATTTTAACATCACCAAAGGGGGACACCCAGGCACGGTACACCCCTGACATAGTAGGAAGTACACAGGCACCACCTGGCAGGTATTCTCGCAAAAAACAAAAACAAAAACTAAAACAAAACAAAACAAAAACATGACTGGAATGTAATCAAGCTTCTAGAACTAAGTTTCCAGGATATATGTGGGAGAGATGAACGTGTAAGCAACATCAGTCAATCAGTCAGAGCCATAATTTGGGAAATTCTACAAGAAAAATGTTACCCAGTTTCTTAGAGAAATTAATGGCAGTCAGGTGTCAGGTAGAGAAAATCACTAGGGATTAAAAGAGAATTAAGCAACATCAAAAAAAAAAATGCAGTGTTGAGGCCAGGTGCAATGGCTCACACCTGTAATCCCAGCACTTTGGGAGGCTGAGGTGAGTGGATCACCTGAGGTCAGGAGTGCGAGACCAGCCCGGCCAACAAGGCGAAACCCTGTCTTTACTAAAAATACAAAAAAATTAGCTGGGCGTGGTGGTGCATGCCTGTAATCCAGCTACTCCTGAGGCTGAGGCAGGAGAATCACTTGAACCTGGGAGGCAGAGGTTGCAGTGAACTGAGCTCGTGCCACTGCACTCCAGCCTGGGTGACAAGAGTGAGTCTCCATCAAAACAAACAAACAAAAAAACAAAAAACAAAACAAAACAACAACCAAAAAAACCAGTGTTGGATCCTTTATTTGGATTCTAACAAACCAATTTTTAAATGACATTATGGGGGAAAAAAACGAACACAGACTCGGTATTGGATGCTACTAATATTACATAAATATGGTTTATTTCATTGGATGTGATTATAGCTTTACATTTTTTAAAGTCCTTGTGTAATAGAAATTCATACTCAAAATAACAGCCCAGGATTGCTGCCTGGACATTAACTGATATCCTGGTTTTCCTTCGGTAATCTTCATGCTGGTAGCAACATCAACGTCCACATGGCTGGGAAGGCGATGAATTTGAGCATCTTTCTCTACTCCTTCCTCCTTCACACCTCTCCTTCCATACTCCTCTCATTCCACTGCCTATTGATGTCCAGACTATATCTACTTCTTTTCATCTCTAATCCACCATTCACATGCGTCCTGTGGTGGAAGGGGAAGAGAGTGCCAGGAAGGCACACCTGAGTCAGAGGAGCTGGCCCGAGTCACTTCAGCCTGCATTTGTTTCAAGGGTGAGGACCCGTCAGGTGGCTGGCTCTGGAAGCAAGGCAGGCTGGGAAATGTAGTTCTCAGCTGGACAACTGTCTCCATGGAAACAAGGCCACTTGCGGAGGCTGGTGCATGAGGTCATCTGTGCGGAGAGCTTAGAAGCGTGCCTGGCTCCCAAGTGATGCGTGCGCTGAGGGTGCAGAAGCAGCAGAGGGGAACCTGCTGGAGCTTTGGCAGGGATGGAGGGAAGTGGCGGCATGCTGCCGTGGCCATCGTTGGATTCTTCACTGTGTCACCATGCACTCGTTGCTTTAAAAAATACAGATGCCAGTTTCCCTGACAAAGCTGTATGAATTAATTTTATTCAGCCTCAACTCTTGCATACACAACTTTTTGTGACAAAATGGAAGCTGTGCATGAAACACTTTTGCTTCATAGCTGTCTTGAGGAAATCACTTGAGCAATTTATTCAGCTGAACTCACCACTTTTTTATGGACAACCATTTCACTAGAAAGTACAAGTGGCAAATGATTCAGACTTGAGTATTTAGTAGACATTTTCTTGAAAGCAGGTGAAGTAAGCTTGTCGCTTCAAGGGGGAAAAAATGACATTTGTTACCAAGGATAAAAATTTGATCTCTCAAGTGAAAATTAGAATTTGGGAAAATCTATATCCACTACTATGAGTTTGGTCATTTCCTAATAACTAAACACTCTTCTGATAAGACCTATGGTAACGTTAGTGGTCAGGATCTTTTGAAATTTAAGATAAATGTGCTAACATTTGGAAGCTCGGCATGACTCAGTAAACCAATGTTTTCCAAATGACTGGTGCATGATGGTACAAAATCATGCATGAGGAAAGATCCATCCAAGAGAGAACAAAGGAGTTTATGTAACAGAGTGGAAAATAATTCCATGATACGATTTCGGATTCCAGGTTGCACCAAATCTGAAATCTAAAACCATTTGTCAATTTTGGGTCTCATATCAAAGAGGAATAGGCAAAATTATCTGAAAAAGAGAATTAAAATACTCCCTTCATTTCCAACCACATATTTTTATGAGACCAGATTTTCTTCATATACTACAACCAATATATCACAGCAGATTGAAAGAGGAGCCCACATGAGAATCTAGCTGTCCTCTATTAAGACAGACGTTAAAGACATTTGCATAAACAAAACACAATGGCATTTTTCTACTTTTTATTGTTTTATAAAAAAAGTTATTTTTAATAAAAATATGTAATGAGTTTAAAGATGAGTTAAAATAAGTATTTTATACATTTATCAAGTTCAATTTATAACCCAGTAAATATGGATAAACTTAACCCACATCAACAATAATGATAATTCAAACTCTAAATTGATAAATATAATAAATAATATAAATATGTAAAAATAAGAAATAATAGGAACAAGAATTTTTTAGGAATGAGACCAAAAAGTTTAAGAGCTATGAATAAAACCACACTTGGCATTTTCCAGCTTGCCTGCCTGCTTTCTAATTGAGACAGCGGTTGCATTGTCTCATCAGCAACTCACATTCCGGAAACTGATGGGAACTAATCACACAGGGACCAGGCGCAGGTCACACAGCAAGAACTCATTCCACAGGCACAGGCAGTGCCACGAGCTCTGCCCGTGGAGTTAGGTGTTATGCACAGGTGGAGAGCAATGTCGCCATCCACACAGAGAGGAGAGGGGCAGGTGGAAAGGAAGTGCCAGTCACTAAGAATTGCTGACACTTATCAGGTGCCTACCAGGAAGCAGCCCCTTTGTCCTCATAAGGCGTTTATCAGGTACTTAGTTAAGGACTTACTCAATACCAGCCTTGTGCTGCGTTGGCACTAACCAGGGAGAGATGAGTTGGAGTGGGTGGGGCCTGTCTGCTGCTGTCTCCAGAGAAGCAGAAGGGCTGGGGGCTGGCTTCCTAGGTGATGGTGCCAAGCTGCCTGGGTGCATATCCCTGTTCTGCCAGCTGCTACTCTGTGAACCTCAGCAGGTTGCTTATCTTCTCTGGGCTTCACTTCCTTCATCTGTAAAATGGGATAATGGTGAGGGTTAAATGCATTAACATACATAGCAAATCCCCTTAGGGCAATGCCTGGCATGAAAAGAGCATGATGTGTTTGCTCTTGACTGACAATTGTTTTTTCTGTTTTTCCACGCCTCCCCCGCCACCCCTGCCTCACAGGCAAAGACTATCTGCCACCACGGAGGCTGAAATGCCAGGGATTTATTTTCCCAGCCTCCCTTGGCCCATGTCTAGACAACGAAACCTGAGGGGGGTCCACTGGATGGAAACCTCCTTTCTTTCTTGCCTTTAGTCACAGTTTTGTGAGGACATGGTGTTGGGGGCAGGGAACAGCTCACAAGACGTGGGTCTTCTGCCCACCATGGGAAGCCAAGAGAGTCACAGGGAAGCCGACCCAGGCCCTGGCAGTGCCAGTCTGAATTAACTGAGCCTGGGTTCAACTGGCTCCTGGCTATGATGTCACAGCGAAAGCTGGGAGGTTGTACCATTTGCCCGAGGCCAGACAGCTTGAAAGTGGTGGCATGAGATTTCAATCTGGGTCTCCAGGTCTGGGGAAATGGGCCAGATAAATATAGAAAACTCATTTGAATTTGGCTTTAAATTTCAATTTATTTTTATTTGCTAAGTCTGGCAATCTTATAGATGAGGACCCTGCTTTTCTGTCACACTGCAAAGCTGCCCTGAATCCCCCCAGCATGCCAGCCACCTGCATATCAAGGGACAGAAATGGACCATGTGCTGGGCCGAGAGTGTCTTTCCCCAGGCTAGAGAGGACAGGAAAGTGACAGGCATGTCAGTTCATGCCACAGCTTCACCAGGGGTAAGTTCATTAACTTTGGAACCTCACTCTTCCTCAAGCTGACAAAAATATTAGTACTAAAAAAAATGGCTGGGCACAGTGGCTCATGCTTGTAGTCTGAGCACTTTGGGAGGCCAAGGTGGGCGGATCACCTGAGGTCAGGAGTTTGAGACCAGCCTGGCCAACATGGTGAAACCCTATCTCTACTAAAAATACAAAAATTAGCCGGACATGGTGGCGGGCGCCTGTAATCCCAGCTACTTGGGAGGCTGAGGCAGGTGAATCGTTTGAACCCTGGAGGCAGAGGTTGCAGTGAGCTAAGATGGCACCACTGCACTCCAGCCTGGTGACAGAGCAAGACTCCGTCTCAAAAAAAAAAAAAAAAAAAAAAAAGAAATGAGATAATATCCGTAAAGTGGTTAGTACAGTGACTGCAGAAAGTGCTCCATAAAAGCGCCTTTCTCTTCCTCCTCTTCTTTGTGATGTCATTATGTATTATTACTATTATTGTCATCATAACTGTTTTTATTATTAGTCTGCAGCTGAGGCCTCTCCCTTGAAGCGGCTTCTCTCTGCACTGCCAGCAGAGGGCGCCATTGTCTGACAAAGAGGCCCAGTGGCCTCCAACCACCTTCAGCCAGGCTGCAGTCAATGACACATCAGGGATCAGGTTTCTCAGCCTGGCCGGGGGCACTGCGGGAGCCTCTGGGCCTCATGTCATAACTCAGTTTGTCAGGTCTCAGCCCACTGCTGCCCTCCTTACTGGTACAGTCCTGTCCGAGGAACCTGGGCCTGGATGGCTGTTTGGGGCTTTTTTCTCATAATGCCACCATCTTTGCACCACCTGCTGTTTTCACCTCTTATCAGGCCACACCCCCGTTTTTTCATAAAAGCCCCCAGGAAGATGGGTAGAGGAGGCTCTGCTTATCTACTGTCCGTGGGCCTGCTGGTTCCCTTCTCCAGGCTAGTTCAGCCTGGCAGAGTCAGGTGGCACTGAGTTGGAATCCCTGATTCTCCACTCCCCTGCTGTGCCACCCTGGGCATGTGGGGCCGCCCCTCTGAACCTCAGTTTCCTTATCTGTAAAAATGGGACGGCTTCATCTGAGCTGGAGGAACCGGGGTAAGCGAATGTGCTGCTCACACCCTGGGGGCTCAGTCAGTGAGACATGTCTCAGTTCCATTCCCAGAGTCAGAGACCCGTCCATTACGGTTTCTGCAGGGAAGGCTGGAGGGGGCCTGGCCACACCTGGGGACAGGCTGCTGGTGACAGGCTGCTAGTGACAATAATAACGCATTAGCCAGTCATCCTTTCCAAAGAAATGGTCACATTTACTGTTGCTTTATCCTTACAAGAACTCTGTGTAATGAGATGGAATTTTATACCCGTTGTACAGCAAAAGTGTCAAGTTGGGATGAGAGCATCTCTTCAAATGAAGGGTGAATGCCTTTCAAAGTCACAGGCTTCTGCTCACCGACCTCCCCTCTGGCCCATCAGTGTGGGTAGCTGGTGGCCAGCTAGTGGTTTCTGGGTGTCGGGAGCATCGCGTGGCTTTTGCAGACATCCTTCCATTCAATCCTCACAGCAGGCTTACGGGGTCCAGATGATTTCTATTTCTATTTTACAGATCAGGAAACTGAGGCTGAAGGGAGTCAAGAAACCAGTTAAGAAGCTGGGGTAGGAATCCAGTCTCCTGCTCTTGGGCGCCAGACCATGAGAAGCGGGTGACTGAGATGAGTGGGGAGCCATGCTCCTCAGGAGACAGGAGTCTAACCGGACTCTCCGCATGATGCTCTGAGCTTCCGCCTCCCCATTTGCAAAGGAGAACTATTTTTCCTGCCAACTTCATAGGATTATTCGGAAGCTCATTTGAGAGACTGTGTAGAAAATTGTTTCCTAAACCAAATTGGAAGGCAGGAAGTCTAGCTTGAGCCCACTCGGGAATTTGGGCAAGCCTGGGCCTATTTGGGATATGTCTGGGCAGGCCCTCCAAGAGTCGACTTAGTGAGATTTTTTGTTGTCTTTGATTGAAGGAGAATGCAGAAGTGGTTTTGCACACTGAGTCTAAGGAAGGTGGGGGACAGGATCCCCTGGGTCTGTCTTGCACAGCATCCTGCCGGATCAGCCCTATGGACCTGTGGATGGCAAGGAGGTCCAGGGGATCCCTGGGGTGACAGCACTCCCAGAACGTGTGTGGAACCAGGGCACAGAGTGACTTAGTGACAGTGTGCCTCATGAGGTGGCTGGAGCAGGCAAGGGGACTGTCGGGAGAGCTCCTGCGAGGAGACCCTCCTCTGGGGCTCCTAAAGATGTGCCTGTACCTGGAGGGGGCAGGGTCAGGGCATGGGGCCTGTGCAGGTGGAGGCACAGCTGAAACAAAAGGTGGTTACTGCTATCAAGTCGACGCCATGATCAGGTCTGGAGAAAACCGAGGATCCCCTTCAAAGGGCCATGGCAATGTCTGGGCTTGCTTTTCATTCCCAGGAGTAAATGCAGAAAGAGGGGGCCATTTTCTGACTGAATCTGTAGAGACTGAGTATGAATGAGGTAAACGGCTTTGCCCCTGTTGCAGGGGAAAATCAGGGTGTTAGATTTGTAGTTACTGTATTTGTAGTTCTGCATTCAAAGCTCAGCCCCACCTGTGCACACAAGGGGATCTCAATTTTCAGAGCCTCTGCTCCTCTCACCTGCAAAATAGAGGTCAAAGTGCCCCAGTCCCAGCTTGTTGGGCTACTTCATGAGACATTGTATGGATGTGCCCGACACAGCAGGTGGTACTTGCTCATCTTGTCTTATTTCACCTTTCTTCCTTCCCTTCCCGCACCCCTTCCCTTCCCTCTTTATTCATTCAAAAGAACCTGTAATGCCCGATGTGGTCATTTTGGCTGTGCTGATAGCCAGAGTAGACTTACTCTTTGTTAAGCCAATTCACAGTCATTGTGGCAATTAGAAGCAAATGTGCATTCAAGAAATAATCATCTCAGTGCATCTGGTAGGCACAGTTTCAATGCAGCTGGTCTGTTAGATAGGCCAGGAACCTCTCTGGACCCATCTGGTTTTCATTAGTTCCCCCATGAAACCAGATTTTTGCTCCATTTAGTTACCATCACTGACCACAGCAACTTGCTCTTTCCAGGCTAGAGCTTTTGCATCCCTCTTTCCTGGAGAGGCCAGTTGAAGATCAGAACTTAAGAGAAGTCAGAGTCTCCTGCTGAAAAAGGCCACCGTGTGGTGTGTGTTTGCTGGTGGGAGATTAGGAGGATGGTGCACAGAACCATCAATGAGGAATCCACTGGGGAAGATGGTGCAAGGTAGGAAGAGCTAGGCTTCCACGCTTGCCAAAAGATGACATCCGCCGCTGCCAAAGACAAGAGGAAGATGGGGTTCCCTGCGAAATCCCTTTCCTTTCCAAGAAGGCAATAAAATCATGTAGTGGTTCATTTTAACCACCAGGAGCCTCTGCCACATAATGGCATCCATGTCTGCATAAGGATAAGATATGGTGGATCCCTGGGATTGAGGGGCTGGTGTTCATTTCAAAATGTTGCTTCTTCTTGTTCTGATACCATGTGTGCAATACAGAAAACCAATCATAGTGTAGTGAAGGAAGTCACATTTTGTCAAGGTCTGTTTGCTATTCCTTCTTTCTCTCCAGCCAATGAACAAGCCATTTTAGATGTACAGTTGATGATCTAGAAATTAGAAGAAAGAGGATGGAAGGTGGTGAGTAACTCCGGGCTGTCCCTCTGGCCATTCAGAGAGTGAATCTGAGGATGGCCTGAGAGGTGGCAGTTCAGGAGGAGGCAGGAGAAGGGGTCCCCACAGATGGTGAGGCAGTCTTGAACTGGGCTGTAAGCCAGGGCTTCCCTATCCTCACTTCATTCCTCCCTCAGAACAGCCCTTGAGGCACATGGCAGCATGGGGTGGTAGCTGAGCACCCTGATGTTTAGAGCCAGTGGGACCTGGGTTTCAATCCCAGCATCACCATTTACTAGCTGTCAGGTGTTAGGCAAGCTTTTTAAACTTTTCCAAGCCTCAGTTTTCTCATCTGCAAAGTGGGATAATGTTCACTCCTTCTTGGGTCAGTTATGATATTATGTAAGCTAAGAGCTACAGGGAGTGTCCAGTCCTGGGGAGTCATCATTGTGATCATTTATAGTAGGGGAATTCGGAGTTGGTGAGGGGAAGCCTTTTCTGTTACTCCCTGCCCACTCCACCTGTCCTTCTTTCCAACCAGTCACCAAATCCTATAAAGACTTCCTTGAGACCAGGCGTGGTGGCTCATGCCTGTAATCCCAGCACTTTGGGAGGCTGAGGCAGAAGGATCACTTAAGTCCAGGAGCTTAAGACCAACCTGGGCAACACAGAGAGACCCAGACTCTACAAAAAGAAGAGGAAGAAGAAGAAGGAGAAGGAGAAATGTTGAGCATGGTGGACAAGGAAGGTTGAGCATGCTGGCAAGTGCCTGTGGTCCCGGCTACTTGGGAGACTGAGTCGGGAGGGGGCCTGGGAGGTTGAGGCTGCAGTGAGCCATGATTGCACCACTGCATTCCAGCCTGGGCAACAGAGTGAGACTGTCTCAAAAAAAAAAAAAAAAGAGACTTATTTGAAAATATCTTCCAAATCCATCCCCTCCTTTCCATCCACTCTCCCACCACCTGGGTTCATTCACACGGATGCCACCTGGAGTTGTCAGTGACCCCGACTGGTCTCCTTTCTCCAGTCCCTTCTTGTCTACCCCTGTGGCAGACGGTCTGCCACAGAGATCTGACCACACCCTCCACTTAAATTCATCTCGTGGTCTTTGTCACCTTCCAGACAATGCCATAGTGCCTTAGCAGGAGAATTGTGCTTATCAGAAATCATTCCATTGAAACTGACAGAAATCCCAGTCAAACTGGCTTTAAAAAGTACTAGAAAGGGGTTGGACGTCCTCTAAGAAGCATATGCCAAGATGGAATTAGACACACAGGAGATTTACTGGGGGGTTCACCGGTGAAGGATTGCCGCCAGGCAGCTGGAGGAGGCAGGGAGGCAGGATGACTCAGGGCTGACCCTGTGGAAGGGAGAGGGGAGGAAGGAGGCTTGGGTAGGAGCCTCAGACTGCCACGCAATTTCCAAAAACTTTTGGCCAGGCCAATGGGGAGTCCTAGAGTTTAAGTCACCAGGTGGAGGGGACCCACAGGAATGGTACAGTACTAGTACCCCCAGGGGTCAGGCATTGGCTGGGAGCAACCGAGGGTTGCTGTGAGGAGCATGGCCTGGGGCAAATGCAGGAGAGCATGCAGTAGGGCTGTCAGTCAAGCATGGTCCCACGGCAGCAGGTGTGAGTGGCACATTTTCATGGCTGCCACAGGGAAAGACTTGTAGGCTTCCACAACCAAAAAGCCCAGAATTGGAGTTGCTCCAGGCATAGCTAAGCCCAGGTTTTCAGATGATATCTCCACAATATTCCTCACATCTTCACAATATTCCTCACAATATGGCTCTGCTTTCTTTGACATGGACTCCATTCTTGCAAAGACTCTCTCCATGTGGAGGTAAGATGCCATCACCAGCTCCAGAGGCACTTCTTCCCAGGTTAAAATTCAGCAGAAGGCCAGGCACGGTGGCTCATGCCTGTAATCCCAGCACTTTGGGAGGCCGAGGAGGGCGGATCACAAGGTCAGGAGATCCAGACCATCCTGGCTAACACGGTGAAATGCCGTCTCTACTAAAAATACAAAAAATTAGCCGGGCGTGGTGGCAGGCGCCTGTAGTCCCAGCTACTAGGGAGGCTGAGGCAGGAGAATGGCGTGAACCTGGGAGGCGGAGCTTGCAGTGAGCTGAGATTGCACCATTGCATTCCAGCCTGCACAACAGAGCGAGACTCCCTCTACAGAAAAAAAAAAAACTCCAGTAGAAAAGAGCCCTCCTCCTTCTTTCCTAATCATTAGCGCAAACATCCCAGGAATAGCTCTAATTGGCTCAGACTGGGTCATGTGCCCATCTCTGAACCAATCCCTGTGGCCAGGATGATGCCATGCTCTGATTGGCTCAGGCTGGGTCATGTGCCCATCTCTGAACCAATCCCTGTGGCCAGGATGATGCCATGCTCTGATTGGCTAGTCCTGAGTTAACTGCCCACTCCTGGAGCAGGAGGAGGATCAGCTTTACCTCCCACATGATCCCTCTGTCACCACATAGTCTGAGTGGGTGCCCCAAGCAACCCTGGGAAAAAACGGGCGGACCAGGCTGGATCCTCTGATAACAGGAGAAAGGGAAATGGATACGAGTGACGACAGCAGATGTCTCCTCTCCATAAACCATTATTTTAGTTTTTAAATTGTGGTAAGAACACTTCATGAGATCCACTCTCTTAATAGATTTCTACGTGCTCAATACGGTATTGTTAACTACAGACACGATGTTGTGCAATGCATTCTTATTCACCTTGCATGACCAAAACTTTATACCCATTGAACACATACTCACCATTTCTCTGTCCCACTGCAGCCCCTGGCCATCAGCATTCTACTCTGTGCTTCTGTGAGTTTGGCTATTTTTGATTCCTTCTGTAAGTGCAATCCTGCAGCATCTGTCCCTCTGTGCCTGGCTTATTTCATCCAGCATAATGTCATCCGGGATCATCCACGTTGTCACATGTTGCAGAGTTTCCTTCCTTTTAAAGGCCGAATAGCCCATTGTTTGTGTATGTCACATTTTCTTTATCCATTCCTCTGTCGATGGACATTTAGGCTGTTCCTACATCTTGGCTATTTGTCAATAGTGCAGATATCTCTTCAAGATCCTGATTTCATTTCCTTTAGATAAACACCAAGAAGTGGGATTGCTGAACCATATGGTAGTGCTATTTTTAGATGTTTTAGGAACCTCCATGCTGTTTTCCATAGTGGCTGTACCATTCTACATTCCTACAAACAGCGGACCAATTTCTCCACATCCTTACCAACACTTATATCTTATTTCTTTGATAACAGTCATTGTGACAGGCGTGAGGTGATATCTCATTGTGGTTCTGGGTTTTAGAAATGTTGAGCACTTTTTCTTATACCTGCTGGCCACATGTATGTCTTCTTTGGAGAAACCTCTATTCAGGTCATAGATCACCCTTTACGTTTTCTCCTGAGGCACATCCCACAGGCTTTCAGTTATCTCTTGATGAACAATAAACCACCCCAAAACTTAGTGGCTTGAAACCCAGTGGTTTATTATTTCCCATGAGTCCTTGGGTTTCCTGGGCAGTCCCTCTGCTGGTCTGGCCTCCGGTTGCTCTGAGATGATTCAGCAGGCCCTTGAGCTGGGCTGGAGGGTCCAAGAAGGCTTCTCTCTCACACTTCGTTCTAGGGGGTGGAGGGTTACCTTCTGCCCTTTCTGCATGCTCGCTCATCTTTCAGTAGTGAGCCTGAGCAGCTTTACTTCCAGGGTGCTGCTTCCCAGCGCACAGAGGCTGAGGCTGGCACCCCAGCCTCATTAGTGCATTAGTCAAAGCATGTCACAAGGACAGCCCAGAGTCAAAACGGAGAGGGAAGCAGTCTCTATCTCGAAGAAAAGATCAGTAAAGAATTTGTGACCATCTTTAATCCACAAAAGTGGAAATGAGATTAAGAGGTGGGTCTGAATCTGGCCCAGCAACTGCAGGGCTAGAGAGCTTTACTCTGCCACTTCCCTCACCAGGGCCACAGCCCTATTCCTGTTTCAGCCTCTTTCTTTGGAGATTTAGGAAGCAACTGTAATACCTGGTGGGGGCAGGATACCGAGTCTGGGTCCAGTGGACAAACCACAGTGGCAGCTCACACCAGATGGTAAGCTCTTGAGGAAGACCCTGAGTCCGTTTCGTCCCAGGGCTGGGCCCAAGACACCATGAGGTCGGCAAACAGCAAAGGCTTTAGAATGGGCAGACCCAGGTCTCCATCCTGCCTCTGCTGCATGTATGGATAAAAGCTCCACAGCAACAAGGCCCAGCCTGTCCCAGTCATAGCTATATCCCAGCACCCAGAACCATGCCTGGCACATAGTAGTTGCCCAATAAATGTTTGCTGGATGAATGAGTGAACCTTTCTGGGCCTTATTTTCTTCATCTGAAAAATAGTGATAACAACGGTAATAGTAACAACTACTGCAGTCAGGATTATAATGTCAAGCTCCAGCACCTCGATCTGGCCTGTGATGCCCTGCACGCTGGCCTCGATGTATTCATACCTCTTCAGCTGTATTTCACACGGAGGCCCATGGCTCTCTGCACTCCAGACACCTAAGCCTTGCTCCAGTTTCTCAAACTCATCACCCCCTTATCTCAGGGCCTTTGCAAGTGCTAGATGCACTTCCTTCCCTTACTTCACCTAGTTCATCAAATAGCTTTTTAAATTTTTTGGGAGACAGAGTTTCTCTCTGTTGCCCGGGCTAGAGTGCAATGGCATGATCTTGGCTCACTGCAACCTCTGCCTCCCTGGTTCAAGTGATTCTTGTGCCTCAGCCTCCTGAGTAGCTGCAATTACAGGTGCATGCCACCATACCCAGCTATTTTTGTATTTTTAGTAGAGACGGACGTCACCACGTTGGCCAGGCTGGTCTCGAATTCCTGACCTCAAGTGATCTGCCCGCCTCGGCCTCCCAAGTGCTGGGATTACAGGCATGAGCCATCGTACCCCAGTTCATTAAATATCTTACCCCCATTAGCACTTCTTCGGAGAAGCTTCCTCAGACCTCTAGACCAGACTAAATCCCCCTGTCTTAAGCTTTTAGAGTGCTGTGCGCCTTTTCTTTCCAGCTCTTCTCAGAAGTGGTAGCTACAGATTTGTTGATTACTTTTAGTCTAATGCCAGTCTTCTCCAGCCTTTTGTCAGCTCTGCAAGATACAGATGTGGCTGATTTGCTCCAACATGTAAATGCAGAACTTAGCCCAGTGCCTGGCATGGGGTAGGTGCATGATGCATGCTGGGACTACACAGACAAATGGATGGTTGCCTGGCATGGCTCACTGAGGACACGCAACAGGTACCAGCACCATTTATTTAAGCGGATCAACTAATGAATGAGTTAGAGAGTGGCTGGAATGGATGTATAGCACTAATTTGTGAGAGAAGACAGAATGAGAATGTAATTCCAAAACAATAAGCAAACATCAGAAGAATTGAAGCAAATAACTGCAACATTTCCCCAGTTGTCCCTCTCATTGTTCTTAAAATAAAAGCATTTCTGCTAATGAGTCAGGGAAATAAGTGAAAAAGCCACATAAAGGAAGAGCAGTGACTCTCGAGAGCTGGCATCCCAGGGTGACTTCACCATGGGCTGTCATCGCTGAGGCCATAAAAAGCCAAAAGCACTACCCTTGAGTCATCCTAGCCCCTTGGAGCCCCTTGGGGCCAAAAATGTAGCAACATCATGTCTGTAGCTGACCTCGGTTCCCAATGCCTTCCTGGGCATTCTTTGGGAGGCACTTGTGAAACTCAGCCCAGGTGCTGCCCAGGATCAGGAGGCTGAGCCATGGTCTGGAAGTGAGTGCCCATCCATACACCTTCCCCAGCTTCGGGGCCACAGAGGGACAGAAACCGGGGGCAGGCTGGTCTGGGAATGAACCTACACCAGCCTGCAGTCAGAAGAGCCTCCAGGAGCCTCCAGCCTGGACTCTTTTTACAGATGGGGAAACTGAGTCCCAGAGAGGGAGCAATAAACGATGTCTAAGGTCATCAGCAACTTAAAGCCAACAGCATCATCCTGAGTCATATTTGAACCTGAGGTAAGAGAAGAGGTCAGTAAAGCCGACCCTGTCTGTATTTTAAAATTTGGTATTTTGTTCAGAGTGGGGTTTTGTGTTCGTTTTGATGTTGGAAACTATCAGGTTAAAATACGATTCATTTTGATAATGGAGTTTTTCAGATACCTCTTTCAGTTCTGCTTCCGAGGCTAGTCCCGGCCCTGAGAGCCAGGGCACTGTGTTGGATCCGTATTCCCTGATTGGCACATGTACTGTCCTTCCCCAGACAGGCAGAGCACCCTTCTGGGAAGAACTGGCTTTGTGTTCAGGCTGACCCAGGTTTTAACTTCACTTCTAGTATCCCCATCCTAGTGACTGAACTTCTATGAGCATTAATTTTCTCTTCTGAAAGTTTCCCAGTCCCTCATTTATCTAACCAGTTCTTTTCGGGGTTCTACCATGTGCCAGGCACAGTGTGTGTGGCATCACTGTGACCCATCAATGCCCTAAGCAGCTCACAGTCAGTGACGAAGACCCCCGGTGTCAGACCACTGCAGCCTCATGTGGAAGGGGCCCCGGGAACGCCACAGGATGCTGGGGACAAGGCAGGGGGCTCCCCCAAGACTTCTCAGAGAGATCCTTCAAAGGCGAGAGCCTCCCCAGGGGGAGTCCGCTGGAAAATCAGCAAAGGAGGGGGCTCCAGGCAGAAGAAACAGTGTCTGCCAAGGCCTAGAGGCAAGAAAGCTAGGCTTGTTTGCAGACATTCCAAGTAGATTTGCGCCAAGTGTAAAGGAAGATGTGGCAGAGAGAACTTGGGGGCTCCACTGTGTGTGGCCCTGGGCCATGATGGGGGCTGGGTAATAACATCTCCTGTAGATACCAGCTGCAGGGGACAGGAGGACCCATGGAAAGCACCGGGGGCTGAGCCCGAGGCGAGTATAGAGGCCTGAGTCAATATTACCCTCCCCCGTCTCTCCTCTTGAGATAAGCCAATAGATGTTTGATGTTCAGTGTTCAGAAAGCCAGCCTGAGTGCTCTCAGATGATTAGGCAAGAGGCTATAGTCGGTGGGGCGGCAGGGGGTGGGGGGGAACAGGCCTCCCCCCTTCTGTTTCCAGAAATCTGACCTCTGCCTCGGCCACATTCCCCGACTCCTGGGCGTGAGATAAGGCCGCTGTCTCCTGTTCCCTTCTCTTCTGTCTGGCCTGGCTGAGCTGGCGTGTATGGTCTTAGTTTTCTATATTTATAGAGACAAGGATGGGGGAACCATGGTAGGGGGCAGGGGGTTGGGGGCGGCTGGCCCAGAGCTTCAGGGCCTGTGGAAGCTGCCTGGCCGCAGGGGGTATTTAACTTTCTGCCCGATGGTTGTAATTCTGGGGGCAGCCGAACTGGTGGGATCAGGTCCCTCTGGCTGCGATGACAGGCCTTCAGCAGGCACTGTAATTGCAGAGTTAAAACCATTCATTTTCTTCCTGGCAAGCTGTAGTTAAGAGGTGCTATCGGGCAGCCGGGTTGTCTGCAGGGAGGCTGATCAAAGGGCTGAAGGCATCTGTTTTGTCTCTGTTTTCTTTCACCACTCCCCCCCAACTTTGAAAAAAAAAAATGGTTAAAAAGTAATTTATGAAAATGAATACCTGTCCTTCTCCGGAGGCTAAAAGGCGGCTGCATATTAGAGATATTAGATGATGTGCATTGGGTGTTTGCTACGCTCCTTCGGTCAGTTTCGTGTCCGCTTCCATTAAAACCTCTCAGCAGGGTTTTTTATAATATCAGGCCCGACTTTTCACACCCTGAGGATTTCCTGAAGAAGATTAAACTCTCCCACCTCCAGCCAGCGATTGGCAATTATGTCTTGGCCATGCCCACACCCCTGCGGGCCTCCCAACCCACACTCCTCTCCCTGTTCTCCAGAAGCCCAAGGTGGGCGTTGCCCGGTGTGAGGTTGTCCAGGACTCAGCCTCTCCCTGCTCTCAGTGCCCTGAGGCCTTGGAACTTTCTTATCAAGTGACTGCACAGGGAAACATTTCCAGTTTTTAAATAGTGCACTTCGTATCTGGTTTGAAAACTGAAAGAGAATAAAGGCACTTAGAGATGAGAATGAAAAATCCCTAACAAAGGAAAAGAATGGCTTAGGACTGCCTGGAGATGGAGCATGTTTAAGGAAAGCCTCAAGAGAACAGGTTGATTTAAAGCAAACAAACAAAAACAACAACCCCTGTGCCGTCTCTAAGCCGTGTTGCAGTGGGGAGAAGCTTCACCAGCCAGACTCCACACTGGAGGTTCGTGGCTTCAGTTTGAAACCTGAGCCCATTTCTCTGCTCACACAGTGTGCACATTAGAGCATCACTATCCTGTTCCAGGAGCCTGGAAATCAAAGAGGTGCTGGTTGGGTCACCATGTTCGAAGGGCTCAAAATATAACCTTAGAAGTCCCCTGTCTTGCATTTCTTTCTTAGTCCCCTGTGCCAAGATTTTGCGAAGCCTTTCATAGATGCCCAATAAGGACCAGCTGCTCCCTGGGGAATTTCCAGCCTGGCCACCTTTAAGAGTTAATTCTCCGCCCTGTCTGCCATTCCCCCTGCCTTCTCTTGGTTTCTGAATCCCTTGGGAAACTCAGAATAAAATAAGCTCTGTGCATGTGTACAGACAATTTATCATTCTCATAGTATTTTCACAGCCTTCATTGCAATAGAGTCCCCACCATGATCCTTTGAGACAGGCATTGCTATTCCCATTTCACAGATGGGGATGATCGAGGCTCTGAGAGAGGAAGGTGCCTCTAAGATCACACAGCTGCTAAGTGCAGCACCAGCATCTAGATGACTCTGGAACAGGTCTCCTCACCACAGCGAGCTTCATGGGAATTTGCCAGTGGAACATCCCAGGCCTTGGCACCTAGCAGACCCTCATTGGAAACGGACTCTGACCTTGGGCATGTCACTTCCCTGCTCATCTCAGTGTTTCAGGGTTTGGAA
Source organism: Pongo pygmaeus (assembly GCF_028885625.2). NCBI lineage: Eukaryota > Metazoa > Chordata > Mammalia > Primates > Hominidae > Pongo > Pongo pygmaeus. The sequence continues at coordinate 179,356,503 of NC_072377.2, forward strand.
AAATAGCCTAGAGCCTGTCTAACTGAAGGCACTCCATAAACATTACCACCCTTCTTCTGATGAAGTTTGGCTCAAGGGGCATCTTGGGTTTTCCAGGCCCTGGTTAGGTCTGATGAAGGTAGAAGACATTGCTCAGGCCTGTGGGCATGCAGATGCCAAGCTCTGATCTCTTCATGACTTCATCCCTACTCACTCTCAGCAGGCTCAGCTACTCAGGAGCATATCCTAGCTGCCTGTTTGTATGGCAATCTGAACAATCTTTTTGCTTCTCAGACATTCCTGAGGAAAGAGAGACTGTACCATCCCGTGATTTAGGTGATTTCATGACATATGCCAGGATGCCATTCCATGTGGAATGGGTGAGCCGATTGAAGTATTTTCTTCAAATGGGTCTAATTCTCTTCCAGAATGAACTCCTTGGCATGTCAGCTTTCCATTCGTTAGACTCTGGGTCTCTGCCTAAGAAAACTGAGATGGATTGCATGGAGACAACCTCCCAGCCTGACACACAACCTCAACAAGGGTGGATTTGGGCCCCCCGTCCCCCATCCACATTCCCTCTTGGTATCTGTCCAGTTAGATTTTCAAGAGTGATTTCCAGGCACAGGCCAGTCTCAGCTGTAATAGGAAGACACAGAACACCTACTGTGTACCTAGCACTTCACTAAGGACTTTGCAAAGTAATTATTACATAATAATTTACAATGTGTATTTAGCGCTTACCATGTATCAGACTTTGAGCCAAATACTTTGCATACACCATTTCTTACTTAAGCTTCATAATCACCCTTGAGAGATGTGCTATTATTTTCCACATTTTTTAGATGAGGAAATAGAGGGTAGAACAACTTTCCCAGGACCACAGTGAACAAGCAATGGTGCCGGCACACAAACGGAGGTCTGTGTGATTCAAAAGCCTGGTATGCAAACCTGTTTTATAATATCGTCTAATGTGATCTTCATAACATCCCATGAGGATGGGATTAGTAACTCCATTTTATAAATGAGAAGATTAAGGTACCCAAAATAGTATGTAACTTGGGCACTTCTTCTGAGGTCACATGGCTGGTAAGTGGTAAAGGTGGGATTTGAACTCATGAAGCCTAACGAGAAAGGGGCATATCCAAGGACTAGGCACTAAAGCTTCACCAGATCCTCCAACACCCTGTTCCCTTGAGGCTAAGTGCACTTCCTTGGCATGACCTAAGTGCCCTTCCTTGGCCTGACCAAGCTTCTATTTAATCTCTCAAGACCAAGTTCAAATGTTCCTTCCTTGGGAAAGACTTCCCTAGTGATTTCAGTCATCTTCCTTGATGCATTAAGGTACCGAAGACTATTCCCAGTTGTCACTTTTTATTTGCATATGTCTCTCTCACTAAACAGTAGCTCCTTAGCGATGGGATACAAATCTTATTTGTCTGCATGTCTTTAAACTTAGCATGGAGTAGACACCTAAGTAGTTACGGAACGTAGAAATTAGGTAATTTCTTTCAGCTTCCTTGGGTCTTAGAATGCATTCCCTGATACATTATATCCATATATATTTAAGGTATAGATAGATCAGTGTTTCCCAATTGGGAGTGCACAATAGAATCACCTATGGAATTTTTTAAAATATGGATTCCAAGGTTCTACCTGAAGCCTACCAAGTCGTATACTGTCATGGCTAATCCATGTCTGTCCAAGACCCAGCCACCCACCCTCTTTGATAAACAGCGCCCTCCACCACCACCACAGAGGCAGGAGTGTCTCAAAGCTTCACCAGTCAGAGTTCTCCCTTGAGTTTTTTGTTGGAATCATGGGAAAGAGTTTTCTTTGTGTTTCCAGTCATGGAGTTGGAATAGTGTGAATCTATGCCTGGCAGCAGCCGTGTTCCCTGACACATGAAGAAGCTTATCTTCCATGAGAGAAAGAAAAGAGGGAACAGGTTCAGCCATCCCCAAGGCCTGCTTGATTCCTGCCCTTTTGAGGTTTGAGACAAGGAACTCCCTTCACCTTTTTCTTAAGCTACTTTGCGAGGGTTTCCTGTCCCTCGCAAATGTTTGTGTGTGATGTCTGGTGTGTACGTATACATTATGGTGTATGTACAGATTTTTGAAATAATAGCATTAAATGATATTTTATATAAAAAGATAAATACATAAACATGGAGATGCTGCTTCTACCTTGACCTAATGGCATGATGAGACTCAGTGTAGCTCATGCCCAGGGCCCTGCCTGCCCTTCCTTCTGTGGTCATAGGCCCTTGGGCCAGAAGGTCCTCTGGCCTGGTGCCATTAATTCCCATTCCCAAAATGGGTGGAAAGAGTGTGGGGATGATTTTAAGGTTTTCTCAGCCATCAAAGACAGGGAATTGAGGGATGATGGAATCTTACTTTTCCAAAGAGAAAACTGAAGGAGCACTTAAGAGCCACCAAAAAAAAAAAAAAAAAAAAAAAAAAACAATTGGATAAATTGAGAAAACCATCTATGAGGTTGGATGTATAAGGTTTTTTTTTTTTTTCAGATGGAGTCTCACTCTGTCGCCCAGGCTGGAGTGCAGTGGTGCAATCCCGGCTCACTGCAAGCTCTGCCTCCCGGGTTCACGCCATTCTTCTGCCTCAGCCTCCCGAGTAGCTGGGACTACAGGCGCCCGCCACCACGCCCGGCTAATTTTTTGTATTTTTAGTAGAGACGGGGTTTCATCATGTTAGCCAGGATGGTCTCAATCTTCTGACCTCGTGATCCGCCTGCCTCGGCCTCCCAAAGTGCTGGGATTACAGGCGTGAGCCACCGCGCCCGGCCTATAAGGCCATTTTTTATTGTTATTTATGAGCGTAAAGAATTTCAGGGGTAAGGGGTAAGTCTTGACTATTTCTACTCTTCTCTTAAGTGCTGACCTCACACCCAATAAGATCAACTTCAACAGTGTGTAATAGGTTGCTCTTAATATTGTTGGTCTGGCAAAATGAGGTGCTGGTGACTTTTCAGAAAATGTTACAAGACACCCCTCTGCCCAGCTACCCTCCTTCGGAAGAATCTTCTGTGCCATGTTTCCTCATGACCTTGTATTCTTCCCTTGCTTATTATAAATGAATGCATGTACTTCACTCATTAATGCATTAGCTAAGCACCTGCTCTGTGGAAAGCCCTGTGCTGAGTTATTTGGTAACAATATGGATCAAAAGTGATCCAATATAGATCAATATGGTCAATATGTGACCAAGGAGGTCACAGCCTCTGGTGAGACACAGACAAGAGTGTCTATTTCTATCAGAAATCAACAGGGTATCTTGTGCTATGACAGAGGCCTCTACAATAGGTAGTTCAAGCACAAAAGGAGGGGGCCCATTGGCTTTAGGAGCATGTCAAGAAGGGTCACAGAGCTGGACAACTTTTATCTGGGCTTTGATGTATGTGTAGAAGTTTACCAAGTAGAGTATCTTAAGTCTGCATTCAAAGATTTACCAACTCAACTTTAAGAATTATGTCTCTGAATGGGTACCTTTCAGTGAAAGGTCTCTTTTTTCTTATAAAATTTTTTGAAGAAAGGAAGAGTTTATATCCCTCTTAGAGATTTGTCTGGGGCCTTCTCCTAACTTGCACAACTGCTTTTTGAGGAAAAAAGAAGCTGGTAAAATATCCTGTGTCTAAAAGCCACAAAAATATACAGAGCAGGATCTAAGTTTGACATAGAAATACATTATATAAATGCATTCGCAGCTCCACTTCCTCACCCTCCAACTGCCAGTAATTTATTCAGACAGCTTCGGCTGAAACCATTTCTCGCTTGATATAATATTCTGGAAAGGTGTGTTAGGATTTTCTTCATTCTGCAGGGCTTTGTTCTTTTCTTGCCAAGAAACCATTCTATCCCTTGGCCTCTGACTTCCATGAGCTGCGGTAGATGGGGAATGGACCCAGTCCTCTCTGGCAGGAAAAGCAAATGATCTCTGTGTTTCTAGATGTTTCTTTTCAATTCACTTCTGATGGATGTGTCCAGTGCCGCAGGGGTGATAGAAGGCTTTCATTCGTCCTTTATGTGACCTAGGGAGATGGGCCTTCCAGTTCAGCCCCTTTTACAGGTGAGGACAGAAGTGGAAAAGAAAGGACAGAAGAGAGAATGGGAAAGAAAGAGACTTCATGGGCACTTGCTTTGGCAGGTACCTTTCACATAGGAGATTGAATCATGTCCTCTGAACAACCCAGGAAGGAGGCATTATGGGCCTTATTTTATACCTAAGAAAACTGAGGCTCAGAGAGGACAAGTAGCCCATCGGAAATCAGCAAGGCCCCTGTGTGACCCCAGGTCCCTCTTATCTGGAATGAGACCCTAAGGCTTTTCGACCCCAAGGCCATCATGTCATGCTACCTCCCAAGACTGTCCTGAGGGCCTGGCCTGTGCCTCTCAGTCAGGAACTAAGAAAGGTGAGATATGGATCCTCCCCGCCCGGACCCTCATGTTGGTGAGGAGCAAGAACAAAAGGAGGCATTCCAGGATGAGGACCAGCCCGAATGACAACTGCCGCCTTTGTAAAGCCCTGCCGGACACTCCCAGACACTCACTGCTGAAACATTCAATCCATCCTCCTGACAATCTGGAGGTAAGTGCAAATATTATCCTCATTTACAGCCCGAAGCAGAAGATTTGGGCAAAGGCTGCGTGATTCCACAGCACAAGCTCCCAATCACTGAAGACAGTCATACAGCTTAGCCCTGGGGTCTCACTGCCTAGCGCCATGCCTTTTTCTGTGATGAGCTGTGTGTGCTTGGGCAAGTTATTTCCCCTCTCTGGGCCTCCATTTCCAGGGCTGTAAAATGAGGATGACACCAGTAATTAACTCAAGGTGGTGTTGTGAGGATTCAATGGGAAAGCACAAGCAAAGCCCTTAGCCACCTGGGCTCCAAGCCTGTGCACAGCTGGATGACTGTGGCTGAACATCTAGTGTGAGTAGGAGCCACCATCTGCCTTCTGGTCATTCCAGGTGTCATATCTGCATATTCATTAGATCTGCCCTGAGCATGGGAAAAAGGGACACACCTGGGAATGTCTGCCATGGGCTCTGAACCTGCCCTTTTGGAGTGGAGTACAGTTCTACCAGAGGAGGGCAGAGCTGGGTGAAATTTTCTTTCCCTGTTACCTGCCTCCAACACAGCCAGCTTCTGCAATCGTGGCCAAAGAAAAGGAATTATTCTTCCTCTGGCAAGATTTGGTAGACCTGATCCTTAGGAAAATTTTGTTGGGAGGTGAGGGAGGTGAAAACTGTGTCTTCATTGAATGTTCCTAAGAACCAAGTAGAAGGAGCTTTTTCCTAAGAAGCCATTTGGATTTGGGAGGTAACCTCTTGCTCTGATTGTTTCTCTTAGACTTAGTTATCTGATCTGAAAATTTGCCTCCCTCATATATTCCACTTAAGGGACTAAAATACATTCTCAGTACTATCTAACGGAGTAGGGTACGAATGATAACACTGCCCATGATGCCTGCGTGGGAAGTGGGAGGGAGCCCTGTGGAACCAGGCAGACCACCTACTCACCACACAGCTGGGTTAGAATCCCAGCTCAGCCACCTCCAGCGTGTGTCACATTGGACCTGCCTCTTTTCCTGTCTAAGCCCCAGTTTCTTTTTCTGTAAAAAGGGAGCAACAATTGTACTAGTATCCTAGGCCGCCATAATAAAGTACCACAAATGGAGTGGCTTACAACAGAAATGTATTCCCTCGCAGTTCTGGAGGCTGGCAGTGTAAAATCAAGGTGTTGGCAGGGCCATGCCCCTTTTGAAGCTTTAGGGGAGACTCTGTTCTGGGCTTCTCTCCTGGCATCTGGTGCTGCTGGCAATTCCTGGCATTCCTTGGCTTGTGGACACATCACTCCCCTCTCGGCCTCTGTGGTCACATGGAGCTCTCTCTGCATGGGTCTCTGTGCCCCTTCTTCTTAAAAGAACACCAGTTATACTGAGTTGAGCCTCCTCACTTCCCGCAATGGCCTTTTCTTAACTTGATTACATCTTCAAAGACCCTATTTCCAAATAAGGTCACTTCAATGTAGCGTTTTTTTTGAGGGTTAAACAGTTACTTATGCCAAGTGGCCAGCCAAGCACCTGGCCCCTGGGAGCTTTCATTCTGGAAGTTGTGTGGATGCATTTTTGTTATGCTTCATCTCAATGTCCCCAGAAACATCTCAGTGACCCACTTTGCCCTTGTCTTTTTTAACAAAATGCATTTGTTTTTTCATGACACAATGATACGTATTTGTAAAGGGAAAGAAACATGATATGAAATATACTTATACAAAATGTCTGGAAAAGGAAATTTTCATTCATTTTTAACGGCTACATGGTGTTCCATAACATGCCTAGAATTGAAAAAAAATTAACTACTCCCTATTTGGGGACATTTTGATTACCTCTAGTTTCTTATCATTACAAGAACACACCTGTAGGAACCTCCTGATGCAAGCCTGACTCACCTGTGCTCCAATAGGAGCTTTCTTCTTGATACCTAAGACACACACACACACCCCCCCAGGCTGGCAGAAGCTTTAAGCCTCCTATGCTATGAAAAAAGACAGCTGGAACATCTGAATAATTAGAATCTTGATTAATGAGATGCAGCTTGGCTCCCTGGAGGCTGCTTTCAGGGATAACCTGGGACGCTAAGCTGCTGGTATTCTCCAAAGGCCTGTTCAACACAGTTGGGCGAATCCAAAAGTGATGCCATCACAGTACAGCTGACAACGTGAATTCATGAGTGATAACCTTGATCACCACCACCATCCTCTCTTGTTGTTTGTTTCTTTCCTCACCTGCTAAATTGGTTCTATCATGAACTTCCCAAGATATAAGGCATGCGCTGCTTGGTCAAGAGGTTCATCAAAATCCTGGAGTGGCTTTCTTCTCTAGGTACCCAGAGAAGCCACACTCCAACCAGTTTAAGGGTGGGAGAGCTGTAAGCAGATTAAACCTTCCTATGCAGGAAGGCATAGCTGGCAAAACTTTTCCATCCCCAGGACAATGTGTTCAGCTGGGACTCCAGCAGCACTTAACCTCTCAGGTCAAGTGAACTTGCCAAGTTTCAAAGGCAATTTGGGTGAAATATGTAGCCACTTTGATAAAGAGGCTTAGAGCAAGGCGTTGAAACACCATCATCTGCCTCCCCATTTGCTCTCCAAAAGGCCAGCTTCTAACAGCTTCCATCCTGTAGGTGGGTAATCTATGTGTTATCTAATCATGGAAAAGAGAAGGTGGCATCTGGTTACAACATCAGCTGAAATTCATCATTCAGGGTAACAGAGGCCCCATATACCATGCTCTTCCTCCTTCTCTATCCATTCAACAAAGTCATCCTAAAATCTTCCTTATGTGTCAGCCTTGACTAGAAGCTTTCCAGTCCAGGTATCTCAATTATCCTTCACCACCACCAAGTGGATGTTGCTGCCTCTGTAAGGTAGATGAGGAAACAAAAGCCGAGAAAAGTGTTCAAGCTTCACCCAGCTGGTAAAGGGCAGAGTCAGAATTTGACTTCATGCCTATTGCCAAAACCCACATTTTTTTCTTGATGATCTTCCTGTTTCCTTAAGGCTTCAGATTTTTTTAAATCATCAAAAAATTTTTAAATGAAAATCAAGAGTCTATTATCACTCTAATCTCTTTTCATTTGGGGCTATTATCTCAATTATTGTCTGCTCTGTTTCAGACATTGCACTGGCTGAATAGATGAATGAATGGGTAGATGGATAGATGGGTGGGTGAGTGGAGGATGGGTGTGGATGGCTGGGTGGGTGAGTAGATGTATGTGTATTTATGGATGGATGAGTGGGTGGATGGATGGATGGATGAGTGGATGGATGGATAAATGTGTGAATGGATGGGTGGGTGGATGAATGGAAGAATGTCAATGGATGGATGGATGGGTGTGTAGGTGGCAGATGGGAGGGTAGGCTAATCAATTAACCAGTTTCTTTTCCTTTGTATGGAGGACTTTTCCTGGAATAATGCCCCTCTCATTCTGAGTTATGCTGTACAGACACACTGCATGACCCCCAGCACTCACTGCTTTTCTCTCTTCAATAGAGAAATGGGAAAGGAAGATTGAGGAGACCATCTTCCTGGTGTTTAAGGACATCAACATGACCAAGGTTACAATGCAGGGCTGAGAACAATGGCATACTGAGTCATGGGTTTTCAAGACTGCTTGGCTGAACACTTGCTTCTGTTGTTGAGTAAAGTGGTCAGCTAAATCCAGATCAAAAGACTCCTAGAAATGTGACTGTCACAAATCCTGTAAAGCCATGGCTCCTGGGTCAGGGAGGAGGTTTCTTAAGTCTTAGGACTCCTACTCTGACTCCCTCTCTTACATGCTACAGACTATGAGGGTCTGCGAATCCTATAGTCAGCTCTGACATTGGGAACCAACCCTCCATTTTTTAAGACTGACCCCAAGAGCAGGGCAGACAGGTGCAGGGGGAAGAGCACTGGTTTAGGAGTCAGACTTGGGGTTGAGTCTTAGCTTTGCCTCTGACCCTGGGAAAATTTCTTAGCTTTGCCGGGTCTTGGTTTCTTTGTCTATAAATTGAGAATAGTGTTATTACCTACAAAAGGGCTCAGGGGCTATGGGGGTGGGGACAATGGTGGGGACTACACTACATAGTAATGGGCAAGGTTCCTGGCACAGAGCTGGAAAAATCCTAGGTTCTCAGTAGATGTCAGTCTATCCATTTCTGCACCTCTGGCCTTTGAGACTCACTTCAGAGTACAAAAATGGGAATATCTCTTTGAGTAAATACATGCTGAGTTTCCTATTTTGTTATACATTGGAATGGAAATTTGATGGGCTTGGCCTTGGTTTATATTTCACTTTCTAGATCCTGCTTGGCTAAAGCTGAGGTCTCTCAGTGGAGAGAGTTGGAAAGGCTTGAGCTTCAAAATATTTAGAATATGACTCTGAATTTGCTCCCATTTCCCACAATGATACAAAAAAAATTGGTTCATTCTTCCCACTCCACTGACTCGGCAAAGATGTGATCCTCTAAAATAACAACCCCAGCCCAAGAAAAGGGAGTATTTCACACTCTCCATCTGCAATGTGTCATGAAGAGGAAAGGAAAAAATAAAGAAACCTTTAACAATTTGCCATACTGTATGCTTTGGAAGAGCCTAGTAAACTTGCCAGCAAATTGCTTCTAATTATAGGAAACCTGCCTTTGGCTTCAGGAAACACTCACTAGCGTCATTCCACTTCTCAGTTCTTGGCAGAAGCAGAAGTTTCTTCCATTATTATTTCAGTTGGCTTGAGCTATCGACAAGGCATTTATCAAATGGGGCGTGCGGCTGCCTCCGTGGAATTAGTACTAGAAGAGGAAGTACGTGGGAGCCAGGTGAAACATGCCAGCTTCTGAAGAGTCCGGATACAACCTCCAGGACCAGTGTCAGCTGTCAACAATGATGATCTGCCTGTCTTATGATCAATTTTTATTTCAGAAGTTACAGAATGCGTACATGTCATTATCATAAAATCTAGTAAAATATCAAATTCCCACATATCTCTCTTCCTCAAACCTGTACCTTTCCCCAGGATGGTTCACCATTCTACTGACTTTTCCTAGTTCTGCTGAAGCTTGTCAAGAGTCCTCTTATTAACTACTGCTCACTTGCCAGCTTTGGGTACACCATCGGGTCCCTTCTGGGCCCTTTCAGATACACTCTCTTCATCTTTCCACTTTATCTTTGAAATGTGTATATATTTGTTCTTTTTTTAATTGGGTAATATATTTAGCTACTGTTCCATGAAAGGGCCATATATGCAAAGCTGCCCCCAAACATGAAAGGAATCGAGAAACCAGAGAAGGAGGCAAACAAGTCCAGCTTGTCATTATAGGGCGATTTTACTGGGAAACTTATGGACACCGTTGCTCCCAGACTCAGGAATTATATACCGTAGGGAAAGGGTGTACCTGCTTAATTTAATCTAAGGGCAGAATTTATGTTAAGTATGAGTTTATCAAGGTTGATTTGATCTAAAGGCAGGATTTACAGGGATCAATAGAGAAACTGGAAATCTTAGAGATTCCCAGAACCTGCATTAATCAGAGATCAACATGTCAGATTATCTTCCAAGATGGAGTCACTTTAGCATCTAGAGCAACACAACTCTCCTTCTTCCCTTTATAGTGAATTTATATTGGAGATCATCCTTGCTGGTATCTATAGAGGTACCTCATTCATTTAATGGTTATATTCTAGTTTATAGAAGTGCAGTCCAGTAGAAATATAATGCTAGTCAGTTTTCTAGTAGCCACATTAGAAAAAAGTACAAAGAAACAGGTGGAATTAATTTTAATGTCCCACGCCTTATCAACCTTTGTCTACAAAGATCATACCTATTCTAATGGTGGTATGGTGTCATGGAAACTCCTATGCCTTTTCTACTCTTCCACTCAAGGGTCTCCAAGCCAGTCCAAAGAACCCCGGGGAAGGCAAACACTGCTTTTTCCTCATCCATCCAGCTCTCCTGGCATATCCTCTAACAAAAATGTTCATTTCTCAGTGTCCCAAAACTCTCATCCATATGAATATGTGTAAATAGTCACTTGGAAAAGGCACAGAGGCAGAGTAGCTATGGAAAGAGAAAATAATTTAGCTAGTCTGAACTCAGCGAAGGTAATTAAAAATACTATAACTCATTCATTTATTCTGTAAGGATTCAGCATCAACCCTGCCCCAGGCCTTTTTCTGGATTCAGAAAATGCCTGATTTCTTCTTTCAAATAGTTTACAGTCTTATGAATGACACAGACAGGCAAATCATGTGCACTGAGCTAACAAGGTACACACAAAAGAGGACAACCATGAATTCCTTCAGGGAGGGAGTGAAGCCCAACCTCTACTGGAAGGGTGGGAAGTGGTAAGCCAGGGAAGGCAGTGAACACCTGGAATGTCCAAGATTAGGAGGAGTTTGCTAGGTGAGGGAAGGAGAGAAGCACCCTCTAGGTAGAGGAAGCTATGAGTTAAAGGAGTCAGGGGTGGCAGATGAAATGGCAGATTCATGGGGCCGTATTGCATGATGGTGCAGGGTTAAAGTAGAGGAACATTAGCTGGAGAATCAGATGGACCAGCCCAACTAACTCTTTCCTAGCCACCAAAATAGATTTTAAAATACGTCCAAAATCCAATTGGCCATCTTCTCTCCAAAGCCTGCTCCCCATCCAGTGTTCTCAGAATGGCCCAACAGCCTCACCCTGGTGATTATTCCCTATCCTTCAATCCCATATTTAAAGCCATCTTTGATGACTCTCCCGTCCAATCTCTCATCCCCATCACACTGCTGTCACCCTAATTGCACCACCTCAGCTTTCTCAGGGTAGCTGTGCCAGCCCCAGACTTGTCATCTGCATTCCTTGTTGCTACTTCTGACCTTCCCCATACCGCAGGGTGGCCATTCCAAAATGGAAAGCCAACCATGCACTAGTCATTTGCTGATTCCCATTTTCCTCAGGATAAAGAGTTTTAAACATCTCTGATCTGCTGATCTGTTAATAAATGAACTTTCTGGAATAATCTCCACTCTCCTTCACTTACCCCATGTATTAGTCCGTTTTTATACTGCTATAAAGAACTGCCTCAGACTGGGTAATTTATAAAGGAAAGAGGCTGAATTGACTCACAGTTCAGCATGGCTGGGGAGGCTTCAGGAAACTTACAATCATGGTGGAAGGTGAAGGGGAAGCAAGGCACCTTCTTCACCAGGCAGCAGGAAGGAGAAATGTCCAGCAAACGGGGAAGAGCCCCTTATAAAACCATCAGATCTTGTGAGAACTCACTATCATGAGAACAGCATGGGGGAAACCACCCCCATGATTCAATTGTCTCCACCCAGTCTCTGCCTTGACACACGGGGATTAGGGGGATTACGGAGATTACAATTCCAGATGAGATTTGGGTGGGGACACAAAGCCTAACCATATCACCCCAGAACCCAACCTTATCAAGCCATCCCATTTTCTCAACATGTCATAACTTTCACATTTCCATGCCTGCCCCATCGTATTATTTCTGCTTGGAATTTTTATTCACCTATGCCACCAGGCTAGTTTTTATTTTTTCTTTGAAGCCCTAGCTCAAAAAGCTTCTCCTTTAGCTAGCCCAACCTGTTCCTCCCATCCAGGAAGAATAAAATCATTGATTCTTCATCTGTGTTTTCAGGCACTATTGTCTCTTTAATACACTATACCATAATTTTACCAAGTAAATTTCAGACAACACAGTGGTCATTGTCAGCCCAGTCTCAAGTCCCAAAAAGCACAACTATGCAACCCACAAGTAGTGAAAAGTAGTTAAAATCTTTGCTGAGACCTGCCATGGAAGTGTCAAAGAGGGGAATGAATTTCCAATTAATACTACACATCTTTAAAATTATCTCCCAATGAATACTATGCAGCCATAAAAAAAGATGAGTTCATGTCCTTCGCAGGGACATGGATGAAGCTGGAAACCATCATTCTCAGCAAACTGTCACAAGGACAGAAAACCAAACACCACATGTTCTCACTTATAGGTAGGAATTGAACAATGAGATCACTTGGACACAGGGTGGGGAGCATCACACATCGGGGCCTGTTGGCGGGTGGGGGCTGGGGGAGGGATAGCATTAGGAGAAATACCTAATGTAAATAATAAGTTGATCGGTGCAGCAAACCAACATGGCACATGTATACCTATGTATCAAACCTGCACATTGTGCACATGTACCCTAGAACTTAAAGTATAATAAAAAAAATTATCTCCCAAAGATTGACTCTTTCAATATCCTTCTCAGTCAACAGTTGTTCCCTAAACTAACTCATTCATTCTCTCTCTCCCAAATCCTAACTTTCTAAAGCTACCTCTGACATCTGCCTTGCATGTTTGTTTATTTCTGCCTTCTCATCAAGGCCACTGACTTATACACATGACGGACACCATTCCCACTATAGTCTTTGGAGTGGAGCTTCCAAGGATGCTATTTCCATAGAATACCATGTGAATGGTGTTCCCTGCAACACAGTAGATCTGCTCCCATTCCTCTCTCAGCTCTGTTCTGTGTATATCAACTTAGTATCTCTGGCTTTTTCTCCCTTAGCTAGTTTCTGGATGCTGACTCAACAAGCAAAGATCTCTCTCCCAACATCCATGGGAGAAGGTAGAAGATCATGAATACTAGTTCATTAATTACTGTTGTCTCTGTTACATCTATTTTTGAGTCAGTCTTTCCCAGCAAATGGTGAGCTCTTCCATGTCACAGGCTGTATTTTATTTAGCTTGGTGGTTCCAGAGCCTGCACAGATTCCAGAACATCTAGATGCTCAATTACTGAGTCAACGACTTTTAAAGAAAAAAAATATGTAAAAGCTTAAATGGCCCATAACTTTCCAAAATAAAAATAGCACTGAACACATTGGTTTTTATATTACTAATATATCTACCTTACTTCCTTTCAAAGGTTAGTATCTTTTAGCCATGGGCTTTCAAATTATAGTCTACATAAAACAAAAGTTTCAAGAAAAAAAAGTTACCATCATTTCATCCAATACATTCTAGTTTATTCTGTTTCTTTCTTCAAGTATTGTTTTAAATTGAAAGCTGGTCATACACAACTGAATGGATGTCGCTACTCCTATGTTATTTCTTCAGTTTGAAAAACATTGCTCTTCTTTCTTTCTTTTTTTTTTTTTTTTTTTTGAGACGGAGTCTTACTCTGTTGCCAAGGCTGGGGTGCAGTGGCGTGATCTCGGCTCACTGCAACCTCTGCCTCCCGGGTTCAAGCTATTCTCCTGCCTCAGCCTCCCAAGTAGCTGGGACTACAGGCGCCCATCACCACGCCTGGCTAATTTTTGTATTTTTCAGTAGAGACGGGGGTTTCATCTTATTGGACAGGCTTGTCTTGAACTCCTGACCTTGTGATCCGCCTGCCTCGGCCTCCCAAAGTGCTGGGATTACAGGCGTGAGCCACAGCGCCCAGCCTGCTCTAGTTTTTCTTTTCTTTTTTCTTTTTCTTTTTTCTTTTTTTTTTTTTTTTGAGACGGAGTCTCACTCTGTCTCCCAGGCTGGAGTGCGGTGGCGCTATCTAGGCTCACTGCAAGCTCGCCTCCCGGGTTCACGCCATTCTCCTGCCTCAGCCTCCCGAGTAGCTGGACCTACAGGTACCCACCACCACGCCCAGCTAATTTTTGTATTTTTAGTAGAGACGGGGTTTCACTGTGTTAACCAGGATGGTCTCAATCTCCTGACCTCATGATCTGCCCGCCTCGGCCTCCCAAAGTGCTGGGATTACAGATGTGAGCCACCGTGCCTGGCCTCCAGCTTTTCTTAAGAAGGATCCTTTTTTTTTTTTTTTGTCTCCTGTTTAGCACACCATTGTGTATTTCCCCAAATCAGCAGGCTCATGTGACAGTGGTCACCAGTTGGTACTCCTGGATAGCGTCTCCTCCTTAGGAGAAACTTCCCTTTTCATGTACCCGTGTGAAAGTGGATGTGGGGGTTTGGTTGGGAGAGCACTACTCTGGTCCTCTAAGTCTCAAAACACAGGTCAGCTTGGGCACGAGATCACCCCTTGGAACCCTAGTACTCAGAGCCCTGGTACTCTTCCTCCCCATGAGCTGCAGGCCTGCCTTCTCTTTTGCCCAGTTGTACAGGGGGCAACTGTTGTCTTAAACATGGCATACTCACCTGTGCGCGCATACACACATGCAAACACATACACTTGTACACGTGCGTCACTCATGAACAAACTCATGAATTCTCAGAGAAAATGGAGTCCCAAGTTATAAGGAGGAAAATAAAGTTTTTCCTAACCATTAAATAATGTGTACGATGCGTCTTTCTTGACACAGTCAGAACTCTAGGTTATTATTTTGAATAGTGTTTAATTACCTTTCTTCATGCATTGAACGTCATCCTACTTTCAGATTGGGCCCTGTTGGGCCTGCCAGGAAGAAGAAACGAGCTTGTTTTATAGCCTCTTAAAGACTTCTGCCCTATGCGAAAGTTGATGTGAGCTGGCCATTCTGGGAAGAACTTGACTATATTCCTGGACAAGGGCCCACGCTGGCCTTGGTTTCTGTCTGTGGAGACAGATGGGATGATTCTCTTCTTCCAGACATGGAGGAAATAGGAGAGCCCAAAATGGCCACGGAAGCAATGACGAGTTTGTGGCATCATGGGGTTGTGGGTTTAGATTTCCACAGATGCCCAGACATGAGGGCCACCTGATGATGTGTGTGAGCTTGGTAGCCAGTGCCTAGCATTTCCTTAGGAGGGAACATTCTCTAACACACAGCTCTTTCTCTCCATCACAGATCAAAAGGGGACAGAAATAAACAACAATAGCAACAGCAGGCCCAGCCCAAACAATGGACTTTGGCAAGTAAAATGCCCTGTAAGACTCTCAGTCTCTTGGTCCATAAAATAAAGACCACACCTGCCCTGTCAGCTTTGTAGAGCTGCAGGTAAGTAGGCTGCACATGAGATCCACGTGGGATGGGAAAGCAGTCCCAATACTGCATGGTACCATGCAAATGGAAATGTTGGGATATTAAAAAGAATTTTAGTCACAATTAACAATAAAGCCTGTAAGATACACTTGCATTTCACAAATAAGAGAAAGGAACTAACAATTATGTGGCAGGCATTCAGCTGAGTCATTTCATAGATAATACCTCACGTCATCCTCATCATGGCAGTATGGTGAGGCAATGCTATTTTCTCAATGTTACAGAGGAAGGAGAGGTTGAGAGAGCTTACATAACCCTCAAAATTTTACAGCCCAATAAGATAATAAGATTGTAAGCTGGGAGGCAAACTCTGGTGACTCAGGTCCAGGGTCATTGCTTCCTGCCTCTGCTCCACATCTATGAGACCAAAATTAATCAGGGATAGACCCTATTGCACAAGGCAGAAATCCCAGTGGCTGTCCTCAGAAGATTCCAGGAAGGGCAGGCCCTGAGCATCATGACATCACTTCCAGTAGAATCCAGTTGATTTTGGACATCCCTTCCAAATCTGACATTTATGGATTCCAAGGATTACAGAAAATGAATCCTTTCTGGGCTGATCAGTGAATACTGCTTTCTTAAAGCCACCAGGCTTCCCTAGTGGTGTCCTTGAGTGGAATCTTCAGTGGTGACCGCATAACCTCTATTTATTCTGTGAGCTTAAAAGTCAGTCCTCAAACACTTGACTTTGGCTGTCAGCTCTAAACTGAAGTGGGAGCTACTTGAGGTGGTTTGGATCTCAACGACTAGGCTCTTGGACTTGGAAGACATCCCCCTGTTCTTGGAGAAGGTTTTTTAAAATTTTTACATGTTTTCTGATAGCAGTTACTTGAGTACTGCCGGCTTTCTGGTCCCATTCTAGCAAGGGAGATGAGCTGCCTTGGAGAGGCCATCTGAAGCTTGATGGGAGGCTGCCGTCTGAAGTTGTTACATCCCCTCAGTCTGTTTTTAGAAGGCTCTTGAAGAGAGGAGATAAACTGCTTGGCATCCTTGTTCCTGATAATGGATGGGAAGGAGCCTAGTGGCTTGGGCTGGATGGCAGGGGAAGCTGGCAGGGATGTTGGAGACACTCCTGACTCTGCACCAGCACCAGGCCATTCCAGCCCTGAATATCCTGAGCCATTCCAGGAGAAATCTCTCTGAAATGTGAATCTGACCCCAACATCCCTTGCTTCCATGATTAAGTCAAAAGTCCTTAAGTTAGTCATGCAAGCCCCTCATGATCAGCTCCTTCCAACCTCTTCATCATTTTTGTTCTCCCTTCCTCTTCTTCCTCTCCCTTCTCTCGAGGCTGGCAAGTCTACATGCATGGCACAGCATTTGTTGCCTTTATGCCCCTGCTCAAGCTATACCCTCCACTTGGAATGACCTTCCCCAGCTCCTTGGCCTTACAAACTTCTCTCTGCCCTCAAGATCCAGTTTAAGCATCTACCTTTCTCTAGCCTACAACCTCTACGTGGCCCCAATCACACAGCATCACTATGTCCCCTATTAGTGACCTCATGGTACTCTTTGTTTATCCCATCAGAGCACCTGTCACACTAGGTGATGATTATCTGTTCTCATGTCTCTCTGTCTCCATTAGGCAGTGAACATCATAAGGGCAGGGACCATGGCGATTCTCATAACAGCCTCAGGTTATTGCATGTCTCAACTCTGCACGTAGTAGATATATAGTAAATGTGAAAGAAAATCAGTAAGGGAAGAAGGAAGTGAGGATGTGAGGGAGAGGGTAGGAAGGGTGAATTCTCCAAAAGAAATAGAAAAAGCACCTGTAGTCCCTTATTGTCAAAGTCTCCAGAGTGTTGCCAATAATATACATGCTGGGAGCAGACTGTCTGCTGAACCCCTGCTCTGTTACTAGCTGTGAGAATTTGAGGAAGTTACTTAACCTCTCTGTACTTCAACTTCTTCACCTGCAAAATGAGAATGAAAATACTTGTGAGGATGAATAAGTCAGTACATGACAGTCGCTTACAAATACAACTGTGATTTAGACAGCATGAGCAACATTAGCTACTGTAACAAGTCAACTCCTAGTCTCAGTGGCTCATGGTCACATTTCAGTGCATCCTCTCCACAGAGTCTTTCAGGGATCCAGACTCTTTCCATCTTGGTGCTCAGCTTCCTGTAGGTCCTGAGATTTCTCTCTCTTGAGCTGGCGGATGGGGAAAGAGCAAGGATCATCGAAGGAACGGCCAGGCCTGGATATAAGGGGATAAACATCATCTTCCAGTGGCCACAGCTAACCCAGAAGAGTGGCTCAAAATGGGGTTTAGCTGTAGGCATTGAGAGAAGGAGACAACAAAGACACTGATGGGCTTGGGGATTCTCCACCCCAGGCACCACTTGGCACACTGTGAGTCTTGAATAAACACAGGTGCTGTTATTATAGGGGGGAGCCTGATAAAAAATATCTGCTATGATTCTCGATAGATAATGAGGATATTTTGCAGGTTGCAAAGAGTTGGTTGTTGGGGGTTGCTTCCCAAGGCATGGGCCCTAAAATCAACATATTTTTGAGTCTCTGTTCTGCAGGGACACCCCCACAGTTACTGTCTTTCATTTCCACTGGAAAGGATGGCTTCGTGCTCATTTTGTTGATGATGTAACTGCCTTAAGGGAGAGCAGACCAGGAGCAGTGGCTCATGCCTGTAATTCCAGCACTTTGGGAGGCCAAGGTAGGAGAATCACTTGAACTCGGGAGTTCGAGACCAGCCTGGGCAACATAGGGAGATCCTGTCTCTACAAAAAATACAAAAATTAGCTGGGTGTGGTGGCGTGCGCCTGTTGTCCCAGCTACCCAGTACTCTGAGGTGGGAGGATCACTTGAGCCCAGGAGGTTGAGGCTGCAGTGAGCCATGATTGTGCCACTTACTGCAGTCCAGCATGGGTGAGAGAGCAAGAGCCTGCCCAAAAAAAAAAAAAAAAAAAAAAAAAGACAGAGTAGTGCACGTGCCAAGGTCATATAGAGAGGTTGTGGCGGGGGGGGAGGCGCGTGAACTAGGACATTGTTCTAGTTATGTGCTTTGTGCCTGCGTGGCCTCGGTCATCCCCCTCAACTGCCCTGAATCCCAGCTTCACATCTACAAAATGTTTGGGTGGGGAGGGGATGTTTTAGAAAGGATAATTTCAGAGCTTATTTTTAGTTTTAAAAGACCATTCTGTGAAATGAGGTCATCTAAAGGGAAATGACTTTGAACAATGAAAGATCTTTACAAAAAGGAGGGATTGATGGTGATTATGTTGCAATTATGGAAAAGTGCAAGTGGGCCCTATATGTGATTGCAACAGCCCCACCTCTGTAGAAAAAAGTTATGCTGATTTCTACAATGGTGTCAGGGACTTCGGGGTTAACACTCTGCAAATTTGACCAGAGCAAATAGATTTTGCTGAGTATATTCTCACAGAACATTATTTTTGTTTAAAAGCAAATAGTGCTTTCAGTTAATAGCTGACATTTATTTAATTGGCCCAAATAAATGGCCAATTAAATTTATTGTCAACTGAAATGGCTAAGATACATAAAAGAAATGCAGGCTAGAGGACAATTTAAAGGCAGTTTCAGTTTTACAAAGGCATGGATGGTTTTCTTTGAAAGCAGTTTGGCTCAAGAAGCTTGTGTCTGCCTAGCACCCTAGTCTATTGGTCTGATCTGAGTGCACCTTGGTGTTGTGAAAGTTTAATTTGTTTAAGGAATTCACTAATTTTATTGTTCACTTTTTTGTAAAATCGTTCAATAATCTTTTTTTTTTCACCAATCACTTGTGGAATCATAGGCACTGGATATGCAAACAGTAGCTGATTTGTTTTTAGCTCACTTTGTTTAATCAAATTTTCAGAGCAAAATATTTTAAAAAGCACAGATGCCAAAGAAGTCTAGAGTATACATGAAACAGTACCACAAACAATGGGTGGCCAACAACTGTCCCTGATCAAAATGTCACATCTGACATGGCAACTTCTCCTGGGGCTCTAATTTCTAAACTTCCTGCAAATGATTAGCTAGTAGGATCTCAGTGCTGGGCCGGAGGGGGTTCAAAGGCTGGGATTATGCAGCTACTCACTTTATTTGTCCTTCTTTAATTGTTTATAGATTTTGAAAATGTTTATGGGACTGGAGAGAGGAAGACAGAGCAGAACAAAAGGAATTAATAACCATCATGTGCTTGATTCTTAATGAACCCAGTCAAGAATCTGGGCCAATATGATATACTTTTGCTCTCTCGGGGGCAGAGGGTGGCTTTTCAGCCTAATTTTAAAAGAAAAATTATGCTGACTTACTCTTCGGACACAATCTCAGAATGTGTTGGGGCTGACTATTGATACAGGGTATGGAAGGCAGCTTTTTCCTAGTTACTCTTCCTTTTTCTGGGAGAGCTCAGCCAACTGCAATGTGGACCAACTGTAGTAGCCTAGTCCATGCATTCAGTTTGTTTCTTGAGTACCTACTCTGCTCTGGGCACCTGGTAGGCACTAGAGGCATATTTGAGAGCAAATACTACATGGCATCTTCCCTCCTGAGCTTACAGATTTCTGGGGAAACATACTAATGAAATAATCTCTCTCTCTCTCTGTACACACACACATATACACACACACACACATGCACACATACACATTCACTCAATGAAAAGATGATGATAAGAACTTATAAGTGAACTGTCGATCTAGTTGGCAAATCAGGAAAGGAAGTAATCTCACTAAGATATGAAGAGGAAGCCAGAGGGAGAGACTTGAGAACAGTGTCGGCGGCAGAGAGAACAGCATAGGCCGAAGCTTGTCATGGGAGCCGGTAGGCCATGTCTAATAAACTCAAAGAAGGCCAGTGCAATTTGAGGGCAGAGGGTAAAGGCTCTTGCAATATAAGATGAGGCAATGATCGAGTCAAATAGGACCACCTGGATCAGTTAAGGATTTCTACTCTCATGTGAGGCTATTGAAAGCTCATAAGTTTGACACAAGTCCCAGCTGGAAGACAAATGCATCTCAGGTCAAAATCTGGTCCCAGCACCTACTCATTCTGTGACCTTAGGCAAGTTTCTTCATGCTTTGAGCCTCAGGTTCCTCTTCTGTAAAATACGTAACTCCTACTATGCAAGGTCATTTGGGAGAGTCAATGAGAAAATACATACAGCAATACTTAATACTACTTAATGCACTGGCTGATACGTAACGTATGCTCAAAACATGTTGGCCTGAGATAAGTGAAACTGATGGTGTTTCTAACCTTTGATAACAGGAGTGGGCTTCGCTATCACCTTGCTTCTTTGAGATTGAGGATATTGAGCTTAGCAAAATCCTCAAAATTTGAGACCACTCATTCTAATATTGGCTTTTCTCAGTTTAAAAAAAAAAAGGAAAGATGTTTGCTTTACCCCTGGAATTATAGAATCACAAATTATTAGATGTGGAAGGGACTTTGAAGGTGGTAATGCCAGCCCCTGCTCATTTTTGTAGCTCTAATGGGTATTCCAGCACTTTGGGAGGCCAAGGTAGGAGGATCACTTGAACTAGGGATTTCAAGACCAGCCTGGGCAACATAGGGTGACCCTGTCTCTACAAAAAATACAACATTTTTCTGTGGTACCAATACCTATTTCTCTTCACTTCGGTCTCCTTTTGAGGAATTACATCTTCCTCATTAGGTACAATCTGATGGGGCTACCTGGGGTCCCCATCCTGCCCTAGTCAAGGGGCAAGGACAACTCCCAAGCCAGTGAAGTGAGCCTTCTCTTCCTAGAAGTGGAATCCCGAACAGAAAAATGAAAGGGCTGATATAGAATGGCAGGGCGGGGAAGGCAGGGGGCTCCATGCTGGCACAGGCTCTTGGGTAGGTTGTTCTGCTTTTAGGCCCCACTTGAGTGTCTGCTTTCCAGCCTCTGGAAGGAGGAACCCTGAATCCCTTCCATGGTCCCAGCATGCTGTACAACTACCCCTTGAGTCTGTAGGTCCCTGAAAGCCTTCCAACATAACTCCATTTTAATTGCTAGCTTAGAGCCAAGGCATACTAATTAACACCGCAGTGAAGAAATTGAAGCCAGAGAAATTAAGTGACCTGGATAAGGTCACACAGCAAGTTTGTTGGATCTGGGTGCAGAGTCAATTAATTCCAAGTTCAGAACTCTTTGCACAGCACCTAGAGATTTTTTTTTAAATGGGGAGTTCTAGGAATAAGGTAAAGAAAACACCTTGATTTCTGTCCTTTTCTCATCCTCTTTGATTTCCCATCCACTTCATAGAAACAAATGAAATTCTAGCTCAAAACATGAGTTGCTTCCTTTTGGGTCTGAAATCTGTAGACATGAAAGCTGGCGTTCAAGGCCTTCATGACATCATCACCACTCATGTCTCCAGCTTTATCTCCCACAAAGATAAAGACCTACTGGCTTTTTCTTCTACGTAAAACCTGCCGTCCAGCCACAGAGGCCCCTTCCTTGTCCCAGGCACATGCTGTCCTGTCCTCTCTCACACTCTCCCAGGGTGCTCTGTCTTCTTTCCTTCCTTCTTTCTTTCGACATTATAGAGAGCTACTCTGTCCCCGGCCTGGTGAACTAACTCAGCAGGAAAGAAGACCCAGTCCTTTTCCAAAGGAGCTCAAAGTCTGCCAGGAGAGAGGGGTGAGTAAACAATCAGATCCAACAGGGGCAGGGCAGGAGGTTGTGGGATCACCAGCAGGATCCCAGCTGTCTTGGAAACCAGAGAAGTTTGCCTAAAGGAGGAGATTTTATACTGACTTTCTAAGGATGAGCAGGAGATAAAAACAGGAAGAAGAAAATGTGCATAAAAGAAAAGAGGAGAGAGAGACTGACAGAGAGAGAGAGAGAGAGAAGATAGAGATGATACCAAACACACAAGCAGCAGAAGAAAACATAAACTGGACAACAGAATCATAATGGAAAACTTTTGTGCTTCCACAGGCACCATCAAAAAAGTGAAAAGACAATCCATGTAATGGGGGAAAACTTTTGCCAATCATGTATCTGATAAGGGACTTTTATCTGGAGCATAAGGAACTATTATAATTCAATTATTTAAAAAGGCAAATAACCAAAAATGGTCAAAGGATCTGAATGGGCATTTCTAGAAATACGATAAACTAATAGCTTAAAAGCACGTGAAATGATGCTCTGCATCACTAGCCATTAGAGAAATGTAAATTAAAGCTGCAATGAAATACCACTCTCTACCTACTCATATGGCTATCATCAAAGGATAGATAAGAAGTGTTGGTGATAATGTGGAGAAATTGGAATCCTCAAACACTGCTTGGAAGAATGTAAAATGGTGCAGCCACTTTAGAAAACAGTCTGCCAGCGTCTCAAAAAGTTAAACATAGAGTTACCATATGACCCACAATTCCAGTCCTATATAGCCAAGAGAATTGAAAACATATGTGCACACAAAAACTTGTACACTAATGTTTACAGCAACATTATTCATAATAACCAACACGTGGAAACAACTCAAGAGTGCATCAACAAGACAAATGGAGAAACACAATGTGGTATATCCATACAATGGAATATTATTCAGCCATGAAAAGGAATGAAGTGCTGATACATGCTACAACATGGATGAACCTCAAAGATATTATACTCAGTAAAAGAAGCCAGACACCAAGAACCACATAGCATTTGATTCCATTTCTATAAAATGTTCACAATAGGCAAATCCAAAGAGACAGAAAGTTTAATGGCTGCCAGGGGCAGAGGATGATGAGCAAATGAAGGTGTATGACAGCCAAGGGGTACGGTTTCTGTTTTGAGGTAATGAAAATGTTTCTAAATTGATTGTGGCAATGGGTACACAACTCTGTGAATATAATAAAGGAAATTGAATTGTATACTACACTTTGAGTGTGTGAATTGTATGGTATATGAATTATAACACATACCATGCATTTTAAAAATAATAAATAAAAAAATAATGCTCTTAAAAATAAAATAAAATAATAACTCTTATGTATCTTGTGTTACATCCAGAAGATGATAGGGTACAATGGCTAAGAGTGAAGGTTCAAAAGCAGCCTGCTGGAGTTTCCTGAGACCCAGGGCCAGTTACTTAACTTCTTAGGGCTTCAGTTTCCTTCTCTGTAAAATGGGGGTGGATGAGAGAATGCATAAAAAGTACTGAATACCATGCCTGGCCCAGAGTACATGCTCAATGAAGGTGAGCGATTATTATCACAACCAATTGACAGACTGGAAGAGTAATGACCCTAAGAGTTCCAGAGGGATTGTAGAGAAAGAAAAACTATATCAGGAAAAAAAATATTTTTAGGATTGTCATTATGAGAGCAAAAAAATATTTAGGAAATAGAAAATGCCAAATATGTCAAATTAATTTTATTCTACAATGACGGAATTTTGTATAAATGGCCTTCAGAGTTCATTTAAAGTCACAAACTCATGAAAATATAATTGGGAGCACAAGTGAGAGAACCAAGCTTTTAGGGATTAGAGCAGGGGAGAACCTGGGAGCAAGCCCAGTCTTACCTAAAATGCCCACCTGGCATTATCAGGAGCCCACAACATACCCATCATCTTGTCAATGGAAGCTTTGAAATAAGACTTTCCATCCTTTGCAGGAGAGGAGGTCAGCCAGGCTGTTGTCTTCCAGAATTCTCCTTGTGCTATTGGAGTCTGAGGTGTTGTTAAAGTAAGAACAGCCAGGGATTGTGGAAAACAGTCAGAGGTAGAAAATACAACTTGGGCACATTTTGAAGTTTGGCAATTACACTTTCAGGCATGTACCTTAGGGAAGCACCAGCCCACATGCTCAACTAAACAGGTACAAAGATGTTCCTGAGGCATTACTGGTAAGAGCAAAGAGGTAGTGGTGGTAATGATGATGGTGGCAGTAATGATGAGGATGATGGTGGTGGTGGTGGTGATGGTGATGGTGGTGGTGATGGTGGTGGTGGTGATGATGGTGGTGGTGATGGTGGTGGTGATGGTGATGGTGGTGGTGATGGTGGTGGTGATGGTGATGGTGGTGGTGATGGTGGTGGTGATGGTGGTGGTGGTGGTGATGGTGGTGGTGATGATGGTGGTGATGATGGTGGTGATGATGATGGTGATGGTGATGATGGTGGTGGTGGTGATGATGGTGGTGGTGGCGGTGATGGTGGTGGTGGCGGTGATGGTGGTGGTGATGGTGGTGGTGGTGGTAGTGATGGTGATGATGGTGGTGGTGGTAGTGGTGATGGTGATGATGGTGGTGGTGATGGTGATGATGGTGGTGGTGGTGATGATGGTGGTGGTGGTGATGATGGTGGTGATGGTGTTGATGGTGATGGTGATGGTGGTGGTGGTGATGATGGTGGTGATGGTGTTGATGGTGATGGTGATGGTGGTGATGATGATGATGGTGATGGTGATGGTGGTGGTAATGGTGATGATGGTGGTGGTGGTGATGGTGATGATGATGTTGGTGGTGATGGTGATGGTGGTGGTAATGGTGATGATGGTGATGCTGACAGTGATAGTGATAGTGATGATACCTGACATTTACTGAGTACTCTCTATGTCTTAAGCATTGTTGTAAACACCTTACGTATATTGACTCTCTTAATCCTCACAGCAAACTATTAGGTTGATACTATTATTATCCTCATATTACAGATCACAGCACTCACTGTTTAAACCTCCCTGAAGACTTTTCATTCCACTTAGACTAGTCCAAAACCTAGCCCTTTACCCTGACCTCCAGTGGCCTCTTAGATCTGTCCCCTGCCCACTGCTCTGAGTCCGCCACTCCTCCTCCTGCTCATCATGTTTCTTCCATCTATTCCTTCAACTCGCCAAACTTAATTCTATCAGATCTTGTGCACCAGTTGTTTTCTCTACTGAAAGCACTCTTCCTCTAGCCCCATTGCTCCCAAAGCATAGTCCCTAGGCCAGCAGCATCAGCATCACCTGGGGCCTTGTTAGAAATGCAATTTTCAGGTCTCACCCAAAATCTACTGAATCTGAAACCCTGAAGGTGGGACCCTGAGATCTGGGTTTTACTTAGCACTCCAAGTGCGTGTGACTCACCAGAGTTTGAGAATGGCTGCTCTAGGTTTTCACGAGCAGGCTGCTCCTTGTCATTCATGTTCCAGGTTACTCATCACATCTTCAGAGCCCCTCCCTAACCTTATCCTCCCCATGACTCTCTAGCATGTCACCCAGCTTTGTTTTCATCATGGCCCTTACCATTACCCAATATTTTCCTGCTTGTTGAGGTGTATATCTGTCTATGTGTTAACTGTCAGTCAGTCTTTTCTACCTGTCAGTAAATTCTCTGAAAGCACAGACCTGCTGTTTATAGTCATGTCCTCAGCACCAAGTACAGAAGCCAACACAGAAGGGGCTCAATAAGTATTTGATTCATTTGATTAATTGATTAATTAATTGGAAGCCTATGTGGGCAAGACAAGAGTAATTGACTGAACTATGAAGCGGGGAAGTCAACTCAAATGACTCTGGGAGCCAGCCAGGTCCTGTAATGGAAAGGCTGAATGTGAAACATGGAGGTGTGGAGGTGGCAGGGCAAATGAGTGGAGAGTATGTGGCTAAAGGATTCAAGTTCAATACTGAAAGGGTGGTATAGACCTATAGACCCAACAAAACCAATTTGTGAGACAGATTCAGCCCAGGGGCTGCCAGTTTGTAATCCTTATTCTAAAGGCTTGACCTTGGCACTCCATTGAGGACATGCCTTTCCTCCTTAAATAAGACTTTCTGTTCCAAGAGTTTGAAAAACACCTGCTTTTCAGTTTAAGAGTTGGAGAAGTGGAAGGGAGCTTGGAGAAAATCCATTAAGAATGAGAAAGTCAACCCTTGGGGAGGGGTTGTGTCTTTCCAGTCACAGAGAAAACTGGAAGAACCACTGGAACTCTGTGAAATACCTGCATGGAAGCATGAATATGCAAAAACATTTATTGCAACCCTTTTTATAACACCAAAAAAGGCTCTAAAAGTCCAAGAATATGGTATTGCTTAAATAAATCAGAGTAGAAAAATTATATGTAATAATACTTAGCAGCAAATTTAAAAATTATATTTTAGAAGGATCTTTGATTATAGGCTCACTTGCACATGATGCTAGAGCACAGATAAAATAGGATTCCAATTTTATAAAAATAGCCTGTGTCCCAGCTGAGCCTGAACCTCTGGGATTTAGACCCGTCTTTGCATGTTAGAGAAACGCATTAAGCAAGTGCTTAATTGCATGAGTTTTTCTTAATGGGGGTAAGAAAATATCAAAGAGGACATTTGACAAAGATATGGGAAAGAGATGTGGAGAGGACAGCAAAGTACCTGTGGCCCCCTGGCCAGCTCCGTGGGCACTTACCTGAATAATAACAAGAGGCCTCAGGCAGAAACTGAAGGAGCTGTGCTCAAGCACTTAGAGTCACCAGGGCCCAAGTAGCACAGCTGCAGGCTCAGAGGGCACGCCAGGATGTTGAGTAGAGATTAGGAGCATTTTCCACGTCTTCGTGTAGTACGGAGTCAAGTGGGGGTTCTGAGGACACAGGATCACTGTCGTTCCCTCAGTGGTATCAGAAAGCAAGCTTCAGATGTCACCATTGTTGTGGTGAGCACTGACATAGACAGCATCGATCAAGGCCGAGAGATGTTTTCTAAGTAGGAGACAGCGCGGTGGGCATAGAATAGGAGGGCCCTCTTGTGAGTGCCCATGAGACTCCCCCACCCTGGGCTCCCTGAGATCACTTGGGGAAACGTTGAAGTGGGAGCTTGGCAGATGGAGGCAAAAACCAGCTTTATATGAGTTCAGGGACCTCATTTGTACACATATGTTGATGTGGAAACTTGGGGATATTATTTGCATTTATATCACTGATTGTAAATATATCAAAATATCAACAGTTTCTCTAGGTGGCAGAATGGTGGAAGATTTTCATTTTCTGCTGGATAGTTTCTGCACTTTGTAATTTTTTTTCTAAAATGAACAGATACTACCTTGATAACAAGAAAATCCAAATTCTATTATTTTAAAAATACATGATTGACAATATCAGGCATTTTCAGTAGTGAGTCAGAGAACTGGCTTCCAGACTGAGGAGGCTGACAAAGGCTCAGATCCATAAAAGGTGACTAGATGGTATCCCCAAGACTGAAGAGTCCTCCATGTTGTGCTATAAGATGGACGTTCCCAATAGTTGCTGATTATCATAGACCACCTCACAGCTCTTATTGTTTTTAATCCTTGTAACAGCTATATGAGGTCTTATTAGCCATTAGGTAACACACCTCATCAGCAATGGGATATTCATGCCGGGGCTCTTCTGTCTGTGATACTCCCCCATGGTTTTCTAAGGCAGATGTTGCTTTCCAAATGCTGGCTTCTAGAGTATGAGATCTTCACCTATCTTGGGGGCAGTCTGTAAACTTCTTGGACTTAGATCCAGAGCTTTGCATGCACGTTCGTTTTTCTAATAGGATAACCCCAGTTCTACTACCCCCCTCCAAAATTTAAGTACTGCTATTCTATGTTATTTGAAAAGCATAGACTTTGAAAAAAACACATTAGAAGTAGGAAATGCTTCTTGAACAGTAATATTTTGAGGATCTAATTGTAAGCAAATCAGAAACATGTGGATTAAATTTCCCTTAAATTGGGCATAAAGCAAATAATATAAACAATTTGGTAAAATTTGCTTGGGGTTTTCTCAAACCCAAACCATTTGAAAAAAAAGAAAATGTTGGTATTTTTGATGAACCCTAAAGAGGGTCTGTTTGGCAGATTATAGGTTGGGTGAGCCTGTTTGTGGTATTTCAACATAGTGTGTTTTCCAATTGGGGGCACTGGTTCATTTGGGGTTGATGTTGTTAGATTTGTGGCATGGTGGGTGGATAGTGGTTGTGCTGGTGTACATTAGGGTGAAAGGAATACTCCACATCTCCCCATGCCATAGTTTATTCTGGGTTGCTTGTTACCAAAAGGAGTTTGACCATGGAAACCATCAGAGAACTACAGAGACTTGGAGGAGGTGGACCACTGTCTCTCCACCATGTCAGCCAGGCTGTGAAACCACATCTTCGAAGGTGAGCAGCTGCATAGAGGGCCTGGCTGTGGGTATTGAGACCACTAATAGTCCTTCTGTTGCAGCTCAGTAGGAGAAAAAGGGGCAAGATGGATTTTTGTTGCCTTTTTTTTTTTTAATGGAGTTTCACTCTGTCACCCAGGCTGGAGTGTAGTGGTGCGATCTTAGCTCGTGGCAACCTCCGTCTCCCAGGTTCAAGTGATTCTCGTGCCTGAGCCTCCTGAGTAGCTGCAATTACAGGCGTGCACCACCACGCCCAGCTAATTTTTTTATACTTTTAGTAGAGAGGGGGTTTTACCATGTTGGCCAGGTTGGTCTCAAACTCCTGACCTCAAATGGTCTGCTCAACTTGGCCTCCAAAAGCATTGGGATTACAGGCATGAGCCACTGAGCCCAACCAAGGCAAGAGTCTTAATAGCTCTTTTGGCTCTAACAGATCATTGAGGTAGTGATCTGGTGCCAGCAGGTGCTAATACTCCAATAATACAATCAGAGGCAGAGTAAGAGTCACTGATTGTGGCCAGGCGCAGTAGCTCACACCTGTAATTCCAGCACTTTGG
The DNA here is from genome assembly GCF_028885625.2 of Pongo pygmaeus. Taxonomy (NCBI): domain Eukaryota; kingdom Metazoa; phylum Chordata; class Mammalia; order Primates; family Hominidae; genus Pongo; species Pongo pygmaeus. The sequence continues at coordinate 179,385,620 of NC_072377.2, forward strand.
GAGGCTGAGGCAGGTCGATCACCTGAGGTCAGGAGTTCGAGACCAGCCTGGACAACATGATGAAACCTCGTCTCTACTATAAAAATACAAAAATTAGCTGGGCATGGTGGTGGGCGCCTGTAATCCCAGCTACTCAGAAGGCTGAGGCAGGAGAATTGCTTGAATCTGGGAGGCAGAGGTTGCAGTGAGCTGAGATCATGCCATTGCACTCCAGACTGGACAACAAGAGCAGACTCCGTCTAAAAAATAAAAATAAAAAGAGTCATTGATTGTAACTGATATTTATCCTGTGCAAAAGGCTTCCCTACAGTTGTAGACAAGGAGAGGAGCCACCTAGATTGCCTTTCAAGGCAGGTCTGTGATCTGTAGATGTTTTCCCTCTGTCAGCTCCATTAGAGTCAGCCTCAGCTGCAGAGAGCCTCATCATCAGTAGCCACAGCCTTTCGGGTCAGCCCACGCTCCAGTATGGTGACTGAGCAAGGCAGGTGCATAAAGATACCCCTAATGGGCAATCCTCAACACAAAGGCCCCTGCTCTGCTGGCCAAGGCCTGGAGCACAGGGTGTCTTCTCTCTCTGCCTAGCCTGCTGCCACTCCTTCCTTTCCCTGGCACTGATCTTCAATCTACATCTTGCACTCCAAGACTCTGTCTCAGTCTTTGTTGCTGGAGAAATGGATGGACACCATCCTGTTAGTTCACAACCTTCATGACTGCATTATGAAATAAGAATTATTATCCCCATCTAATAGATGAAGAAACTGAGGCTCAGAGTGGCAAAATGCCTTAAGTCAGAGGTTAAGCATCTTGGAGGTAGGACATTGTGGAACTGGGATTGGAACTTAGCTTCCTTTGGGTCTATTTCCTGCATATTCCACTCTCCTGAGCAGCCTTCCACATTCCTCAGTGTTTCTGCTTCTAAATTTTCCACAGCTTTGGCATGCACAGATACATTCATGTAGGATTAGGTGTGCTGATGAACAGGGAGTGGGCACTATCTTGTACGAAAAGAGAATATTCAACATTATTAATAATGGGAAGTTCTGCCATTTATTGAACACTTAGTAAGTGCCATGGAACTTGCATATATAATTTTTTTTTGTTTTTTTGAGACAGATTCTTGCTCTGTCACCCAGGCTGGAGTACAATAGCATGATCTCGGCTCACTGCAACCTCCGACTCCCGGATTCAAGGGATCTCCTGCCTCAACCTCCTGAGTAGCTTGGATTACAGCTCCCACCACCATGGCCAGCTAATTTTTGTATTTTTAGTAGAGACGGGGTTTCACCATGTTGGCCAGGCTCCTGACCTCAGGTGATCTGCCCATCTCGGCCTCCCAAAGTGCTGGGATTACAGGCGTGAGCCACTGCATCCAGCCACTGAATATATAATTTTAATTAACAACAATAATAGCTGACATATGGTGATGTCGACTAGGAACTGGGCACTGCATGATGGGGCCGGTGCCATTAACATTCCCACTAATGAAGGCACCAAAGATGTGAATCATTTGTCTGAGGTCTCCAGCTTCTAAGAGTCAAGCTAAGACCATCTACTCCAGACCCAGCATGCTTAATGGCTTTGCCATTAAGCCTACAGGTGGCCATTCATATCCCCATTCTGTAAGGAGGGGGAGGGTCACCTGAGGCTCAGAGTGGTAGATACGCTGACCTGAAGACTTAGCTGGTGGGAGCAGAGCCAGATTCCAGCCCAAATCTGCCCAACTTTAAAAGCTACACCCTTTTTATCACCCAGTGTTGCCTCTGTAGGGAGGAGCAAGAGACATAACAAATCATTTGTTGTCCCAAGGCAGATTTTGCCTTTAGATCATGTCCAGTGTTGGCAGATTATAAGGAGAAGGCATGGCCTTGTAGGGAGAGGAAGAGATGCTGGGGAAAAGGCAGATGCCATGAGAAACACCAGCCCTCACGGACTGACATCTGCGGGAAGAATCTTCGGTAAATTCGATTTAACCAGCATTTACTGGGTGCTGACTCCTATAGGTGGACAACTACACATTCATAACTGTCTGCAGATTTTTCTCTCGAGGTCTGGAGTAGGCCCACATATCCACCCAACCTCCCTACTGGACAGCTTCACCCTCATTCAGCTATTCATTCAACAGTGTGCCTACCATAGGCAGACAATGTCATGTGCTCAGGATTTGGGGTTGAACAAGACACTCTTCTTGCTTGGCAAAAAGTGCAGTAGGGGAGCCAGACATGTAAACAGGCAGTCACAGCCACCTATGCCCCCTCCACGCAGAAGGAAATGAGCAAGTCTGTTTTACTAAAATTGTTCTCTTCTCTCTGGGCTGTGAACACACATTCCAGACCACGAGAGAAGAAACACACATACACAAATCAGATCCCTCATTAATTGTACTTGGTCTTGTAATTTCTCATTTACCACAGTACAGTGATGATCTGATCATCTCCAGCACATGTGCTGGGTTCCTGCATGTGCCACCTCTTGTGCCCACACAGTGTCACAGGACCCTGAAGGCTGGCTCCATGACATATGGTATCATCCTGCTGTTGGAAACAGGCCCTACCAGCCATCCAGGTGCCCACACTTAGGTGCTTTATCCTCTCCTCCATCTCCTTCCTCCAAACCCACACCTCTTGCTGGCTCCAATGGTGGCACAGCCAGCTCTCGGGTATCCTTACTCCTCTCTCCCTTCAGGGTCACATCTCAGGCATTTTCAAGGCATGCCAATTAAAATTCTGCAAAGCCATGATCTCTTTGCTCCACCTCTATTCCCATGATACTTTCACCTTCTCCTGGATGGGCTTCCTCACTGGTCTTCCTGCTCAAGTTTCTCCCTGTGTCCCTTTAGGCCAATTATCTACAACACAAATCTCAGCGTGTCACTTCCAGGCTCAGAAGGCTTTCATGTCTCATTGGTAGCTTGGCATTACAGTTTTCCATGTTCTGGGCCTTGTTATCTCTATTCTTCCCCCACCCTCCTTATGAAATGCACCAAGGTTTCACGTCATGGTATCTTTGCACATCGTGTTCCCTCCAAACTTACCCCAGACCTCAGCTCTGATGCACTCCCCAGATATGCTCAAGCCCCTCTTCATTGTCCCTAGCCCAAATGCTTCCCTCCACTGTTAACACTTGTTATGGGGGCTGTGAAGAGATTGGCCTCCCAATCTGGAGGGTGTGAGCCCCCTAAGGAAGGGAACCATGCCTTCTGCAACACTGCAAAGCCCTCATGAATGAATGAATGGGTCTGACACTCTAGCTGGCTCTACAATGAGGAAAGGCTCCTAAATATTTTGTCCCTATGCCTGCGCCAAACCCAACCATGAGATCTTATCGAGAAGTCTGCCTCTGTTGCGGTGTCAATCTTCCAGCGTGACGTGAACCTTGGGGACCTGCTGGTAATCATTTGCAGCAGCCAAAAGTGCTCTTTAGAGAATGAGTCATTTGGTCCTTGCACACACAGGCTGGTGACCCGCAGAGAGTTTGTCTACAGACACCTTTGTGGGCAGCCGTTCGATTTCCTGAGCCTGAGGAGGCCTTTATTTCAGATTCCAAACTTTATTGCAACTTCTGAGTGACTGCCTTGACCCCATTGGTAACCTCACAGCACTTACAGTGATTCATCTCTTCAGGAAACTGTGTCTCCCCTGGGTCTGTCCCGTGATATTGGTGCGGGAATAGTGGCTGGGAGTGGGATTGGTGAGAGGGAAAAGCCTCTTTGCCATTTGCAGTCTCTTGAGTGGCCTGTGAGAAAAATATTTCCTTTGCTGTGGGATTCAGCAACTGCATACCAGAATGAAAAGGTGAGGAGCTGGACCCTGGCCCCAGTCCGGCAGAGGATTGAAGGGAATATCCAAGCTCACCGCAGCTCTCCCACTACTCCCTTCCAGAAATCCACCCACTGGGTCATCTTGTGATCCCTAACCATTGTCATTCAGATCTGTCTACCGGACCCAACACATCCTTGACTCTCCCAAACTTATAGAAGATGGACGGTGTGGTGTCCTTTAAGGATGGCAAGTTCTGGAGTTGAGCACACTGTAGTTTTTTATGCTTTTTATTGGAGAATAACATACATACAGGTAAGCACACAATCACAAGTGTGCAGCTCACTCAGCAGTCTCAAAGGCACACCTGATGCTGCATTCCCACTTCAGCTGCCCAAACTTCACAAGTCACATGCCCCGCCTGAGCCTCAGTTTCTTCAGTTCTCAAGTGCAATTAAAAATCCGTCTCTCCTAATCAGGCCTTCACTACAAACAAATCTGAAATGCTACCCCCTTGCCAGTCGCCTCATTTGGCTTTAGTTGTTCATAAAGCCTGTCATCATCTGATGTGTTATTTGTTGTTTAGATTTGTTTATTTTCTCTCTCCCAATGAGAATGTCAGCTCCCTGGGCAGAAGAAATTGATTTCGCTCACCACTCCATCCCTGCAGCTAGAACGGTGCCTGTTCACTAAATGAATACTCACTGGATACATGCAGACAGTGGTTTTGAGGACAGCTTGAATGCTTTAAAACTTGGGAAACATCATTAAGATGGTTAGTTAAAAAAACAGAAAACAACAAATGGGCTAGCCAAGCTGTGGAGCAACTGGAACTCTTGTGTATTGCTGGTGGGAAGGTAACATGGAGCAGCCACTTTGGAAATAGTATGAATGACAGTTCCTCAGAAAATTAAAACCTAGACTTAACAACGATCTGGTAATTCAATTTCCAGGTACATACCCAAAAGCATTGAAAGCAGGGTCTTGAACAGATATTTGTATACCGATGTCCATAGCAACATTGTTCGCAATAGCCAAAACATGGAGACTACCAGAGTGTCCTACGATGTATAAACAGTCCACAAAACGGGGTCTAAATATACAATGGAATATTATTCAGCCTTAAAAATGAACTCAGTTTTCACACATGCTACAAGATGGGCAAACCTTGAGGACATTATACTAAGTGAAATGAGCCAGGTACCAAAGAATAAACACTTTATGACTTCATGTACATGAGACGCCTAGAGCATTGAAATTCATAGAGAAAGTAGAATAGTGGTTTCCAGGGGCAGAGAATGAAGTGTTGTTGTTTACTGAATATAGAGTTTCAATTAGGGAAGATGAAAGTTCTAGAGATACACAGTGGCAATGGTAGCACAACAGTGTGAATATACTTAGTGCTGAGGCTTGGACAATGAGTAAGACCAATTCCTTGGCCTTTAAGGAGCTTCTTGTCCGGTGGAGAAGGCAGGTGATTAAAAAAGTAAGCATAGTAGGCCGGGCATGGTGGCTCATGCCTGTAATCCCAGCACTTTGGGAGGCCAAGGTGGGCGGATCATAAGGTCAAGAGGTCGAGACCATCTTGGCCAACATGGTGAAATCCCGTCTCTACTAAAAATACAAAAATTAGCTGGGTGTGGTGGTGTGCACCTGTAGTCCCAGCCAGCTGGGAGGCTGAGGCTGGACAATCGCTTGAACCTGGGAGGCAGAGGTTGCAGTGAGCTGAGATCGCACCACTGCACTCCAGCCTGGTGACAGAGTGAGACTTCATCCCCCTCAAAATAATGTAAGCATAGTAACATGTGATGAGAGGCAGGCTTGTGGAGGACAGGCAACATAAAGTGGTCACACTGATATGAGAGGCTGGGAAGCCGAAAGAGAATCAGGGGTGTCCAGAGAAAAGGTTGGAGAGTGGGGTGGAGGGAGGGGTGTGGGTGCAGGAGATGACGCAGTGCCCTATGGGCCAGGCTACGGAATACATACTTGATCCTGAAGGCAAGTAGGGCCACTGGAGAGTTTTACACTAAAGAACGAATTAGAAGCTTTGCTTTGGGTGCCACAAGGAGAACGGATTGAAGGAGGAGAGAAGGTGGGAAGAGTTTGTATTAGGAGCCAGGATGGAATCTGTGTTTATCTCCAACACTCCTCGTCTGCTTTCTACCATACACAACGCTTTCTAGAATGTCAGGGGTTAGATTTGTTTCCCCACCTCTCGTGTCACTAATACTCAAGAATGCTAAGCCCTCGCCAGGTGCTTCATGAATCCCATGGGCCAGCCTTGGTCTGACTTAGCGTTGAACTTCCCAGAGGACTTGGAGTGACAGAGCGCAGGCCCTGCATAGGCCCTGCATGCATTTTGGATGTGTGGCACTAAGCATGCGCTGAGAAGTAGAAACGAAAGGCCATCATCATTTGTCTTTGGGAAAGGCTCTCTGCTGCTGAGTTTTTAAAATAAGCTTCATGGCAGTTGCTGCAGGATTCGAATGTTTCAACAGTAGTGAGGGAACTGGAGAAATGAAAGCTAGAAAGGGAGTGTCAAAGCTGTTGTAACTTGATTTGGAAGCTGAGACACTGACAGTCTGATTTGCATTTTGCAAAATTCTGACAGATCCTCACATGCCCACCCCATTCTCTGCTGGGGTTTATCACATCCATTTCCCCTAGAGTCCTCCATAAAGAATTTAGGTTTAGAAGGCTTCATTTAGAATCCAGTTATTATCAGCATTAAGATCTGGGTTCCAGGAGAACATGAATTGCTCTCTGTTTAATAGCTTAGAGCTGTAAGAGGGAGCTCTTTACTGTTGAATGCTATCACAGGCACACCCTAGTGATGTCGTACCCACCCACTTACAGACCAGTCAAATTGCTGCTAATCACTCAGAACTGAAGAGTCCTTACAGAGGTCATCATCTCACTGCAAGATAGGGAAACTGATGCCCGGGAAAGAGATGGATAGGCATGAGTCACTGGGACAGCCAATCGTTAACTGGGAAAATATTTACTAAGCTCCTACCAAGTGCTGGGGCACTTGGGATTTAAGTGGCAAGTAAAATACTGGTTTTCTTGTTGACCAGACAGCTCATACACTCCCATTTCTTGTTAAACGAGACTTGGTTTGGATTTAAGTTGGTATCCATTTATATTTTGTGGTAAGAAATCTATGCTAATCAATGCCTTATTCTGTTTCAGAAACTATGTTTGGTATTTTGCAACCATTACCTTGTTCAATTTTTGTCAAACAAAGAGATATATATTTTTCATCCATGTTCTACAGATGGGGAAATTGAGCTCAGAGAGCCACATTGTCTTGCCCAAGGTAGCAGAGATGGTGAAGTGCTGAGCTGCGATTAGAACTATGTCTGCCTGTCTTCAAACCCTTGATTCTGCAACCTAATCCTGTGTCTCTGGCCGGCAGATCTTCATATCCTTAGGCTAAACCCTCTGAATTTTGCATATTACTTGGCCTCCAAGTGGTGGAAGCCCCAAAACTCTTCACTGAATAGGAACAAGGAGTCCCCAGGTCCCACGAAAATTATTTCTGCAGGAGAGGGAGTTGGGAACCCCTTTTCCTCTACTTCCCTTCCATGTGGACCCCTTAAAGTCAGGAAAAGACAGAGCTGGTATCTGCACCAGGACAGTTGGCTGAATAACATCAGCCTGATGCCTACCATTTACTACTCTGTGCCAGACACTGTGCAGAGGGGTTTCCATACACCAACTCTTAAATCCTCACAACACCACCGTGAGATGGGTTCTGTCATTCTCCCTGTATTGAAATTGAGAAAACAGAGGCATAGAGAGGTAATTCCATTTCCAGTGTCACAGGCTAGGAGAGGCAGGATTGGAGGATCCTCATTTTGTCTGAGTCTAGATTTCAGGCTCTTTATAATTACTTTGTGTGCTTAAGAAATTCCTGTTGACTGAGTGGTTGAAATTAATTTTTTCAAATCAGTCTTTCCATGTTCCCACGTCACTGGACTTTGTGAACCAGCCTAGAGAAGCCAGCACCAGGCCAGGTGTATAGTATGTGTACTAGATGAATGAGGAAGCCACCCAGGGGGGTTCCAGGGCAGAGAGAGCCATCCCTACACTGACAACCAGGTTCTGAGGACTCTAGCGCTCCAGGGGGAATGACGCTCTGTGGTTCATTCCAGTCTCACCCAGTTTTCCTCCCCTGATTCAGTTCTTTGATGTGTAATGGCCTCTTAGTTCATTCCTTTGCATTCTCCCCTTGGCGTTGTGTCACTCCAGGTGAAAAAGCATCTTTTCAAGGACCTGAAGAAATCAGATTATGCTATAGGCCCTGCAAATTAGAGGCCTGGAGAGGAGGTCTCTTATTTGAGGATAATCACCATCCCTTCTCTGTTTGACAACTTATTTCAAGATAATTAGAGCTTCACTTTCTTTACTGGGATCAACTCTTTCTGTTTTCCCTTGTCCTTGCCCTACCAGCTCTGGAGCTGACTCTCATGGCAGCTGGCAGTCAGACACGGGACATCTGTAAATTTGTGCTGGGCCACAATCCCTTACCAAGAACTGTCACAACAACTGCCATGGATACAGCCTTTAAAACTTGGCACAAGTGGCCCAGGTAAGATACGAGTTTAAATCTTCATTCATTCAACATCTTTACTAGACATGGGTTCAGTATCTTTAACACGCACAACTCTAGGTGCTAGGAATATCACAATAGAAAATGAACACCAAGGCCCTGCCTCGTGGAGCTCACTTCATAGTTGTGAAGACAAATAAAGGACATGAGGAGCTTGACTAACCTAGAGAGAAAAGAAATTTTAGAAATAAAGAAGTGTGTTCAGAAAGTGAAACTTATTACTCCCACGTACAATAGTAAGAGTAGCCATAATAACAAAATCATTATGATAATAACAGTAGTCATATTTTAAGTAAACAAGAAATGGTTTATTATTAGACTAGAATTTGCTGTATAGAAACTTGCTAAAAGTGAGTGATCAATGTCTAGGACCTGGAATTATTTTGTTAAACAGATCATTGGCATTTGATACAGTCACAGGAAGTTGGTGTACCTGGGGAATGAGGTGTTTCATTGGCTCACTTTTCCCCTTGTTTTGTGTAAAATTCACTATTAATAATGATAATAATAAGTGATTACCTATTATCTTTCTAGGCCCCTGGATTGTTGTTCCAAATATTTAATGATTATACAATTCAAGTTAATTAACATTTACTGCTATGAGGTCAGGGCTAGGATGAGAAGCAGGTAAAGAAACTGATCTGTATGAACAAGGAGACTTAGGAAATTGGAATGCCATGTACACACTCGAGAAGATTTTGGAAGGGTTTGTGTGTGTGTGTTTAGTTTGTTTTTTCCCTATAATAAATCTCAATCTTGTCTAGGCTTGTGCTGAATATGTTTACCTATGTGTCCTTCAGTAATTATGGTTTACATGGTCAAATTTAAATAAATGAATATATAGTTGCACAATGGGAAAAAAACATTAGAAATTCAATTAGGAATTGACTAGTTTACAATCTCCTTTAGGATATTTTAATATACCTCTCATAAGTGGACAGATCAAGACAGAAACATTTAAGAATGATATAAACGATATAAAAAATTTGACTAATATGCACATTCACAAGCTTGATGGGATTTGACATATATTTGACATATTTAGGGCCTTATATTCAATAAATATAATGTGTATGTATTTCACACTCACATGGAATATTTGCAAATATTTATTTAGTAGATATCAAGCCTATCAGAAGCCTTAACAAATACTGAATAATCGATATCATAGAGAGAATGCTCTCTAACTGCAGTGTGATAAAATTCAAAGCAAAAAGCAGAAAAATTATGTGTGTGGTATGTGCATATAATATATATATAGACTCACACATATACACAAACAACACACATTTAGAAACTAAAAAAAAAACCCACTTGTATATAATTAATTAGTCAAAGAAGAAATTATAATGAAAACTACCAAATATTTATAGCAGATAATGAAAACATTATTACTGAAACAGCTAGAGGGAAATTTACAGCCTTAAATACACATCTATTCAAAGGCAGGAAGAAGAGTTAATGAGATAATCTTTCAGTTCAGAAAGAGGAGAAACAAAGCCCATTGGTTTAGGGCTGGAACACACCTGGGATATATATATATATATATATATATATATATATATATATATATATATATTTTTTTTTTTTTTTTTTAAACTGAGTCACTGGTAGGCAGCCTCACATTCCATTCAACTTACACAAAGGAGGGTTAGGTCTGAAGGCAAATTAAAATAGCTCTAAAGAAAATCAAACCATACTATAATGTTAAAAAAAAAAAACTCTCATAGCAGAGGGTATAACAGTTAGCAATCGCTGTATAACACGTTACCTCAAAATTTAGCAGCTTAAAATAACAAACAGTTATTATCTCCCAGTGTTCAAGGGTCAGGAACCTGGAGTGGCTCAGGGTCTCTCATGAGATTGCAGTGAAGCTGTCAGTCTGGGCTGCAATCATCTGAAGACTCAACTGAGGCATGGAATTTGCTTTCAAGTTCACTCACATGATTTATTTCAGGCAATATTGTTCTTCACTGGGTCTGCCTCACTCACTGCTGGGTGCCTTGCCCCCCAGGCCTCTCCATAGGCATGTGTGCTTCCCCCAGAGTAAGCAGTCTCAGAGACAGAAAGCCAGTCCCCAAGACGGAAGCCACAGTCTTTTATGACCTAGTCTCTGAAGTGACATGCCATCACCTTTGCCACTTGCAGTGGTCACACAGACTAACCATAGCACTATAAGGCATTCAAGGGTGGGAATACCAGAAGAAAGAGATCATTGGGGGCTGTGTGGGAGGATGCCTGCCACAGAGTGAGTCTCAAAACGTCGGCTTTCACTTGGTTGCTAACCCACAGCAGAGAATAGGTGAGAAAAATTGGTTCCACCTGGTCAAAATCATTAGAATTACATTTGGGATTCAAATGATATTGAAACTTGAGGAGAGGTGGTGGAGTCAGGATTGGATTTCTTGGCATTTGGATTGGAACTTAGGTGAATTCTTTTATTTTGCTTTCACTATGTACCTTTTAAAATAATTTCTCCCCAAAATAATGTTAGCCCACCAAACCCCTTAACACATTTTGTCAATCCACTTTTCCCATCACTTTGAAGTTGATGTCTGCTTGAAAGGAAATTTGATTTAAATGTTTTTGATTCCTTTACATGAAAGTATTGAAATTCAAGTTACTAAGAACTATTTGATGGACAGCAAATCCTCCAATTTCATGTGAAAGTTGTGAAGTGGATTTTTCTCAAAAATATAAAATAGTGCTTTGCCAAAGAGTCAATAAAATACTGACTCAAAGAGGGTTAAGTTTAACCACCCACAAATCAAAAAGCCTGGCTAACTTTATGCCAAACTTTTTTTGGTTGATTAAAAATATCGAATCGACCATTTCCACCCACTCCTGAATTTAACCGAATTGTAAATCATTTTCTGTCTTGTAGATATATATGCTGGCAAAAGTAAATGCTGAATTAAGATAATTCAATTTCTTTAAATACCTCTCAGTGACTTGAGCTTCTTGTCTCCAGTTTCTTCCTACTATAATCTATGCTACCTTGGGCGCTATTGTTATCTTACTGAGACATAGAGCCAATCTCACTTATGTCCTCATTTTATTTTTTTAACTTTTCACTGCCTTCTCATTACCCTCAGGTAGGTCTTACCATTCGTGACTCTGCATCACATAGTCTCAACCTCTTTTCCTAACTCATTTTCCTCCTCTCTTACATGGGCTTACCAGTACTGTAAGCTAACTTGTCATTGTTTGAACATGCCATGCACTTTCCCACCCAAAGCCTGTGCACACCCTGGGACACCCTCTGCCTACAATGCCCTTCCCTTACCCACTCTCAGAAGAAATCCCATTCCCTCTTCCAGGCACATTTTAAATACCATCTCTAATGCACCAGCTTCTTCAGTGCCCAATAATGCCTCCAATTTGATAGAAAATGGTTTAAAATTTTTTGTTCTCAAAAGCAGGTAATTTCACCTTACCGTATTCTATAAAATTTTGCATATACCCACACTGCACACTTTCGTAACTGCATTGCAACTAACTAGAGTATTGACTAGGGGATGCTAACTGCTTCAACAGACGTACCTCCATTCGTAAAATAAGAATGATAATATCTACTCCTGAGGGTGTTAGAAACAATACTGGAGACACTATATTGACTGTTTCTCTCTGGCACTGAAGGTGTTCTGGGCTTGTCTTGTCCTTAAAAAACAAAGCTTCCAGCATCTTCTTCCTTTAGAGGTATTTCCATCCATCCACTCATCCATTCATCCATCTGTCTATCCACTCATTTATCCATCCATTCATCCATCCATCCATCCATCCATCCACTCACTCATCTATACAGTCACCCATCTATCCATCCATTCTTCCATCCATCCATGCCTCCATCTATCAGTAATTGTTTGGTGATGGTGATGATAATGAAACAGAGTAAGAAAAAATTTGTTTAGTGTGAGATAAATGATCATTAACAATAGAGTGCCAAAACTTACCAGTTGTTGGTTTGTTTTGTGTGTGTGTGTGTGTTTTTTTTAAATTTTCTGGGCTGTGACCTATTTAGGGGCAGGGATTTGCTTTCTTTTTCTTTTTCTTCCTAAATAAAGACTAGCACAATATTGTCCACATGATAGGTCCATAGACGTTATTTACTAATTTAGTTTTCGGCCGGGGGTGTGGGGGTTGAAAAATGATCAAGAAAAGTTACTGACTCCTTTGAATTAGCCCAATGGCATCAGAAGGAGCACTTAAGATAGTAGTATTGGAAATCCCTGAAACAGATAAAACTAGAACTCACTGGGATAGGATTGATGTTTCTGAATACCTGCCCCTACCTTCTACAAGGAGCTGTGATAATAAGTTGATTCCAAAGTAGCCTAGCTTAGTGATTCTTCTGTCGTATCTGAATCTGACAGTTAGGCACTCATTAAGAACCTTTACAGAAACTGCAGTGCACACTCCCACAGTTCTCATGTATGTCTCCCTCCTGTGCTTTTTTTCATGCTGGTTTTGTGGGGGATTTTTCATTCTAGAATGACCCTTGCTTTCCTTTCTCCTCTATGTCTAGCTCCGGTGTTAGCCAGGGTTCTTCAGTAGGGGTGTGTGTGTGTGTGTGAGTGTGTATGTACATGTGTTCACGTGCACATGTGCAGAGAAAGAGACGAAGACAGAGAGAAGAAAGAGGGGGAGAGGATAAATTCATTTTAAGGATTTGACTCATGATTGTTTGCATTGGTAATTCCAAAATTTGCAGGGCAGTTTGGCAGGCTGCAGACTCAGGGAAGAGTTGATGCTGTATCTTGAGTCTGAAGGCAGGCTGAAAAATTCCTTCTTTCTTGGGGACCTCATTTTTTTTTCTTAAGGCCTTCAAGATTGGATGAAGTCTACAAACATTATGGAGGATAATCTGCTTTACTCAAAGTCTACTGATTTAAATGTTAATCTCATCTAAAAAACGCCCTCCGGAGCATCTAGATTGGTTTTTGATCAAATATCTGAATACCATTGCCTTGCCAAATTGATACATAAAATTCATCATTATAGTTTCCCTCTCCTTATGCTTGATTACTCAACACAGAGACCCCTCTTCCTGGAGACTTTCTGACTTCCCAGCTGAGCTTAGGTGGGGCCTTCTCTAATTTCCTCTAACAAAATACTTGATATTCAGCTTTTTTTTTTCTTTTGTCATCTGTTTACTCATGTGTTTCTCCCGCTAGACTATAACCATCTTGACGGCAAGGATTTCCAATAAATTCATATTGAAAAAAATGCATTTGCGGGAGGATATAAATGCAAAAATATGCAACTCCAGGTCCAAAGCTTTGGGATTTAAAATTTAAAAAGAAGAAGAATTCCTCCCCAAACAAGCCCATCCCACAGGCTGTTCTGGCAAAGTGCCGTTGTCAGTCCTGTCGTTGATAGGTGGGGTCTATGTTCCTTCCTCTTGAGCTTAGGTGGGCTTGTCACTTTCTCAACCAACAGAACATGTGGGTGGAACACTATGTAGCTTTCAAGGCTAGGTATAAAAATGTGATACACTTCTGTCTTGTTCTCTTTTTTTTTTTCTTTAAGACGGAGTCTCACTCTGTCGCCCAGGCTGGAGTGCAGTGGCGCTATCTCGGCTCACTGCAAGCTCCGCCTTCCGTGTTCACGCCATTCTCCTGCCTCAGCCTCCTGAGTAGCTGGGACTACAGGCGCCCGCCACCAGGCCAGGCTAATTTTTTGTATTTTTTTAGTAGAGACAGGGTTTCACTCTGGTAGCCAGGATGGTCTCCATCTCCTGACCTCGTGATCCACCCGCCTCGGCCTCCCGGAGTGCTGGGATTACGGGCGTGAGCCACCGCGCCCAGCCACGCCCGGCTAATTTTTTGCATTTTTAGTAGAGACGGGGTTTCACCGTGTTAGCCAGGATGGTGTCAACCTCCTGACCTCGTGATCCGCCAGCCTCGGCCTCCCAAAATGCTGGCATTACAGGCGCGAGCCACCGTGCCCGGCCCTGTCTTGTTCTCTTGCAGTGCTTGCTGTTGGAACCCATGGTGTAGAGGCAGACCAGTCGCCACCACCAGACCGGGAAGTGAGTGCGTGAGTCTGCGTGTGACCTCAGCCCCCCAGTCTCTGACTCATCCTGGCTGACATCCTGGGGAGCAGAAAAGAGCTGGCTCCACTGAGCCCTGCCCAAATTTGCATATTATGAGCAAAAGAAATGATTGTTGGTGTTGTATATCGTTAACTTTGGGGTGGTTTGTTACCCCAGGGTAGATAAGTGGAAGAGAAGCGTCAAAGGGCAAACCTGTAAGGGAGGCAGAAATGCTGGAGGATTCAAAAGGCAGATCTCTAGGCTCAGAAAAAAAGTCACCAAACCCAGGAAGGCCTGAGCACATCTCTCCTCATAGCCTAGTTTGTGTTGTTATTGCCGTCACTGTGACCTTTGTGTCTCTCTTTTATGCCATTAAAGTCTTGATTCGTTTGCTTTGTAAAAATGTGTCTTCATGTTATGTTGAATATAATCTCATTTTAATCTAATGGCCCATTGGTTTTAAATAAATAAATAGGTGATGATTTTTTATTTTGCCAGAATAGCCTTGAGGCTCGAGAGATAGATGCATTCATACCTACATTCATACAGAGGATGACAGATAGATTCACACCTCTAAGGCTATTGCACAATATTCTGTGGAATGAAGTTTGCATGTCAATGACAGCTTTATTAAGTACTAATTTTCTTTACAGCAAGCACTGCAGTGAAGGCTATATATGCATCAACTCATTTACATCCTCCCCCAAACTATTAGAGTCATTTTTACAGACGAGGAAATTGAGGGTCAGATTGGCTGGATCACATGTCCCATAGGTAAACTGGGTGACCCCAGGCAGCATGACTCCAGGGCCCACCCTGTTAACCCCTGCCCTCACTACCTCCATCTGCAAAGCTCTCTGAACATTGCCTGGGGCACAGATTTTCAACCAATGCCTCATTGCTTTCATTCTAAATTACATGAAACAAGCTCCTACAAGCTCCTATGTTATTATACCCTATTCAGCCAGATACGTCCACTGGTCATGAGCTTAAATGGTGTAGAAATGTCAAATAACTATGAACATTTGTAGAAAAAAACAAATTCTACTCTCAATTTCTGTGCTTATCTTATCAAAGATGGTTACCACTGATGAGCATGAGTTTTGTCTGCTATTCACCCAGTGGTTTGTAAAACCCTGATGCAACTGGTCACCTGATTCATGTCTTTACAGAAATTTAGCAATCTTAAAACAACAACAGCAATCATAAAACTACAGCAATAACACCATCAATTACTGCTCTGTTTTGGAAAATAGATCCATAAGGCAACAGAAATGTACACATCAGCCACAGAAAGTCTGCACGTGTTTGTTTACATTTCTATTTGTAGTTGAATTCAGGCAAAGTAGGTACCCAATTCATGTGTGTGTGTCAATTACTGACTCTTGTAGAGAAATGGCCTTTTGCATTTGAAGGCTCTGGGTGTATGTGGTGGAAGGGAGGTCAGTGGGTAGAGAGCCTGGAGCTTCAGAGAAGGCAAGAGAAGGGCTTTCTTTGTGGATGTTTGTAGGCAGACAGCACATCTTGGACACATTAAGAAGTAGCAGGAAAACAAATGGCACCTTCACTTCATCTTCATTGCCAGGGAGGGGATACCAAGGAAGAACTTTCCCTTTTAAATAGAAAGAGAAAGAACTGAATGAAAATGCACAGTCAGCCCCTGAGAACAGTGCCCCTTCAATTGAGAGGCATTTTTCACCAAGTCCTGGGACAGAAGAGGGCCCAGTGCTAATGCACAGTCCTCTCCCACTCCCACTCCCCTTTCTAATCAAGGCGATATGAAACAGAGGCCTTCAGAGAACACACACCGAAACAGGCTGCCTGTTCCGGCAACTGTTATAAAGCAGGCCAAAGCCACGTCACGTCCAATTAATGTCAACGAGGAACATCTGTATTTAGGCACCCACGTTCCTTAATGCAAACATTTCGTAATTACAGGCTCTTGCACACACGGTGTGTTATGAGATGTGGTGTCCCAGTGTGAATCAGTCACATTTTTCAGAGTCGTCAGCAGACTTGGTCTGGCTGGGACGCCGCTTGCTGACTGCCCATAAGAGCATTTCTCTAAAATATTGAATTAAGCACAGTCCGGCTTTTTCCTCTTATCTATGAAATCTTGTGGTTGGGGCTTGACTGTTTTTATAAAATGAAATATATAAAATGGATAAAATGCAAATAAAGTTGAGGTTAGAGTGGTGTGTTTTTTCTTTCTCTCTTTTTAGCGGTTTTTTTTTTTTTTTTTTTGAGAAAGACATCTGTTTCTCCCACTTTTCCCTTTTCCCTTTGGTGTTTTATGCTGAAACGTAAAGGTTAAATTGTCAGGCACAGTCTGAAGGGCTCCAAGTCTGACTGGTTTTTCACCTCATCGAGAAAGCTAGTCTGGTTATAAGGACCCAACTGGTCTGGGAATATTTTCTCATGGATGTTTTCTCCTGGGCAGAGCACTCAGCTTTGGAGTCACGGGAAATCCAATAGCCCTGGGTTCAAAGTTGAAGATATTTTAAAATTCTTATGGTGCATTCAGTGAGGCCTCATAGAAATAGAAGCTGCAGATTGGGGCAATGAGGATATTATGAATCCGTCAATAAACTTGGAATAGTAATAGTCTGGACAGATTTTTTTTATCCATAAGCCACCATGCCTAAGGAATTTGAAACTCTCTGCATTGCCATTATGAGGTGACACCTTGGTGTGTTCTTGATCCTTGTCTCCTGACCCTGTCCCCAATTTAGCCATCAGACAGGATCCTAATAACTTCTCTCCATGACTGGTCTTCCCCCTTCCTCAGACATAATTCCTGCTCTTCCTTTGAGAGAGACCCTAATCCAATCTGGTTGCTAGGAATCCACTCCTACTGGCCCAGCCAAGGGCTTGTTCTCCAGATCTATCCTCATCCCAGGACAGAGAAGAAGATGTCATGTCACAGGAGAATAACTGCTGCTGAGATAGCTGAGCTTTTAGTCCAGCCATTGATGTCTTGTTAATCAACCTTCCCAGGCTCTTGAGTTGTGAGAGACAAAAATTCCAGTCAGGCCAGGCGTGGTGGCTCATGCCTGTAATCCCAGCACTTTGGGAGGCCGAGGTGGGCAGATCACCTAAGGTCAGGAGTTCGAGACCAGCCTGGCCAACATGGTGAAACCCCGTCTAATACAAAAAAATTAGCTGGGCATGGTGGCGGGCACCTGTAATCTCAGCTACTCAGGAGGCTGAGGCAGGAGCATTGCTTAAACACGGGAGGCAGAGGTTGCAGCGAGCCAAAATTGCACCATTGCTCTCCAGCCTGGGCAACAAGAGCGAAATTCCATCTTAAAAAAAAAAAAAAAAAAAAAAACTCCAGTCAAACTAATGAAACAACAAAGGGCTTTGAAGACCAAGTTTCAGTAAGGGAAGGGGACAGATGGACTCAGGACACAAACCCATTTTCTCTTGGGGTCTCATTCCTGTTTTTCTCTGTGGGTCAGCTTCATTCTCTTACTACAGATCGGCCTTCTATTTTTTTGATCTTCCAGTCCAGCCAACAGAGTGTACACATGTTTTCCCGTGCTCCTTCCTGCTAAGCACAAGGATGAATCCTGGAAATGGAACAAGAGATGACTCGATGGTTAATTTTTTCTGTCAACTTGGCTGACCATGGTGCCCAGATATTTGGTCAAACATTATTCTAGATATTCCTGAGAGGTTGGTTTTTGGATGAGATTAACATTTAAATGTTTGAACTATGAGTAAAGCTGATTACCCTCCTTGGGATGAATGGGCCTCGTCCACTTGGTTTAAGGCCTTAAGAAGACAAAGACTAAGATATCTGAGCAAGAAGTAATTCTGCCAGCAAATTGTTTTTGGTTTGAACTGCAACACTTCCCTGAATCTCCAGCCTACCAGCCTACCCCATTAGATTTTGGACTCACAAAGCCTGCACAACTGCGTGAGTAAATTCCTTAAAATAAATCTCTCTCTCTCTCTGTATACACACACACAGACACACAGACACACACACACACACACACACCCTGTTGGTTGTGTTTCTCTGGAGAACTCTGAATAATGTAACAATCAAAAGAGAACTCTGAAATGCTGTAAAAAAAAAAAAAAAAAAAAAAAAAAGACAAGCTAGTTGGGAACCCCAAGAATAGCACAGCAACAGGATATTTCGTGTCCCTCCACTTAACAGAGAAAGAGGCCACCCAGACCCGACGTTTCCCAACCTCTAACCTAGCAGTAGAAAGCAGTCAGCTAGGTTCATTCCCACCCTGGATTTAATAGAGTCTTCCTTTGAAGACCTCAGGAGAGCTTGACACCTCCAGCACGGACACTGACTGGGAGTTCTGCCAGACACAGTGGCCAAAGGAGGGATTCCCCTTCCCCACCAGGCCTGGGACATCACTTTTCCACTGACAGATACTGAGGAAGGTGGGAAGAGCTGATAGGAGAGACCCCACTATAGCAGTTATCCTGGCCCAGGAAGCCTCTTTGACCCGGTAGGTCCAAGATTTTCCTTCTCTGCCCAGAAGCACTGGGGCAGCGAGGAGGCAGCCATAGGGTGATCCCACCACACGCCTTACCCACCAAGAAGCACACAAGTGGCCCAGCCTGAGGAAACTCTTTCTGTCCCCTCGGGCAGCCCTGGCAGGAACCAGTGAGAGCTTTCCTGGCACTGGATAAACAAAGAAGATAAAAATAATACTGCAAATGCTCTAAGAATTAATTTGCCATTTGAACCACAGCCCATAAAAGTAGGCTAAGACCTACATGCTAAACCTAAACAGAGTGATGACGTGCTAAAATAAAGTATTTAAGTCTAACTTAGAGCCTCTTAGCATAATACACAAAATGTCCAGGCTACAGTAAAAAATAAAAAATCAGCTGTCATACTGAGAACCACACAAAATAACAAGATGAATGAGGAAAGACTGTGGCCAATACCAAGATGTTGAAAATATCTGATAAATCTGATAAGAATTTTAAGTAGTTGTCTTAAAAATGCTTTAACAATCGCAAAATCTTGAAACACATAAAAAACAAAACAAAACAGAAAACCTCAGCAATGAAATAGAAACTATAAAAAAGAATCAAATGGGCCGAGTGCTGTGTCTCATGCCTGTAATCCCAGCACTTTGGGAGGCTGAGGTGGGCGGATCACTTTAGGTCAGGAGTTCGAGACCAGCCTGGCCAACATGGCAAAATCCTGTCTGTACTAAAAATACAAAAATTAGCTGGGCATGGTGGCATGCACCTGTAGTCCCAGCTACTTGGGAGGCTGAGGCAGGAGAATCACTTGAAACTGGGAGATGGAGGTTGTGGTGAGCAGAGATCGTGCCACTGCTCTCCAGCCTGGGTGACAAGAGCAAAATTCCACCTCAAAAAAAAAAAAAAAAAAAAAGAAAAAGAAAAGAAAAAGAATCAAAGAACCAAATGGAAATTGTAAAATGGGAAAATATAATAGCAGAAATAAAAACATGCTGGATAGGCTCAATATTAGAGTAGAGATGACAGAGGACAGAATCGGTAAACTTGAGAACAGAACAATAGAATTCACCCAATTCAAGCAACAAGAAGAAAATACATTTAAAAAAATGAACAAAGCCTCAGGACTTGTCGGACAATAATGAAATAGCCAACATTTATATTGTCACAGTCCAAAAGCAAAAAAAAGTGGAGTTAAAAAGCCTTCAAATAAATTATGGCTGAAAACTCCCCAAACCCATGGAAAGATACAAACCTCCAGATCCAAGAAGCTGAGTAAATTCCAAAATAAAGATTTTTAAACCAAAATAAATCTACACCAGGACACATCTTAATTAGACTTCTGAAAATTAAAAAGAAAAATGAAAAAATTTGGAAAGTCACCAGAGAGAAATGACATCTTGATAGGGACACACCAGTTTGAATGATAATGGATTTCTCATCTAAAACCAGAGGCCAGAAGGAAGCAGCACAATATTTTTCAAGTACTGAAAGAAAAATTATTAACCACAAATTCTATATCCTGAAACCACTCTCAAGGAATAAAGGAGAAACAAAATATTCTGAAATGAGAGAATACTAAAAGAATTTTCTCTAACTCAAAGATTGCCTAAAAAAAATTGTTCAAACAGAAAAAAGAATAAAGGAGGACTCTCAGAGCATCAGGACTAAGGACAACAGGATGGAGGAAGAAACAATGGAAAGAGTTTGAGAAATGGGCATATATGATAAGCTATCCTTTCCTCATGCAGTTTATAAATTATGTTTGATGATTAAAACAAAAATTTTAATACTATCTGATATCCAAGAAAATAATATTTAAAACTAGGGAAGGTAAAGGTCTGTATATGGTCACTATCCAATCCTTCCCTCTCCAAAATCAGAATGAAAGCAAAATTCTCACACGTCACTTACAGTGGTAGAATATTCATACGAGTAGACTGTTGTCATATATGTATGTTGTAACACCCAGAGAAACCATTATGAAAATCATACAAAAATACCCCAAAACACTAAAAATAAATCAAGATGGAATCCTAAAATATATTTAAGTAACCTGCAGGAAGGCAAGAAAAGAGAAATGGAGGAATGAAAAACAGAAGAAACAAATAGAAAACAAATAATAAAATGACAGAGTTGAATGCTGGCATATCAATAATTACCTTCAATGTAAATGGTGTAAATATCCAGTCAATGGACAGAGATTTAAAGAGTGGATAAAAAATTATAACCCAATAAAAAATTATAGGAGACTCACTTTAAACTTGAAACAGGTAGATTAAAAACAGAAGGATTGAAACAGATATACTGTGCAAACCTTAGTCAATTTGACTTAATTGATTTTCCTTCATGTGGCAATAAATATGACTTTCAATTCTCCCTCAAGCCTCACGCTCACAATTTCCTTGACTGTTTCTAACCCTGGGAGAGGGCTCTAATTGATATAGCTCATGTCTGAGGGCTCACCCCTAGACAGTCAAAGAGCAGGGTCCTGGGAGAATATGGCTTTACTGATGGAGCCCCATCTTTGGAGAAAAGGGAGAAATGATTCCTAAAAAAAGAAAAGCATTATTCACAGGCAGTGGGAACACTGGGAGGCAAAAATAATAGGAGTCTAATACATGCATTGTACTCCCTCTTCATATGCATACTAGCCAGCTTCCCACCCCCAAAAAAATCAAAATAAAGCAAAACTAAACAAATAATGTTTTCTTCCAGAAGAGGGAAAATGTGCATGCTGCAGTTTTTTCTAGTTGGCTGTCAGTGGTCAGCTGATACTCTTTCCTACCCTTTAGCATTCTCTCTAGGCATCTTCAGGTGAAGCAAAAGAAAAGAAATATATCGCATGCCAGTCACGGTCTTTGGTCAAATTTTGGTGTTCAGCAATAAATTGAACTAAACTCGTATCTCGTTATTTCAACCCATGAGCAAGATTTAGAGCTCACTCCTTTAAAGCAGGCAGACCACATTTTGGGTTCTTCTCTGATTTAATCAAAGTTAGTAGAAGACCTTTGCTGATTTCTATGAACTAAAATTAATTGTAAAACACAACTCTTCTCTGTTTCGACAGTTTAGCAGAACTTCCCCTTTTCTTATTCATTAGTAAATCCAGAGCTGTACATGTTTGGCAGGGAAGGTTGTGATAAGTAACTGAATTTCAATTAATGCATCCATTTGATAAGTATTCATTAGCATCTTTATATGCCAGACCCTCTGCTAGGAGGTAGATACAGTGAGGAATGGTTCCTGATCTCAAGGGGCTCGTGGTTAAGGGGAGAAAACAGATGCATAAACACATGCAAAATACAAATATATTCCAGGGCTCCTGGTGGAGCCAGAGCTAAGAATCAAGCATATCTGCTAGAGAATTAACCAATGATCTTCTCCATGAAGCACCAGTTTTGAAATGGTTCTCTCTGCTTCTTTCCTCTTCTCGCCCATCGTCCGCCCCGCTTCTCCTGGGGTAAAACCTAAAGCCTGAACGATATGTCCACAATGCATTCAGACCTACACAGATGTCTCTGAAGAAGGTGGTGTCCCAGGGGAGCAATGGATGCCACATTTCAGAGGGGGTCAGTGGACCCCCAAGGGAGGATTCTCTATAGGCTGGGAGGAAGAAGCCTGGAGCAAGAAACCAGATCCCAGCACAGGGCTTGAGGGGAAGAGGGTCTTCCTTGTTCTGGCAAGTGAGTGGCAGCGACTAACTGAGCCAGCCCCAAGCCAGTAACCATGGAAGAGCATAGGAATGGAGAGAATCCTCACCCTACACCCCACAGCACTTCAGAGCTCCAGAAGGCCTCTGTGGCAGAAGGCAACTGCGCCATTGTGATGCCATGAGGGCCAGGAGCAACAGTGGCTGGTGGAGGTGATGGGAGCTGTCACTGCAACAGGACAGAGTTTTCACCCCAGCACAGATCTTTGAGGATCAAGTGAAGCAGCCTTCATCCCAGAGGCAGCATTCAGTGCAAGGAGAATCCACATGAACTTGCCGGTGCAGGTAAGTCTTCCTTGGAGACTAGACTCGAGCATTTTGCCAGAATTAAGGGAGCTCCCTTTTAAGGCTTTAAGTACAACCACTGAGATGGATGCTCCAAAACACAACGAGACATGGAAGATGGTCAACGACTTGCTCTGCTGCCTTTTATTTTGTATTCAATATGGCATGGCATAACACAGAGCTATTTCCCCTACAGGTTCTATTAGGGTGACCAAATAATTTCCCACCCAAGCCTATAATTTAAAGAATGGAAGAGGGCAACATTAACAACTTCCCTGGGATTGTAGGTGTAAAATGAGACTATCCTGGGCAAATGAAACATATATGGCCAGTCTAATGTTATTGCTTTGCTTTCTTTTGAGATTTCTTCTTTTTCATATTTCTGGGCTTATATGAAATCTTTCTACTTTGGTAGGGTGGGGTGGGGGTGTTGAACCTGAGACCTGAGGGTATTCCCCACAACCAGGAAGTTGCTTCAAACAGGGGGGTGTTCTGTACCTTCTTGTAACCTCTTCTGGGACAGACACAATTGGCATCAATGACACCCAATCTTTGGGCCATTACCACGTTTTAGGCAGGCTCAATGAGCAACTGCCTCTCTATTCTTTAGTAGCAATTTAGTAACTGCATAATTTTAAAAATTGAGATATAATTCACATACCATAAAATTCACCCTTTTAAAATGTACAGTTCAGTGGTTTTTAGTATATTCATAAAGCTGTACAACCAACTTCACCATTTAATTCGAAAATATTTTCATTACTCCAAACAGAAACCATATACCTATTAAACAATCACTTCCCCCAACCCCTGGCAACCACTAATCTTCTTTCTGTCTCTATAGATTTGCCTATTCTAGACATTCCATATAAATGGAATCATATGATATGTGTCCTTTGTGTCTGGCTTCTTTCACTCAGCATAATGTTCAAATTTCATCCAAGTTGTAGAATGAATCAGTACTTCATTCCTTTTTATGGTTGAATAATATTCTATTGTATGGATCCGCTACATTTTTCCACTCATCAGCTGATGAACATTTGGGTTAGCTGCATGATTTTAAACACACACTGCTCATGCTTTACAAGTACCATACCTAATGTTTATTTCAACTTTACAAGCATCATATCTTATGTTATTGCAGACAAGTGAATTTAGCTTTCTGGAAAATATGCACACATACCGTGCTATGGCTTACTTTAGAATAATCATTAATAATTCTATCTGTGTTTGTTGCCATCTTTTTCTCAAAGGAGGAGGGAAAAATAATTGCATGTATGGAGAGTGTTAGAGGGACCTGTGAAACTATAAAGGAGAACTCACCAAGGGTCTAGGGAAATAGAACACCCCAAAATGTTTCAGGATCCTATGCAGGGACTAGAGTTCCTATGTGAGCACATGGCACTGGAGCTAGTGGAGTCCAGGGTAAGAATGAATGCAGTGTCCCCCCACAGGCTGTAATTCAGATGACAAAAAAGGAAGCTCTAATGTGCTTTGGGAGGAAAAAGGAGGGAAGGGAGAGCAAGGACTGCCATGCTGAGGAGACAGCTTCAATAAAACACAGAAGGCAGCCAGGAGAACACAGAAGGCAAGCATTTTAGGGAGAAGGATGAGTATGTACTGCAGCTCAGAGGTGTGAGAGAGCTGATCCCTGCCTCCGCTCTATTTGGGGGGCTCTCAAGCAGATCATTCATCCAGATGTCCAGACACTGGAAACAGCCAGATGACAGGATTAACCCAGGATGATTTTAGTGTCATTCCATCCTAAAAACACTCCATTTCATTCATGCACATCACGTGCGCTGACATGATTCACAAGGCCGGGGAGTCACAGGCTATCAATGTCACAGCAACGACATCTACATGATGCAAATCAGGTAGCATGGAATGTAAGAGGTGATCACAGGGATGTCATGGCCATCTTTCTGGAAAGGCACTATGTTGTCAATGTCCTCAGTCGTTTGTATATTTCGGTGGAAAACAACTTGTGTTGGGTTGAACTGCAGATGAGAAGAATAATATATGTTAAATATGTGTGTATACATATATATGTATCTTTGCACATCTTTTTTAAATCATTGTGCTCTTTGAGTGATGACATTTATTATGAAATATTACTACAGGTTAGGTCTGGGGTGATCCAAACAAGTGATCTATAGGTAAATTTGGTCAAAACCAACGATTCCTGGGAGGGAAGAGGATGAAGAGGAGAATGGAAGGGTTGATAGGAGGCAGATTATTAACACCATCAAATCCAAACTAAGAGCCTTGGGCTTTACCCTCTTAGGCCAGGGTTCTCAAACATTAGTGTTTGATTCCTCTGGAGAGCTTATCTAATGCCTATTTCCAAGGACCTCCCTCTGATTGGTCAATGGGCTTATGGAGTCACTGAGCATTTCTAAGCAAAGAAATGTCCATTTTTTTCCAAGATATATTTGAGATTTCTTACACTTTAAGTTTTTCAAAGGCATATATTTTCTCAACCTCTGAAACTCTGGTGCACAACAGTTCTTCAGCAATGTTTGTTGAATGGCTGAATGATCATTCTGGCTATCGGTACCAGTGTGGGGTTCAGGCTGAAGATGGTGGAACTGGAGGCAAGATTGATGAGGCTGTAGCCCAGTGAGCAAGGATGTGGTCTGAACAAGGACTGTGGCCAACAGACAGACAAAGAGACAGACAAGGACAGAGGATCTTGTTGTCTGGCTCTCAAGAGGATTTTAGGGAAAAAAAGGGAGAATCAGTGATCAGGGCAGAGCAGGATCAATGGCCTTTCCACTAGCCCATGTGCTTCAGCCAAAGCCCACAAGCACCTAGTGTCATAGGGTGGAGAACCTGCCCACATGGGATCTAGAAACAACCCAGATACAGTAGACTCTTTACCTTAAACCAGAGACTCCTAACTGCTCTGAGGCTAGGCTGAGGCCACTGACGCCAGGCAAGGGATGAGAGTGAGAGCAGAAGATGGCCTGGTGCCAGGAGGCAGGGAGAGATGGGATGAGAGATATGAAGAGGGAGTAGGAGGACAGCTTAGTCATGGGAGACAGACTCATGAAAACAGTTTGTCTTTAGAGGCTGTGGCTGTAGTAGAAAGAACATGCATTTTTAAACAAACTCAGCCTGGAGACCTGGCTCCATCCTTACCAGCTGTGTTGCTGGCCTTGGCAAATCGCGGAATGCGAATGCCTGGAAACCCTTTTCCTCACCTGTAAAACAGAGATACAGATAATTCCTACACAGGATACTTTAATTAAAGGTGAGTGACACATATAACATAGCCTGACATCCAGTAGGTGATGAATTAACATTTCTTGTTTTATTGTTTTGAAGTGTTTGAAGCAGACGTTATAGTGTAGCCAATAATATATGAAACATTCATTAGTCACCACCTACCACTGTGAAACCCAGAATTTTGCTTGATTCCTTCTTATGTATTTTTAGAGACATCAACCACTTCACGTATGGTTGGCTCTCCCTGGCTACCCCTACTTGATTGGATTTCCACCTTCTCTGAAGGTGGCGACGCTGTTGCATACTTAACCACAAACAGATAGGTCTCCAAAACTGTACAGCTTTGAGTTGTGCATGTGTTTAAACTTAATATAACAGCATCCTAATGTTTACATCTTTCTGCAGCTTACTTTTCACAGTCAACATGGCTTTTGAGATACAGGTAGCTCTAGTTCATTAGTGGTCATTCCTGAGCAATAATCCGCTGCGTAAACATGGCTCAGTTGATTTACCAGTTCACCTAATGACCAGCTTTCAGGCTTTTGCTCAGTTATCACTAGCACAAGAATTGCCAAGATGACCATGTTCCCCCATATCGCCTGGTAAGCATGTGCCGTAAATGAGTTTTGTTGCTTCACGCCAATAATAGATTTTGCCAGGCTTTGTCATTTGTGCCCACCTGATGGGTGTCATTTCTTTTTTTAAGAAAAATAGGTAGTAACAGGATCTGTACCTCTGGATTTTCTAGGACTAAGTCAAGTATAGTGTCTTATTGTCTCCGCGGTAACAATTGTGCTGCTTAGAAATGGTAGTGATTATTTAGATAAAGAGCTCTGGCCACGGTGTGTGGAGATCCCAGTATACTGGGAGGGTGGGGAGGGCTGGGCAGAAGATGACACTCAGGGAGGGCATCGTCTTTTCCAACCTTGACCCTGTTTTTCACGTGTTCTTAATATGCTGATATAATTCTTGTACCCTGGATGTTTTGATCTTCTCTGAGACTGACCATGGGGGGAAAGATGAATTTCTTTTAATCAAAGACTTTGGGTTTAGTTTGTTTCTCCTTATAGTCCTTTCTTGCTTATATGTGGAATCTTAAAAAGTTAAACTCATAGAAGCAGAGAGTAGAATGGTGGTTTCTAGGGTCTGGGAGTTGGGGGCATTTGGGTCAAAAGACACAACATTTCAGTTATACAAGAGGGAATAAGCTTAAGAGATTCTTGGTACACCATGGTGACTGCAGTTCATAACAAGGCATTGTGTTCTTAAAAATCACTAAGAGAATAGATTGTAAGTGTACTCATCACAAAAAATGATAAATTTGTTACAAATTTAGCCAGGCATGGTGGCAGGTGCCTGTAATCCCAGCTACTCTGGAGTCTGAAGCAGGAGAATTGCTTGAACCCGGGAAGCAGAGGTTGCAGTGAGCCAAGATCACGCCACTGCACTCTCCAACCTGGGTGACAGCAAGACTCTGTCTCAAAAAAAAAAAAAAAAAAAAGATAAATTTGTGAGATAAGGCAAATGTTAATTAGCTCAATTTAGCCATTTCACAATGTGAACAAACTTTAAAACATGTCATACATCATAACTACATACTATTTTATTTGTCAATTAAATAAAAAAGTAAGTAATTTTTTAATGTTTTTAAAAGTCAGGGAGCTTTCATCTTCTCTTTCTTTAATCTCTGTCATTTGAGTTTACAGTAAGAATGTAAGCAAAATCATAATGATGCAATTGTATTCCATAATATATTTACTAGTTTGCTCTATTTTTAATGTTTGTGGAGATGGGGTCTCCTTTTGTTGCTCGGGCTGGTCTTGAACTCCTGGCCTCAAGCAATCCTCTCACCTCAGCCTCCCAAACTGCTGGGATTACAGGTGTGAGCCACAATGCCCAGCCTATTTACTTGTTTTTAAAATGTGGTTATAAAACATCTTAGGTTACATATGGCAGAAGTAGAATAGACTTTCTATTCTATTCTAGAATAAAGTAGAATATAATTTTAAAATTAGGAGACTCCATTTAAGTCATTCCAGGGTATTATAGAGATGAATGAGATAGCACCCCAGTCTTTGAGGAGCTCAGGGCCTGGTGGAGGGGATGCAGACAGGAGGAGGAGGAACTAACGGGTTGCTGCTTCCCCCATGGTGGCCCCTCCACCCACCCCCGTAGCACAGGGGGGATTGGTGTCTCTGCAAAGCTGAATCCCTGAGTCTGAGTATCTAGTGGGTCAGGAGCCAGGCAGGTAACAGGAAGGAAAAACACAACCAGCCATGGAGGTGAAGGAGGGGCCTGGCATGTGTAGACTCCACCTAAAGGTGACTGTAACTGACCAGGGCCTTGAAGGATACAGGTCCAGCATGCCAAATCTTTAAGAGGGGTTTTCAACAGGAGCCAACATCCACTCTTGGTGGTGGCAGGGGGTGAGAGCAGCGGGTAGGATTAGGATTAAAACCTCCCCCTAAAAGTTATTAGTTAACATAAAAAATGTTAACTAATTCCATTTTTAAAGTAAGCACTGTGTGGTACTAATAAAACCTATCTAAGTATTGCATCTGGTCCCTACACTGTCAGTTTCGAGCCCTTGAACTTCACGAATGTCTTTTTCAATGCTCTCTAACAGCTGCTATCTATTGGATGGCATATAATTTCATGGCATATTTCTTCCAGTATTATTTCATCACGTCTCTGAAACTGCCTCTGAGGAATGCACTTGTGTTGTTCCCATTTACAAACAGGGAAGATGGCTTGAGTCACACAGCTGCTAAGTGGCAGAGAAGACAGCCCGAGTCTGTTGGTCTTTAAACTCTGAACAACTTAATTTTTCCCATAATTGCATGAGAGATGAGGAGAAGCCATGCCATAAATGGGATATGTGAACTGGATCTTGTTGAATGAGCAGGGTTTGCCACACAGAAAAGAGTAGAAGCAAGGGAGAGTATTCTAGGCAGAGGAAACTGCAAAGACACATTTTGGGGGCCAGAAGTGTTCTGTATAGCCCAGGGCATTACAAGCATTGTCACAGTTCTTGACATAAAGCCTCTGCTAAATCAGTGTTGGGAGAATTAGAATGAATGAGTGAAGCAGGCAGAGTCTTCGGGATGTTCCCTAAATAGGGCACAGTGTGGCATGCATGGAAAAGCACACTGTGAAGGCCCCTTCGTGAGCTCACATGGGGTACCCCATCCCCAGAGGCTCCCCAAGATAACTCGGGGAAGTGTTGAGAGGGGAGGCTGGCAGATTGCATTAATCTGTTCTCACACTGCCAATAAAGACATACCAAAGACTGGGTAATTTATAAAAGGAAGAGGTTTAATGAACTCACAGTTCCATGTGCCTGGGGAGGCCTCACAATCATGATGGAAGGCAAAGGAGAAGCAAAGTCATGTTTTACATGGTGGCAGGCAAGAGGGCTTGTGCAGAGGAATTCCCATTTATCAAACCATCAGATTCCTGAGACTTAATTCACTACCAGGAGAACAGTATGGGAGAAACTGCTGTCATGATTCAATTATCTCCATCTGGCCCTGCCCTTGACACATGGGGATTATTACAATTCAAGGTGAGATTTGGGTGGGGACACAGCCAAACCATATCGTTCCACCCCTGGCCCCTCTCAAATCTCATGTCCTCACATTTCAAAACACAATCATGCCCTTCCAACAGTCCCCGAAAGTCTTAACTCATTCCAGTATGAACTCAAAGTTTCAAGTACAATGTCACATCTGAGACAAGACAAGCCCTTTTCACCTATGAGCCTGTAAAATCAAAAGCAAGTTAGTTACTTCCTAGATACAATGGGGGTACAGGCATTGGGTAAATACACCCATTCCAAATAGGTGAGATTGGCCAAAATGAAGGGGCTACAAGTCCCATGCAAGTCCAAAATCCAGCGGGGCAGTCAAATCTTAAAGCTCCAAAATGATCTCCTTTGACTCTGAGTCTCACATCAAGGTGATGCTGATGCAAGAGATGGGCTCACATGGCCTTGGGCAGCTCCACCCTTGTGGCTTTGGAGGGTACAGCCCTGCTCCCAGCTGCTTTCATGGCTAGTGCTGTCTGTGGCTTTTCCAGGAACATGGTGCAAACTATCAGTGGATCTACCATTCTGGGGTCTGGAGAATGGTGGCCCTCTTCTCACAGCTCCACTAAGCAGTGCCCCAGGGAGGACTCTGTGTGGGAGCTCCAACCCCACATTTCCCTTCTGCACTGCCCTGGCAGAGGTTCTCCATGAGTGCCCTGACCTTGCAGCAAACTTCTGCTTGGACATCCAGACATTTCCATACAACCTCTGAAATCTAGGTGGAAGATCCCAAACCTCAGTTCGTGACTTCTGTGCACCTGTAGGTTCAACACCACTTAGAAACTGCCAAGGCTTGGGGCTTGCACCATCTGAAGCCATGGCCAGAGCTGTACCTTGGCTCTTTTTAGCCAAGGCTGGAGCAGCTGGGACGCAGAGTACCGAGTCCCTAGGCTGCACACAGCAGGGGGAGCCTGGGCATGGCCCACAAAACCATTTTTTCCTCCTAGGACTCCAGGACTGTAATGGGAGGGGCTGCCCTGAAGGTCTTTGACATGCCCTGGAGACATTTTCCCCATTATCTTGGTGATTAACATTTGGCTCCTGGTTACTATGCAAATTTCTGCAGCAGGCTTCAATTTTTCCCCCCAAAATGGGTTTCTCTTTTCTGCTGCCTTGTCAGGCTGCAAATTTTTCAAACTTTTGTGCTCTGCTTCCTCTTAAACACTTTGCAACTTAGAAATCTCTTCCTTCAGATACCCTAAATCATCTCCATCAAGTACAAATTTCCACAAATCTCTAGGGCAGGAGCAAAATGCTGCCAGTCTCTTTGCTAAAGCATAGTTAGAGTCACCTTTGCTCCAGTTCCCAACAGGTTCCTCATCTCCATCTGAGACCACCTCAGCCTGTACCTTATTGTCCATGTCACTATCAGCATTTTGATATAAGCCATTCAACAAGTCTCTAGGAAGTTCCAAGATTTCCCACATTTTCTATCTTCTTCTGAGCCCTCCAAACTGTTCCAACCTCTGCATGTTACCCAGTTCCAAAGTTGCTTCCACATTTTAGGAGATCTTTACAGCAGCACCCCACTACCTGGTACCAACTTACTGTATTAGTCTGTTCTCATGTTGCTAATACAGACATACCAGAGACTGGAAAATTTATAAAAGAAAGAGGTTTAATGGACCCACAGTTCTTCGTGGCTGTGGAGGCCTCACAATCGTGGTAGAAGGCAAAGGAGAAGCAAAAGCATGTTTTACATGATGGTAAGCAAGAGGGCTTGTGCAGGGGAACTCGCATTCATAAAACCATCAGATCTCCTGAGACTTACTCACTATGACAAGAACAGTATGGGAGAAACTGCCCCCATGATTCAATTATCTCCACCTGGCTCTGCCCTTGACACATGGGATTATTACAAGTCAAGGTGAGATTTGGCTGGGGACACAGAGAAACCATATCATAGATGGAGGAGAAACCAGCCTATTTGAGTTAATAGGAGTTTATCTGTCCACAAAGGTTGGTGTGGAAACCTGAGGATATATATAATCTCAATATACATATCAAATATATATATATATATATATATATATTTGAAATGGAGTTTTGTTCTTGCTGCCCAGGCTGAAATGCAATGGCATGATCTTGGCTCACCACAACCTCTACCTCCTGGGTTCAAGAGATTCTCCTGCCTCAGCTGGGATTACAGGCACCTGCCACCATGCCTGGCTAATTTTTGTATTTTTAGCAGAGATGGGGTTTCGCCATGTTGGCCAGGCTGGTCTTGAACTCCTGACCTCAGGTGATCTGCCTGCCTCAGCCTCCCAAAGTGCTGGGATTATGAGCGTGAGCCACCATGCCTGTCTGGATGTATTAATATTTATAACACTGATTATAAATACATGAAAATATTAAGTTTCTTTCAGTGGTAGAAAGGCTGTCTGCTCCAGGTTATTTATCTATTTGTTTGTTGGTTTTGCTCATCATATTCATTGCAAGTCTTCCAGTTCATTGGCTATGTTTTCTAATGCACCAAATAAGCTATTCATGACCCCTATTGAATTTTTAGAAATTTGACTTCAATATTAAATGTCTCAAATGACCTCAGAATATTCCCTTTTCAACCACCTAGAGTGATTTTCTAACATTATGTTTCCCATTTCTTCCTTAGAGAGACATTTACTTCTGACTCCTCAGATTGGTCTCCTCCTGAATCCTGACTCTTCCATGTGAACAAGGATTTTCCCCCATTTGCTCACTATTTAGAATGTTTGTCCAGTAACGGCAATACAGATTGATTCTGAGAGAGACAGCCTGAGTCCTGGTTTACATTATTTACACACACACACACACACACACACACACACACACACACACAGAGACAGTACAGAACTATCTAGAATTACAGGGTTCACTTCACCAAGGGACAGCTTATGGCAGAAGCAGAAGGGGATATATTGTGAAGGGTATTTAGACAGAACATAGATGGTAATAAACATATAAGAAAAAACTGATAAATCTGACTTTATCAAAATTAATAACCATTACCGTGCAAAGACATGTTAAAAGAAATGAAGATGTTGTTACATATTTATCCAAACCCATAGAATATACAGCACCAAGAGTGAACCCTAATGTAAGCTCTGGATTCTGGGTGATAATGATGTGTCAATATAGGTTCATCTATGGTAACAAATGCTCAGCTCTGGTGAGAGATGCTGATAATGGGACAGACTATACAGGTGTGGGGCAGCAGGTACAGGGGAAATCTCTGTACCTTCTGTTCAATTTTGCTGTAAGGCTAAAAATAATGTCCACTAAAAATTAAATGTTTTAAAAAGTACATATAAAAAATGAAGAGGCAAAATACAGATGAAAGAAAGTATCTGCAAAACATACCTGGCACAGAAATTCTGTTCAGAATACATAACTCCTAAAACTTAGTAATAATAAGACATGCTAGCCAATTTTTAAACATGGGCAAGAAGTACTTTAAGAAAGAATATATCTCAATGGCCGATATGCATATGAAAAATAATCATCATCATTGGTCGTTAGGAAAGTGTGAAATAAAAAGGCATTGAGATATCACTATATACTGTCTAAAACGGCTTAAATCTTTAAAAACTAAGAATATCAAGTGCTAGTGAGAATGTGGAGTGACCAAAACACATTCCTGATGGGAGTGGAAAGCAGTGTAGCCAGTGTGCAGGAAGTTTTAACAGTTTCTCATGAAGTTAGACCTATACCGATCCTATGAGCCAGCATTTATCCAAGCAAAATCAAAACATACACCATGAAATGATTTGTACCAGAATGTTCACAGCCACTTTATTCATAATAGCTCCAGCCTAGAAGCAACCCTACTATCCATCAACAGGAGAAGGAATAAATCAACAGTGGCTGATTCAAGCGATGGAATATGACTCAGCAGTAAACTGGAATGAATATGACCACACACAACTGTGTGGACGATCTCACAGACATGATGACCAAAACACTAAACCAGACCCAGGAGGGCACACGCTGCATGGTTCAATGTTCGGCTATTCAAGAACGGGCAAAGCTAATGCATGAGGGAAAAATTCAGAATAGTTGTTATCTTGGGTGAGGGGAAAGGAACTGATTGGGAAGAGGCAGGAGGGAATTTTCTGGAGAAAATGGAGACATTTGCTATTATATGGAGGTATGAGTTACACCAGTGTACGGTTTTGTCAAAATCATACATTTAAAATTCATGCATTTCAATGTATAAATTTCTTCCAAAAACCTATAAAAACAATGATTGAGTAAGAATCTGCGGACTGGGAAGTGCAGGGATTTTTTTAAAAAAGAATGCCACAATGTTGATGGTTGTTGACACCAGATGATGGGCATATGAGGGTTCATTATACTATTCTGTTGACTTTGGATATGTTTGAAAAATCTCATAATAAAAAAATTTAAATCTCATAAAATTTTGGAACAGGAAATTCTGTTGTTTCAATAGTTGAAACTCATTCCCACCTCAGGGCCTTTGCACAGCTCTTGTTCTTGAAATGCTCTATTCCTGGATTTTGGCATGGCTGGTTCTTCTTCTTATTCAGCACTCTGCTTAAATGTCACCTCCTCAGAGAAACCCTCTCTCACAAACCCAGGAATTCTCTGTTTCATCTGTACACTTTGATTCATATGTTTTTCTGATGACTGCCTGTCTTCATCAAAATGTAAAGTTCGTAAGAGCAGAGATGTGTCCATTTTGTTAACTACTTTTCCCCATCACCTGGCCATTGTCTAATGCTGTGTAAGTCTTCTTCAATTCCCAATATTGTTGAATGAATACATACAGCGGATAAATGCCAGAGCTGGTGTTATGGCTGCATTCTGTCCCCTCCCCTCTAAATTTATATGTTGAAGACCTAACCCCTAGTATCTTATAATGTGACTGTATTTGGAGATAAGTTCTTTAAAGAGGTAATTAAGGTTAAATGTGGTCACTGGGGTAGGGCCATAATCCAATATGACTAATGTCTGTACAAGAAAGGGAAGAGACATTAGGAATATGACAAAAAGCACTCCCAGAGAAAAGGCCATGAGCAGTCCAGGCAGGCAGCATCTGTAAGCCAAGGGGAGTGGCCTCAGAAGAAACCAATCCTGTTTACACCCTGATCTCGGACTTCCAGCCTCCAGAACTGTGAGATAATTTCTGCTGTTTAAGCCACCCAGTCTGAGATATTTGTTACAACAACTTTAGCAAACTAATCCAGCTGGGATCTGAACCCAGGCTTATTTGACACCTCCAGGTTAATTGGCCCCCCAGATTAAAAAAAAAAAAAAAGCTGATGGAATGTGTAGTAGCCAGATTGAGCAAATAAAATTACAAGACACTCAGTTACATTTGAAAGGTAGCTCTAACTATTGAATTTTTCTAACTTATTGTAGGAAGCTGAGTACAGAGCATTTAGGGGACCCTGACAAAGTCAATACAAGATAAATTCACTAAGTATAGGACACGCCCCATCCACACAAGATACCTGATAACCCTAACTGGAGGGAAGCCTAGAACTCCAGGCTCCTGGCTTCATGCCAACATCATTTCCAGTAGTACGATTTACCAACAAAAGGGTTTGATGATTAATTGAAGCAAATGCCTTGAGCACCCATTCCCACTGAGTTGCACCAGACCAGACTGTCCTGGAATGAACGACAAGGACAGGACTTCACCAGTAAGTGAGGGAGCTCCTTCTGAAGTTTTTCCGTTGAGGGAGCTCAGGTATCTAGGTCTGAGCATGATAAAGTTTTCCCAGGACACTTTTCTTCTCTTGTTAGGAAACCTAATGTAGCAGGAAAAGCCTGTGTTTCATTTCGAAGGCAATTTTACAGCATCTAACATAATTTAAAATCTATCATCCACTAATTCCACTTCTCTATATCCACCCTAGAGATGCATCCCCACGTGTGACCCCAGAGGCATACGTAAGAATGTATGCTGGAAAACTGAGAACAATGGGAGATGGGGTGTAAAAAATGAGTACAGTTGTAAAATGGAAAACTACACAGCTGTTAAAAAGGGTGATGGACTTCTCTAGCATCCATATGGATAAATGTCCAAGGTATATTGTTAGAAGACAAAACAAGCTGTAGAAATAGTGAATAGCAGAATAACACATACTAGGCACACACAATAAAAATGCTGTAAATATATTACAAGTAGATAACTTTGTATGTAAATGAGTGAAAAAAGTTCTGACAAGCAGTCTTTCAAAGTGATAACCAGTGGAGCAAACACATCTTTGCAGATGGGAAGAAGCCAAGATTGCACTGAGGGGCGGCTGTCAAAGAAGGCTTTAGCTTTATCTATAATGTTGTGCATTTTAAAAGGGAAATATTTCTATCTCATGTAATTACAACTTTTTTGAAAGACGAAAAGCACGAATTTTGTAATCAGACAATTGAAGATGAGTCCTACTTCTGTCACTCACTGGCTGTGTAGCTTCAGCTACTGTTATAGGCTGAATAATGACCCCCAAGATGTCCACATCCCAATCCCTGGAACTTGTGAATGTTACCTTAAATGGCAAAAGGGACTTTGCAGATGTAATTAAGTTGAAGATCTTGAGATGAAGAGACTGCCTTGGATTATCAGGGTGGGCCCTAAATGTAATCACAAGGGCCCTTATAAAGGTGAGCAAGAGGGAGATTCAATTACAGAAAAGGAAGAAGGGAACATGATGAGGAAAGCAGGAGAAAAAAGACAAAATGAGGGGGCATGGAGAAAGAGCCAATGAATGAGGTTGCCCCAGAAGCTTGAAAAGGCAAGGAAACAGGTTCTCCCAAAGAGCCTTAGAGCTCAGCTGACAACTCGATTTTGGCCAAGTGAATCCCATTTCAGAACTACAGAACTTCAAATAAATAAATGTGTGTTGCTTTTATGCCACTGTTTGTGATCATTTGTTATAGCAGCAGTAGGAATCTAATACAGCACATTACTTAATGTTCCTGAGCCCTCATTTGTCCATCTTCCAACTGGAGATGGTTTATCGACTTTACAGGCTGCTGGGAGTCAGAGCTCACATTGATTTGGCATTAGTATTGCCATGGTTGTAGCTAACATTGCTCGGACTCTTATTCTCCGCCGGCTGTTATCCCTGTCAAGGTTTTGAAGAAGGAGGTGCCTGCTGAGAACTCACAGGCATGATGACTCAAACCAAGCCCATGCACTGAACAATGGAACTAACCAGACTCCTAGTACAGAGCCTGTCCCATGGCTAGTGCCCAGGAAAAATTGTAATGAGGACATGACTGTTTAAGAGATGCAGGTGGAAATCTGTAAAACAATAATACAAGAAAATCTCCATTTAGGAGCAGCGGTCGCCTGGACCTGCTGTCACTTCCTGGTGCTCTCCTCTTGCATTTCAAGGCTGACCAACTCTGTTACAGAAAATTTGAAATCAGCTTAATCATGGCTTCCATCGTACAAGTTGACTAATTTTTACCATATTTGATTATCATCATTGCCTAGTGCAGGAATTAGCTCAATTTCTGTGTTCAGTGAATTACATCCCTCTTGGGAGCAAACACTGGCATTGAACTAGAAGAATGTAGTGTCATTTTTTCTGTCATTGCCACAACCTTTCAGTCTCTGATGGGATGGACTCTTCCTGTAAACAGAGAAGGAAGATCTTCCTGACATCTTGGAGAGCCATGTATGGTCAAGAGACAGAGAGGGTCCCAGGAGGCTTCCTGAAAAGTCCACAGTTTATTGTTTATGTCATGAAGAAGACAAAGTCAAAGTCATTTCCTCCCTGATCTGTCACAACCCCCAAGCATCAGGAGGGCTGGGCTCTAGCAGGAGCAACGGCTTGGAGACATCCAAGCCATGAGCTCAGACAGGAAACTATCATCTCATGTCCGAATCCATCTAAAATGAGCCTGGGCTGTTCGGCATTGACACACCTGTGCTTTATCAGCAAAAATCTTCACTACAGGCACAGAATATACCAGGTTCAGGGACTTTGCAAATCTGTGACTGATTTTTGCTCTGCTGAGAAGCCATTAACTTACATATTATTCCTTTCTTTTGTGCAAGTTCTCTTCAGCCCAGTCTTCGTGTGGATTCGGGATGATTTCAGTTAGAGTGAATGACTTGTCTTAAATAAAAATATGTTGGGTGGTGGGGAAGACAGTGATTAAAAAGAGAAGGGTGATGACCTGGAAATTCCACTCCTGGGTAGTATGTATCCAAAAGGATGAAAGTAGAATCTCAAAGAGATATTTGCACACCCTTGTTTATAGCAGCAGTATTCACAATAGCCAAAAGGTGGGAACAATCAAATGTCCATGATCAGATGAATGGATTCACAAAATGTGGTATACACATCCAGTGGAATATTCTCCAGCATTAAAACAGAAGAAAGTCCTGACCTACACTACAACATGGAGAAACCTCAAGGACATATGCTTAGTGAAATAAGCCAGACACAAAACGACAAATATTGCATGATTCTTCCTATAGGAGGTCCTAGTGTAGGCAAGTTCATGTAGACAGAAAGCAGAATGGTGGTTGCCAGGGTCTGGGGAGAGGAGAAAAAGGGGAGTTAGTGTTTAATGGGTACAGAGTTTCAGTTGGGGAAGATGAAAACATTCTGGAGCTGGATGGTGGTGATGGCTGCAGAACAACGTAAAGATACTTAATGGCCCCAAGCTGTAAACTTAAAAAGGTTAAGACGGTGAGTTCTATGTTATGTCTATGTTATTTATGTTTTACTATAATAGAAAGAGAGAGAGAGTAGAGTGGTTGAGGAGAGCAGGGAACTGGAATTGCTTGCACTGGAGTGGAGTTCATGCTTGGCTGCTCATTGCAATCACATGGGAAGTTTGAAAACTCTTAATGCCCGGGCGGCACCCCAGACCAATTCCATCAGCATCTGTGATTCATAAGCTTCTGGGTGATTCCAGTGGGCAGCTGTAATAGTCCACACTGCTCTAAAGAAATACCTGAGACTGGGTAATTTATAAGAAAAGAAGTTTACTTGGCTCATGTTTCTGCAGGCTTGCAGGAAGCATAGTGGCCCCTGCCTCTGGGGAGGTCTCAGGAAACTTACAGTCATGGAAGAAGGCAAAGGGGAAGCAGGCATACCTTACATGGCTGGAGCAGGTGGAAGGGCTGGGGAGGTGCCACACCACACTTTAAATGAACAGATCTCGTGAGAACTCACTCACTGTATAGTACCAAGTCGGGGGATTGTGCGAAACCATTCATGAGAACTCCGCCTCCATGATTCAGTCACTTCCCACCAGGCCCCACCTCCAACACTGAGGATTACAATTTGACATGAGATTTGGGTGGGGACACAGATCCAAACCGTATCAGCAGTGAAGGTGAATAACCACTGCTCTAGATCCTTGCTCCCCAAAGTCCAGCCATCAGAGAAGTGTGAGAAGAAAGCCACCACTTCCTGGGCCCCTGCTGTGTGCTCAGTTCCTCACATTATTTCTGTGAACCAGCAGCAGGCTTCATAGTAGGGGTAGGGTGCATCCTGGCCTCCCCAGCCTGGGACAGCTCTGATGTACAGTAGCATTATCAATTGAGCTCCCTTTCCCTCTCAGAAGTGTTTCAATATAGACGAGAGACTATATGAGCACCTGCCTATGAGGAAGCAAACCCTGAGAGAGATTTGGAAATGTACCCTAGCCTACGCAGCTATTAAGAGGTACAACTGAGACTTGACTTGGGTTTTTTGATTCCCAAAGCCCTTGCTCTCTTGGCCCAGTGACCATGTAGCTGCCTGCCTGGGGACCAGATTCAGAAATCCATTTTCCAGGGCAAACAGAATGATTGGATTTTTCTTAGAGAATTTCAAACTACAATTTCTCTCATTTCTCTTAACCATAGGTAAATAGTGGAGATTGGGAATCAAATGACCACTGAGTTGTGCTGTTAGTATTACTGAGCACCTACTATTTGTCAGATGCTGCTCCAAGTGCTGGGAGACAGCAGTGATAAAATCATCGCTATACCCGTGGAGTATGACAACAACACAGAACAGAGTCACCTATCCCTCGTGATGAGGGTGTGAAAGAAAACAAGGTGCGCTGAGAGATGAATGGGGAGGAGATTAGTGAAAATTCTCTGGGGAAGTGACATTTAACCCAGGATCTGAAGGAGTAGAAAGAGCCGGCTAGGGAATCTGTCTTCACTTTATCAGCACCTATTTTTGTGTGTGTGTGTGCCTTAACAATAAAACTGATTTTCTACTTGTTAAGCCCATTGCTTGTAAAAATGTGGCTCATGTTTCATAGGCTTCCCTGGTGAAAGCCGACTCTGAATTTATAAGACGATCCAGTTAGAGATGGCTAGGGCTGACAGAGGAAAGCAAGCTCTAAAGTCAATACCCCTAGCCCTGCCTCAGCACCAAGACCGCCAGGTATGAATGCTCAGGATAAGTGATTTGGCCTAAGACTCAACATCATCATCTGTAAAATGGGGATGATAACCTTAGCATCATCACTTTGAGGAGGATGTCCAGATGAATTAAATATTATCTGACAATATTAGCTTTGCAGCTGTTCCCCTGTCCTTGAAAAGAATCTCTGTACACAAAGAGGAAAATTTCAACCACTGCCATTAGGTGTCTCTTTTGGGTAGTTCTATTTGTGCAACAGCACTGTTGAAAACCACCAGCAACTGCAACACACATGCTTCTCA
Organism: Pongo pygmaeus; assembly: GCF_028885625.2. Lineage (NCBI taxonomy): Eukaryota > Metazoa > Chordata > Mammalia > Primates > Hominidae > Pongo > Pongo pygmaeus. The sequence continues at coordinate 179,425,926 of NC_072377.2, forward strand.
TCTAACGGGAAATCTGGTTCCCCCTTCACCTTAAGCTCTTTGGATAAAAAGTGCTCACATGGAGCTGAATTCCAATAGTCCAAAGAGAAAGAGCCTGTGGCTGCTTTGGCTGTTGCTGGTACCTGGCATTTGGGAGCTGATAGTGGTGATAAAAAGGCAGCCCAGGTTGTTTTTGTATCCCTGGAGCATAGGAATGTGGACGCACCTGTTTGGGGCTGAAGCGTAGCTCTCAGTGCTGTGCTCAGTGCCGGCTGAATTGCTACTTCCTCTGCCCACTGAAGGAGGAGGATTTCTGCGTCAAATGGAAGGTGTTTCTATTTTTAAATTTTTTTATTGTGGTATAAATTACATGGAGGAGAAAGGTATCTCAATAAATTTTCACAAAGTGAACACCCTCATGTACCATTACCTAGTCCGGCAAGTGGAACATTGCTAGCACCCTAGATGCCTCCTGAAGCCCACCTTAGACATCTCCCCATGCCCACCCTAGAAAACTCCCTAAGTCCACCCTAGAAACCTATCCAAGTCCACCGTAGACATCTATGCCCACCCTAGAAACCTCCTTACGCTCACCCTCGACATCGCCCATGCTGCCATGCCCACCGGAGATACCCCGCCAAGTCCCCCACAGATACCACCCCAATGTCTCCCCCGCCACTAACACCTTCCTCTTCCCCAAATTACCCTTGACTTCTTTTTCTTTTTTCTTTTCTTTTTTTTTTTTTTTTTTTTTTGAGACAGAGTCTTGCTCTGCTGCCCAGGCTGGAGTGCAGTGGTATAATCTTGACTCACTGCAACCTCCACCTCCTGATTCAAACGATTCTCCTGCCTCAGTCTCCCGAGTAGCTGGGATTACAGGCACCCGCCACCATGCCTGGCTAATTTTTGTATTTTTAATAGAGATAGGGTTTCACGATATTGGCCAGGCTGGTCTGGAACTCCTGATTTCAGGTGATCCACCCGGCTCGGCCTCCCAAAGTGTAATCCTATTACAGGTGTGAGCCACTGCACCCGGCCTACCTTTGACTTCTGATCCCATAAATGTGTCTTGCAATTGGCATATTTTTAAAGCTTTATGTCTTAGGCCCACTGCCTTCTGGTAGAGATCTACTTATTTATCTTCTCATTACCTATTCATGAAGTGCCTCTTTTTCTAAAAGCCACAAACCAGTCATCCTTCTTTAATTCTAAAGGATCTGATTGATAAAAATAATATTTCATGATTCTTTTGGTTTGCATGTGTCTGATGATTTAGGAGGTAAAGTAGTGCCTAGTATGTCTAATGGCCATTTAAGTTTCTTGTGAGTTACCTGCTCTTGTCCTTTGTCCAGTTTTCCTTGGGAGTGTCATGCATTTCAAGGTGTCCTGTGTGCCGCAAGCATATTAATCCTTTGTTTCTTCCACATGGCAAATATTTCCCAGTGTCATTTGCTTTGTAATCAGTTAGCTTTGTATGATGCTTTTGTGGTTCCTTTTCCCTTCTTTTTTTTTTTTTTTTGAGACTGAGTCTTGCTCTGTCGTCAGCCAGACTGGAGTGCAATGGCTATCTCGGCTCCCTGCAACCTCCACCTCTTAGGTTCAGGTAATTCTCCTGTCTCAGTCTCCCGAGTAGCTGGGACTACAGGTGCATGCCACCACACCCGACTAATTTTTTTTGTATGTTTAGTCGAGGCAGGGTTTCACCATGTTATCCAGGAAGGTCTCGATCTGCTGACCTTGTGATCCACCCGCCTCGGCCTCCCATAGTGCTGGGATTACAGGCGTGAACCACCGTATCTGGCCCCTTTTCCTTTCTCATCAACTCTCACATCCTCCCTTGGTTATCTCATCCAGTCTTATAGGTTTGAATGCCATTTGTACACTGCTATGAGCTGAATGGTGCCCCCTCAAATCCATATGTTCCAGCCCTAACCTCTAATATGGCTATGTTAGGAGATAAGGTCTTTATAAGGTAATTAAGGTGAAATGACTTCATAGGGGTGAGGCCAGACTCTAAAGGCTGGTATCCTTATTAAAAAAAAAAAAAAAAAGGATGAGAGAAAAATCTCTCTGTGTGTGTGTCTCCACCATGAGAGGACACAGCAAGGTGGTGGCCATCTGCAAGCCAAGAAGAGAGTTCTCCCAAGGACCCAGTGACACTGGTACCGGATCTGTCTTCCAGCCTCCAGAACTGTGAGAAAATGAATTTCTGTAGTTTCAGCCACCCAGTCTGTGGTATTTTGTTATGGCAGCTTGACTAAGACATGCTCTGAACCTGCCCAGATCTCTACCTGCTGCCCAGACCCTCCTCCTGAACGCCACACTCCTTCACTTAGCTGCCCCTTGACTTCTTGGCCTGGTGTCTAAGGGACACTTCAAGCCCAATGTATCCGAAACTGAAACCTGATCTTCTGCCTATACACCTGCTCCGCCCACAGCCTCGCCCATATTCCCACGAGCTGCTCAGGCAAACACACCCTGAGCACAGTGTGAGAGAGTGAGCTTTCCCTCTCACTCCCCATCCAACCTCACAGGAAATCCAGCTGGCTCTGCCTTCAGACTGTGCCTAGACTCCAACCACATGCACTGCTCCCCCTGATACACGCTGCCATTGGGTCTTGCCTGGGTGGCTGCAATAGCCCCTGCTTGATCTCCCTGACTCTGCCCCTGACCTCCTGCAGTCTATTCTGGACGTAGCCACAGAGTGACCCAATCCAGACAAAACAGATCCTGCCCCTTGTCGGTTCGGTGGTTCCCATGTCTCTGGGACTAAAGTCAATGATCCTGTCATGTTTTTTTCTGCCCCATCACCTCTCTGGCCTTATCGCCTGGTGTCTATCCTTGGCCAGCCCAACTCCAGTCACAGGTCCCCTTTGCTATTCCTGGTGTGGCCCAGGCATGTCCCCACTTTGGGGGCCTTGCATGGGCTGCTCCTCCTGCCCAGAACACACTTCTCCGAGACAGCCATGTGGCTCCCTCCATCTCTTCAAGGCTGTCACCGCTGTCGTCTTCTCTGTGAGACCTACACTGACTAGATTATTTAAAATTGCAACTCATTCTCTGCATCCTCAATCTTCTCACCATGCTCTGTGTCTATTTATTCTTATCGCTTTCTATGAGCTGTACAGTTCATCATCTAACAAATGGTAGTGCTTACTTATGAATTAACTATTACTACTTCTTTTCTTCTGTCACCTTCACCTGAGAGCTGCAATCTTTGTGGGTTTTGTTCATAGCCATTTGCTAAGTGCCTCTTACAGTGTTTGGACATAGGAGACATTATTTGTTTATTGAATAAATAAATATACTTAAATATATAGCCAATTTCTGCAATCTTTTTCTTTAGGTTTCTGTTTTGTGGTCATGTCCAGAAAGCCCTACTTTAACGAGTATTGATAATTCACTCATACATCCTTCCAGATTATGGGTATATTTTATATATTTAGAACTTTAATCTACTTGGAATTTATTCATTGTAAGGTGTGAGGTAGCAAAACGTGGGGCTTTTAAATTAATTATTTTCCAGTATCTTATTTCTATGCTTATTTAAGCTTTTATTTAATCATTAAATGTATTATAATTAGCTCTGTTTCTGGACCTTGTATTACATTCCATTGATCTGATTATTTACTACTATACCACAAAGTATTTTAATCATATTAAAGGCATACATTTATTTTTAAAATGAATTAGAATTTCTAGAACTTTGTCTCTTTGTTTGGTCTTTGAAACATCCAGTTCTCAGTTTTATCAATTCTCCTGGGTATTTATTTCTTTTGTATCTAATTGATTAATTGATATTTATGTTTTTAGTAATGCCCTCTTTTTTAAGGTTTAATTTATTATTTTCTTTTCAAGTTGTTTTTCGGTGGGATCTTCTGCTCACTTATGTTTATTCATTCAAGAATTCAGGGCTATTTGCTTCCTTTGAGTTCAATTTTGACCACGTCTCTTAAGATGTGTTTTCAGTGTTGTTGTCTTAATGGTCCATAATTACACTTTTAATTTCCTCTATTTTCAAGAGTTGCTTAGATTAATGTTTTTAATTTCCCATAAATATATTCTTACTGTTATCTGCGTATTATTTTGTTTTAAATATCCATTATTGTGGTCAAAGGATGTGTTCTACAAATTTTCTCATTTTGAAAGAGAATTCTTTGAGATTTTCTGTCTAGAGAATGGTCATTTTCTTAAACTGTCCCAAAGAAACTCGGAAAGAATGTGGATTCTTTGTAGGTACTAAGTTTGATACATACCCATTAAACTGAGCTAAACAATTGCTTCATCCACTTTTTCCATTGTGTGTTTGATGCTTGCTTGACTCTCAAAGAGAAGGAAGTTTGATTAACGATCTCCTCTACCCTGGTATTTTTGTTGATTTCTTCTTGCCTGTCCAACTTTCTTTATGTATTTTGCGTGTGTCTCGGGGAATAGTATCTAATGATACCCTTAATCTGTATAAATAGATCTTCGTTGGTGAGTTCCCATTCATGTCTTTTGCCAGTTTCTCTGATAGGGCGTTCACTTTCTTATTGACCTAAAAAAGCTTTTTATATTTTAAACATATTAACTCTCTGCCATGTATGTTACAAATATTTCCCCCAACTTCTCATTTTTTAAAATCCTGTTAATAGTATATACAATATGCAGATACTTTAAATCTTTTTTTTTTTTTGAGACAGATTCTCGCTTTGTCACCCAGGCTGGAGTGCAGTGGCTTGATCTCAGCTCACTGCAAGCTCTGCCTCCCGGGGTTCACGCCATTCTCCTGCCTCAGCATCTCAAGTAGCTGGGATTACAGGGGCCCGCCACCACGCCCGGCTAATATTTTGTGTTTTTAGTAGAGATACGGTTTCGCCATGTTAGGCATGATGATCTCAATCTCCCGACCTCATGATCCGCCCGCCTTGGCCTCCTAAAGTGCTGGTATTGCGGGCACAAGCCACCGCGCCCGGCCAGATATGTTAAACCTTTAGTAGTAAAAATTATGTTTCATTTGTATTCTCGAAATAGTGTGATGAGAAAATTTAGGTGAAGGGCAAATATCTTAGTCCCCTCTCCTTGCTTAGCCTTGAATTTCTATGGCTGTTTGATTAACTACCTCTTCACCTGGTCCCCACTTGTGAGCTATGATCTCATGTCACCTCCCTCTTCTTCTGGTCCTTCAGGATGTTCCACAGGCAACCCCTTCTTCCTCTCTTTACCATGTAGAGCCAAAGACCTAAAAACATAATTAATTAAGGACAACATCTGACATGCTTGATCAGTGTGCAGCTAAAAAGGTACATGCTTTTCCTGTTCAGAATCTCTTTGTCCCAGGTCTTCAAATTCATCCTTTTTTATTTAGAAAAATTACATAAGACCTCTGTATGTATATACAATTTTGCTGAAGGTTTGGAAGACAGAGAACAATGGTCTCATCTAAGCACACACCATATCTTAAAAATGAATGCTCGACACATCTGTTCTTAAATATTTCACCTCTATTTCTAATAATCCCCTCTCTCCTCTTTTCCCATCTCTCCCAAATTTCTGTTTATGTCTAATGCAAAACAATCAGTAATTTTTGTATGATGCTTTGTCTTTTGCTTGTAATTAAATGTATTTTCCTTTTGAATGCAGGTTACTTTTTAGGAGAAACTCTGATGTCAACTGTTAATGTAAATTTTTTTATCCCACAACACTTATAAAAGTAATATTATAAGCATGCTTATGATTATATTAAAATTTTTTAAAACTATTTCTCATACTAAAGGATAGGAAATACAATGCTGAGAGTAGCCACATGAGAGTGGTGGGGTCTTGGGCTTGTCATTTGATCTTTTTGAATTTGCATCTCTAAACCTGATAGGCCCAATCCAGAGGCATTTGGTGGGAGTGAGGAAAGGGGATTGCCTGAGGTCAGGAATTCGAAACCAGCCTGGCCAGTATGATGGAACTCTGTTTCTACTAAAAATACAAAAACTAGCTGGGCATGGTGGCGCACACCTGTAGTCACAGCTACTCAGGAGGCTGAGGCAGGAGAATCGCTTGAACCCAGGATGTGGAGGTGGCAGTGAGACGAGATTGTGCCACTGCACTCCAGCCTGGGCAACAGGGCGAGACTCCATCTCAAAAACAAACAAACAAAACAAAACAAAAAATAATGTACAAGTCCTGTGACCTTGTCATGTTATTGAAACAGTACCTACCTCCCCAGTTAGCCACCTAATCAGTCATTGACTTGAAAATCTACACTATTCCAGCATTGCTTGAGACATAGGGACAAGATCACCTTTAACTGATGTGTCAGAATTTTGTCTATACTGAGCTCTAAACTTCTTTTTTTTTTTTTTTTTTTAACATAGTTTCACTCTTGTCACCCAGGCTGGAGTGCAGTGGTGTGATCTTAGTTCACTGCAACTTCTGGCCCCTGGGTTCGAGAGATTCTCCTGCCTCAGCCTTTGGAATAGCTGGGATTACAGGCGCCCGATACTGCACTTGGCTAATTTTTGTGTTTTTACTGGAGACGGGGTTTCACCATGCTGGCCAGGCTGGTCTCGAACTCCTAACTTCAAGTAATCCATCCGCCTTGGCCTCCCAAAGTGCTGAGATGGGCTCTAAACTTTTACTGACCCTTCCTTTATTTCCTTAAATAGTCATTGCATACTCCCCCTATGCCAGACACTAACAATCTTTTGCCTGTGGGGGCTGTTGGTTGACCTCTCAGCAACCAGTTCCCCCAGTTCCCCTTTCTTTCTTCCTAACAAAACCTCAGTTCTGTCCAAGTATCTCTGCTGCCCCATGTGGCCACATAAATCAGGGAGGGCTGATTCCTCCCTGACCACTGAGGGTGATGCTGTAGATCCAAGAATAATTCCACCTCCCCTACCAGAGATGGAATAAGGAAAGGTTGTGTGACCCATGAGATGAGCTGAGACTCATGAGATGCAGCAGAAAGCCTGCCAAAGCCATTCTGGGAAAACTCTTTTATTCTAAGAGAGAGCCATGAGATGTCTTCAACCTGACAGTCAATGACCCTTGCTATTTTTTATGAAGTGGCGTGGTCTCCTTGAGACAAGAGAGGAGAACATTCATTCATTCCCTCACTTATTCATTCATTCGACACATTTTTGAGTATCCACCATGTGCCAGGTAGTGTTTTAGTTGCTGGAGTTAGAGCATTAAGCAAAACAGACAGAAGCCTGCCCTCATGAAGCTTACACGTAAACATTACCAGCATCCTTCCGGTCCCCTGGTCCCGTCCAACATGCTGACCTTTGACTTGGTGTCAGTGGGCTCTCCCTCTCTGCACACGCCTGACTCTTGTTCAAATGATCAAGCGGCCAGTGAAGCGTCCCCCACCTTCCTGTTTCCAGCCCTTTCCTTATTTCTGGTGCTTCCTTCCTAAAGTTCACTTTGCCTCTTCCCATCCATATTTCATTCATACCTGTGACATATATTGTAGATGGTCCATGCACTGGCATTTTAATTTTGCCAAAGTTCAAAGCTATAAGCTAAGTTAATGAAGTTCTACTGATGGATTGTCAGGGGTTAGCCAGTAAATAGGGGTCATATTCTTTGGAAAACTGGAGACTCTGTAGTTAGGGCAGCTAAAGCCGTACTCTCTAGGCTGATGTTTACTCTTTCTGCCTGTCTGACCCTCACTGGGTAGGCTGATTACAGCAAAATAAGCTTAGATAACTTGATAGTGACTCCTTGGCCCCTTGCATAGACCTGGCCTTAATCTTTTACAAGAGACTCCTGTGGTCAGGAGACATCATGCAAAAGACTTTGGAGACAAATTGTCTAGATTCAAATCCCCACTTGCTTGTGTCCTGAGCAAACTTTCTAACCTATGTGGGCACCAAATTCCTCATCTGTAATACGGGACTGATAATAGCCCTTTTGGAAAGTTGACATGGTGATTAAAATAATTTGCTTAGCTAAAACATAGTAAGTGCTAAATTAATGGCTGTTACTACAGTTTATATATTATAGTAGTTGTCATAGTTGTAACCTGTGTGTGGGAAGCCCTTAAGTTGGAATTAAGAGGATTTGGAGTGACTCCATTGATTGGCTAAGTATGCTATAACACCAGTCCTCTAGCTGGCTGAATCCCCTTTCATCTTGAAACTTCCTTTGCCAATAGGAAAAACAGAAAAAAAGAAGCAAAAAAGTGTTTCTTTATTGGGAGAGAAAACATCCTCCATGAAACAAAACCAGCTAACCATTCATTATGTCTGTCTTGTTATTAAAGGTCAACAGGATTAAAGAGCTAATTACAGTGTCCTAGGTTAGGCATTATCCATTGTTACTAGGACTGAGTCATGCCTGGTTTCTGGCTTTTTAAGAACCAGCGTGATTTAGCATTTGATTCACCTGGGTATGTTTTAATGAATCTGGCAGAATGAAGTATAGGAATTAGCATTTGCAAACTCAAACCAGAGGAGCGATTCACATTCAAGACAGAAACAGGCCAATCTGCTGCTCTCGTTGGTCATCTCTCACTGCCCATCTCGCTAGCTGGATCTGTGCTGTGCCCCACTTCGCCATTCAGGCAGAATGTGCACGACACATAGTAAATGAATTCGGGGCAGGTCATGAGGTAATTGCAGAATAAATATATTCCTCAAGAATCAGAGATACAAAGTTTCCCACCATTCTTTTCCTCTTGTAGCCTCTTTCTGTTTTTTTTTTTTTAAGAGCTTATTAATTTGCAAACCAGCTGATTACAACTCCTCCAGGCTAAATAACTGTGCAGTTGGCACTGTAATAGATGAGTGGTTTGGGCTGAGAGAGCAGGTCTTGTTTTTTTTTTTTCTTTGCCTATTACACCCATTGTTTTAGGTAATTAACATCCACTTTGTAGTGGCAGCTCTGACGCCTCACTGTCTGAACAGTGTCTTGGCTGACAGCCTCTGAAATAGCCCTGGTGAACTTCTTGCAAAATCATATGATATTATTATATAATTCTCCCCGATGAAAGCTCAAAGAGAATTTGCACACACAGCTACAAGTGAGCTTTTGGATCTAGACACAGTCACATTGAGTGCCTCTTTGAACAAGCGTTTTCTTCCAGCCAGGCAGGGACTGGGGTTGGAGCACAGGAGAGAGGTGGGTTTGAATTCTGGCATTGCTGGCACCAGATCAGATAAGAAACAATGACCTCCCGGGGCTTTTGTGAGCATTCAATGAGTTTTTAACCTTACCTGGCTGGTGAACATAGGTTCACCTTCTACCCCATTAATAATTTCTTCTCCAGGTTAATAAAATTAACAGAGACACTTCAAAAAGGTCTATCATTTCTTTGGTCTTTTATTCTTGCCTTTAAACACCATATAAATTAAATCTAGAACGTTAGACTATAGCAACACAGGTCAAATGAGGACCTCTGGATTGTCCAATGTCTTTGAATTATCCACATTAATTGTTCTTAATCATACTTTCTCCTTTCTCCATCTCTGCCCAATATTTCTTCTTAAGGCCTACAGATTTTCGCTGGCTTCTTCAGCTCTTCTTAGTCTTATGGCATGTAGAATATTTGCTTTCAGGGTTTTTCCCAAAATCAGTCAACAGTCTGGGTTTGGCTGAAGATGTTTCTAAATCGTCTTGCAGTTCTTTGATTTCAGAAATGGCTGAACCCCAAAAGAAATGGCATGGGGCATTTCTCAATGCTTTATCACTGACCTCACAGTTTTCTATTTGTTTAAAACAACTACAACAGCAAAATATATGGCCAGCATTGTGTGATTGGAGGCAGTGTGATACCCACATTTTCTTGCACGTGTAACATCTAGAAGGCCCCATTAATTAACAATTCAGTATGTCTTCTTTTCTCCAAAGTTGGGGAAAGTTGCAAAGCTGATGAGCCTAAAGTGACACCAGATGACTCTGTTGCTTTCTCTTCTTTACTTGTTTAAGTTTTATGAGGAGTTAATTCTTAAGTCTCCCCTCTCTTCAAGCCCTAGCCTTCCCAGAAATAAATCACACCAGCCCAGGGTGAAGTTATGCTGCTCTGATGGCCTATGGGCTGGAGCTCCTGACTCCTCTGGTGGATATATTACAGTGACTAAGTGTGGGGAGCAGACAGGAGCTGCCTCTTCGTCTCCTGTTTCAAAGACCAAAGGATCTGGGGTTGGAGACACAATGGATCAAACAACCTGCAGGTCTGAACAGGGGCAAGAGAAAGAGAGGCCAAAGAAAAGAGGATTCCCCGGGAAGTGGGACCTGGCTTTAGCATGATATGTGTTAGGTATCTGCCACATACCCAGGACAGTCTCATTATTATTACATTATGTCAACAATTTGAATCCTATGAAGGGAATTTTAACAACATTTCAAGAAACTTACACCCAAAGCAAGTTAAGTGACTTATGCAAAGTCACATAGCTAATAAGTGGCAGAATCAGGATTAGAACTTAGGTCCAATCTGAGTCCAGGCCCAGTACTTATTCCATTGATCTCATGCAATCACTTTTCTCTTTTGGGTACCCAGGAATAAGAAACGAATTTTGGGGAAAGCCGGGAGGAAGGTGGATTCAGATGTCTGTACTCTGGTTGCTGACCAAAGAGAGTCCAGTCCTCTTCAAAGCTGGACTCTACACACTACAAACCTAAATCATAAGAGTCAAGGCCTCCCAATTGAAGCAGAACTCTTACTTGCATTCCAATACACCAGAGGTCACAGGTTGGCAGCCTGTGGGCCAAAACTGACTGTGGCCTAAAGATATGTTTTATTTGGCTTTTAAGTGTTGGATCACACAACATATTTTAAAAATTAGATTCTTTGCCAGCATTGAAAAATCAGGGTTTGCATCTTCTGTTCTAGCTATGATGGAATAGCTTGTCTTAGAGCAACCCTCCCACTAAGAGTAAATAGAAAAGCTGGACTCATCTATCTATCTATCTATCTATCTATCTATCTATCTATCTATCTACACCCAGACTGGGTTATCACCAGTGAAAGATGACAAAGCAATAGATTGAGGATCAGAACTCAGGAACAATAGATGTTATTGCCTCTGGAATGTGGGTCCCAGGAGAAAAGGAAATAAAAACCCATGGTCTTATCCAACTGTTCCCTAGGGCAAGAGCTTACTCTCCAGAATCTCTGTGTAGTTTTGATGCAGCATCATATCAGAGCTTAGTCTTTGGCCTTTGTCCTTTGAGCATCTCACATGAATGAGTGCACCATCCTGAACATAGCAGGTGCTTAAGAAATGCCTGTTGAATTGAATTGCATTACTCAGCTGAGTGTTTACGTCACTGCTGACTGGTAAGCACATGTACTCCTGAAACTAAAATAAATGTTAAAAAACAGAACAAACACACACATATATAAACACACACATATACAAAATATACACATACACACATAATTTAAACACATATATATACATATATATGATAACATTGAAGAGCTACTAAAGGTGCCACAGCTTGAGTGGCCAGGATCTCAGAGGAAGGAAAATGCTTGAAAATGCATCTGGCCTGCTTAAGCCATTTGCCAGTTCCTGGGCTGCAATGGTCCCGGAGGCAAAAGAACCATGGGGAGGTTGGCAACTGGGAGGCAGGGAAGTGAGCAGGGCTTTCAGGAGTCTCCCAGGCTGGAGAGTCAAAGGTAACAGAGTGACCAAGATAGCCAAGACTTTAGCAGTCAAAGGAAATACAGAGAAGTGAGCCCAACGTTTGGTGTTGTGACTTCCCCTTCAAGGGAGTGAACATTTGTGAGCAGTGAGGACCAAGGTACTGAAACCAAGCAGACGTTCTGTCAGTCTTGTGGATATGGGGTGATTGTGAAGATAGAATGAAGGACACTCTAAGGAGGAAGAGCTGTGGCGAATACCCAAGAGTTTTCATTGGGATCCATGAAGGATGATGTCCTGGGAATAAGGACAAGCAGACGCAGGTCCTGCCTTAGAAAGCCTGCAGCTCAGTCTCACAAAAGCTCATTTCTAAATGAAACGAGGTAATTTGCACCAACTCTGACTGCCTTCCAGCAGCAATAGCAATCCTCTCTGGGGGAAGATAACATCATCCAGAGCTGCAACAGTGCTCTATCTGCCCCATAAGCATTGGTGCTTACAACATCCAGACTGGGTTATCACCAGTGAAAGATGACAAAGCAGCAGATTGAGGATCAGAACCCAGGAATTATAGATGTTATTGCCTCTGGAATGTGGGTCCAAGAGAAAAGGAGATAAAAACCAATGGTCTTGTCCAACTGTTCCCTAGGGCAAGAGCTTACTCTCCAGAATCTCTGTGTAGTTTTGATGCAGCATCATGTCAGAGCCTCGTCCTTTGTTCTTTGAGCATCTCACAGGAACTAACGCACCATCCTGAATGCAGCTGGTGCTGAAGAAATCTCTGTTGAATTGAATGGCACTACTCAGCCAAGTGCTTATGTCACTGCTGACTGGTAAGCACGTGTACTCCTAAAACTAAAATAAATGTTAAAAAGCCAAACAAAACACAAACAAGCTTGACCTCTGGAATTATTACACTACTATCTTTGACTTGATCGGAGTTTGTAAAATAAATAAAATTAATGTCCTGCTAAGGAGAAAAGAAGTTCACAGCCAGCGTGTGCTGAAGCTGCTCATACCTGCTTGCAAGAGCTGACGGGTATGTCTTTTCCCAACCAGCATTCAGTGAGCTCACGTAGGTAGCTTGAAATCAGCCACGGTAGAAGTATTTACACCGCAGAAATAAGCAGCACTATCAATTAGGACTTTTTTTTTCCTTTCTTAGATTGCCAGTTGTTACACATTTGCCAGCACACCATGATTCACAGCCATTTTAGGTTCATTCTGTTTCTTAAGCAGAGATGGCAGAGCTACTAATCTACACACACATCTATACGTAGCTTCTTTATCTATGATGGGTTGAATCCTTCCCATGAGCTGCCACTTTGCTGGATAACAATGGGGACAAGAGGTCAAAGAAGTGAGCAGTAAATTTAGTTTAATTCTGAAAACTCCTTCAGACTCAATAATTTAGAACTTTGGATAATTTTTTGGGGGTAAAATGCTCACTTAATCAGACTGTTCCTCCTTTCCATGTCTACTAGGTTCTTAGACAGAAATAGATTCGGGGATGGGGAATGCAGTGCAGGAAGTTACTGGGACACGCTCTCAACATCAGCACTGTCAAGGAGGGAAGGAAGCAGGACTGGGGAGAGGGAGAGGCTGAACAGAGAAATAGTCACAGCAAGGACCACAGCTGGTCCCACCAGGGCCCACAGACAAGATGGGTCCTGTTTGCCTGCTCAGAGTTTTAAATTGTTTGTTAATTGATTACCAACATTTTAGTATCCTTCCATAAAAATCAGGATACTCAGTTTCTGTGGGAGAATTGGAAGATGTGACACGGACTGGCTGGAGCTGGGGCATAACTCTGTGGCCTTAAGGAAGTGACTTACCCTCTTTGAGCTTTAGTTTCCATGTCTATAAAGCAAGGACCGAAATACCTAGCCCACAGGGTTGCCATGAGAATTAAACAAGATCATGATTTTGAAGTTCTTGGCACAAAGTCAGTACATAGTAAAGGGTGCCTGTTTACGTGTCACTGATTTGAATTGTCTCTGAATCCTCTGTGGATTTTCATTGACTCCTGGAAAATATAAAAAGATGGCTGGCACTTGAGCTTTTACAGACTGGTGAAGACTTCTGCTCTGTATTTTACAGATGAAAACTGATCAGCTTTTCACTTTATGGAAAACCTAACTACAAATGTGAATCAGTTCCATAAATTAAGTCAATCTTCTGGGTTTGCCATCAACCACCTATGTAAACAAGATGAAAACTAAAAAAAGAAACTATTTATATTGCCTTTAGAAAAAAAAATGGAAAATTCAACAAACCCCAAAGAGATACAAAACCCTCAAGACAAAAGTTTTATTTTTGTTGGATTGATGTGCCCTTCACATTTTGGCTAATTCCATGTTCTTGAGAGTAGATATCCTTGAATGTGCAGCTAACTTTGGGGCTGCTGGTGGTGGTGGTGGCGGCAGATAACTTGCTCCACTGATAAACTGCTGAGTAAGTAAAGAGCCCAGGAGGGGTTCTAGTACTAGAAATGTACTAGCTGGCATCAGGATCTTGTTGCAAGTAAGTTTCTGACGAATATTAGGTACCTATGTATCTTTTGTAGTGTAATGCCTTTTTTTCTCTAAAGAAAACCCTGAAAACAATGATCTTCAACTATTTTTTCTGTTCTCACACCATTCATAGGCCAACACAGTCCCATCAGTAACATCTCTCATAACTCACAATGATTCTCAAAGTGGGGAAATAGGCAGGCCCCCTCTTTGAGGGTTGCATCAGATGGCAGTGGTGATATGAGCACCATTGGGATGGCCTGTCTCCCGCTGGGATGTCTGATGTGCAACTAACTTTGGGACTGGTGATGGCGGTGGCAGATGATTTGCTCTATTGGTAAACCCTGCCATAAAACCTAGCCGGAGTTATCTCCTTACTTTTGGCTCATCCGTTCATTCATCCGTTCAGAAAACTTATTGAGCGCTCATTATATGCCAGGTACTGATCATGGAGAATAGTAGAACTGAGTCATTGAGGAGCAAAACACAGTCTGGTAGAAGAGACAGAGATACAGATAAATAATTACACTCCAATATGTTCTTACTGAAATGTTGGTGTATGCAAGTCTGATGACTTGAATGGGGAGGAAGGCAGGCTTAACTCTGCCTTGGGGATTAGGAAGATCTCATAGAGGTATTGGCTTTTCAGCTGGGCCCTAGGCGGACATAGAAGAGCTCACTAAGTCAGGAAGGGAACCATGAATTGAGGCAGAATGGAGAGGCACAGAACAGAGGCAAAGCTTTTAGGAGATGGTGAGTAGCTGGGCTGGACTTGAGCAGAGAAACCTGTGAAGGAGAATGCAGTAATCAAGATGGACAGGCAGGTTAAGGGTGAAGGTCTGCAGATTATGCAGACTTTGAAAGCCAGACAAAGGAGCACAGACATCTCCTCCAGGCAGAGAGGAGCCACTGACGTTCCCAGCAGGAAAGTAGCACCGAGGTTGGCTCTTATTCTAGAAGTATGACTGTTGATACTCTGTCACTTCCCACTGTGGCGAAATTACACAAAGGCAATCCTCTGAAGACAGCAAACCTGGTGAAAAAGGAGGAACTGGGGAGAAAATGCTGCATGTCATGTTGCCCAGGCTGATCTCGAACTTCTGAGCTCAAGCGATCCACCCACCTTGGCCTCCTAAAGTGCTGCGATTACAGGCATGTATTTGGTTTTTTAAGTACCCGGCCTACTTAATTTTTTTAGAGTAGTTTAATGTTCACAACAAAATTAAGAGGAAGACACACAGATTTCTCATATACTCCTTACCCCACACATGCACAGCTTCCCCCATTAACTACATTCTGCACCAGAGAGGTACATTAGTGAAAATGGATAAACCTACGTTGACATATCATTGTCATCCAAACTCTATAGTTTGCACTAGAGTTCACTCTTGGTGTTGTACGTTCTATGGGTTTGGACAAATGTATGCATGTATTCACCATTACACTGTCATAGGGAGGAATTTTATGGCCCCCAAATCCTCTGAGCTCCCATTTATCCTTTCCCCCACCCAACCCATGACAACTTCTGATCTTTTTACTGTCCTCGTAATTTTGCCTTTTCCAGAATATCATATACTTGGAATCAGACAATAGGTAGCCATTTTAGACTGACTTCTTTCACTTAGAATATACATTTGAGTTTCCTCCATGTCTTTCATGGCTTTAATAGCTCATTTATTTTTAGTGCTGAATAATATTCCATTATCTAGATGTACCACAGTTTGTTCACTCGTCTACTAAAGGGCGTCATGGTTGCTTACCAATTTTGGCAATTATGAATAAAGCTACTATAAATATTCATGTGCAGATGTTGGTGTGGCTATGTCTTCAATTCTATTTTTTTTTTTTTTTTTTTGAGATGGAGTATTGCTCTGTCTCCCAGGCGGGAGTGCAGCGGTGCGATCTCAGCTCACAGCAAGCTCTGCCTCCCAGGTACAAGCAATTCTTCTGCTTCAGCCTCTCAAGTAGCTGGGACTACAGGCACCCGCCACCACGCCCAGCTAATTTTTTGTATTTTTAGTAGACAGGGGTTTCACCATGTTAGCCAGGATGGTCTCGATCTCCTGACCTCATGATCCACCCCCCTCAGCCACCCAAAGTGCTGAGATTACAGGCGTGAGCCACCACATCCAGCGATGTCGTCAATTCTTTGGGGGTAGATACTAAGGAACACAATTGCTGGATCACATGGTAGGAGTATGTTTGGTTTTTATACTTTACTTAGTAACATGTATTCTTGTTTAAATATAATGTATATGTATTATACATAAACTCATTTCAAACAAAATGGTGGCATTTCATCTGCAAATACTTGGAAAGCTGTCCAATAGGTCTTCCTCTTTGAAGCTCAGCATCATCTCAGATCACCACCCACTCAAACTGACCCCACCTATATAATCATATACAAGAAAACGCCAAGCAAGGTACACAGCACATACTGGATCCCCTCTGTTTTCTCTTGTAAGGGTCCTAGCATACATCCCTTACCTGGGAAGTTTTGTAAAACACAGATTGCTGGGCCCGTGCCCCAAATTCCTGACTCAGTAGGTCTAGGCGTTTGCATTTCTAGCAAGCTCTGAGCTGATGCTAATGCTGTTAGCTGGGGGACCACACTGCCTGAAAATATGAATAATGCTGGAGATAGTGTTGGAGTTCAGGGAGTCTTTCTTATAGGGTAAATCCAAATAGGCAGCATCAAAATCATCAAAGCATACAGGGATACATTCTAAATGCTAACTGGTCATGATCACGATGACAAGATTTGCTTGGTCATGGTCTGTGGGTTGGCTCTGTTGAAATGACTGAGGCTGATGGTTCCTTTCCCATTTTCTTCTGATCCCTAGATTTCCATTTCATCCTGAATCAGGCTGGGTGATCAGGCTATGCTTCTTCCTTCCAGTGATCTGGAAGCAAATTCAGACAAGCAAATTCCGAAACGGGAGTCCGGCCGGGCACAGTGGCTCATGCCCATAATCCCAGCACTTTGGGAGGCTGAGGTGGGTGGATCACCTGAGGTCGGGAGTTTGAGACCAGCCTGACCAACAAGGAGAAACCCTGTCTCTACTAAAAATACAAAATCAGCCGGGCGTGGTGGCGCATGCCTGTAATCCCAGCTACTAAGGAGGCTGAGGCAGGAGAATCACTTGAACCCAGGAGGCAGAGGATGTGGTGAGCCGAGATCACACCATTACACTCTAGCCTGGGCAACAAAAGCAAAACTCTGTAAGAAAGAAAGAGAGAAAGAGAGAAAGACAGAGGAAGGAAGGAAGGAAGGAGAGAGAGAGAGAGAGAAAGAAAGAAAGAAGAAAGAAAGAAAGAAAAAGGAAAGAAAAGAGGGAGGGAGAGAGGGAGGGAGGGGAGGGGAGAGGGGAGGGGGAGAGGGGAGGGGAGAGGGGAGGGGGAGAGGGGAGGGAAAGAAAGGGAAAGGAAGGGAAGGGAAGGAGAGGGAAGGGAGGGAAGGAAAGGAAGGAAGGGAAGGAAGGGAAGAAGGGAAGGAAGGGAAGAAGGGAAAGAAGGGAAGAAGGGAAGAAAGGAAAGACAGAGAGAGAAAGAGAAAAGAAAGAGAGAAAGAAAGAAAAGAAAGAGGGAAAGAAAGAAAGAAAAGAAAGAGGGAAAGAAAGAGAAAGAAAGAAAGAAAAAGAAAGAAAGAGAGAGAGAGAAAGAAAGAAAAGGGAAATGCGGTCCGACCAGTGTTGGGGACTGGACGCTAGATTCCGGCCTCCAAGTGAAAGCAGAGTGCGTATGACCGATGTCAGTTGCAGAGTTAAACAGCTGGAGCCGCCCAGTCTGAGGAGTGCCAGGAGATCAAAGTGCAGGAAGGGTCACAGGGGCAGGACCAGGGTCCTGGAAGTATATGTTAGTCCCTCTCTCTTCTTGTTCCTAAGGAGTCGTTCTCTGGACCCAGCATCCCTTCTCCTTCTTTCTTGTCCTTGGCAGACACAGAGCAGAGTAGAGACCTTCGGGTTGTTGAGAAAGCGGAGCTGGGCTTGGCTTTAGCAAAGAAACACCTAAAGGAAAACTGGGCTTTCCTAGACCTGTTCTGAAAACAGATCCCCCTGGCCGGGACCCACCATTTGGGTTATGCTTGCTGCGTTATCTTCTCATGAAAGGCCTATCTTATCACTCATACTATTGAGCACGAGACAGGCATGAGACCTCTCACACTACCTGCAGCATTCTGTTTGTAGGAGGAAGGAAAGTTGGACAGATGTTTTTTTAAATCTTCCTTTGAGCCTTCCGCGCAGCCTCTTGCAAGTCCTGGCGGAAGCCACGTGGACACCAGAGGGCGCCGCAGCACCAGCTCATTCCCCGGAGGCTCCATCATCAAGGGTTCTGGCTTCACAGAGCAGGCCTGAGATGAGCTCCTGCAATCACAATCACACGGAGCAGACCCAGGGTTGGAAGCAATGCAAGAAACGAAGTTTCGCATTTTCTCTCGCTCTGCGTTGCCACTGATGGTTCAATAGCTTTTCTGGAAAAAAAGGAAATCAAGAGATTTACCACTATGCTAAGTGGACCCATAGATTTTACAAGCTGCTCTGATTTCACTCAAGTTAAAAAAATGGAAAAAAGAAAAAGTGGACCTCGAAAAGAAGAACATATGGTAATAACTGCTGGTTACAAATTCTGCAGGCATCTATGCCGAGGCCTGAGTGCAGGCCATCCCCACAGCTGGGACTCGTGTACTGATCAAGAAAATTCCGAGGGCCCAGGAAATAGCGGCAGACATGATTTTACTTGATCTCAGGATGGGTGTCATCAAAGGAGCCTGGTCTTCCCACTGGAAGTGAAGCTCAAATGATCATTGTTACTATTTATTGAGCACTTAAATGGGCCAGGAATTGTGCTGAGCTCAACGATTTACAGTCTATGGGTTTTCTCATTTCATCAAAGCCCTCAAAGACAGAGATGATTTTACAAATAAAGAAACTCGGGGCCTGGTGCGGTGGCTCACACCTGTAATCCCAACACTTTGGGAGGCCGAGGCAGGTGGATCACCTGAGGTCAAGAGTTTGAGACCAGCCTGGCCAACATGGTGAAATTCTGTCTCTACTAAAAAATACAAAAATTAGCTGGGTGTGGTGGTGCGTGCTTGTAATCCCAGTTACTCGAGAGGCTGAGGCAGGAGAATTGCTTGATCCTGGAAGGCAGAGGTTGCATTGAGCCGAGATCACACCACTGCACTCCAGCCTGGGCCACAGATAGAGACTCTGCCAAAAAAAAAAAAAAAAAAAAAAAAAAAAAAGAAAAAACAAAGAAAGAAAGAAACTCGGGCTCAGAAGGGCTGAGTGGATCACATCAACTGAGAAGAGGGGATGCAGGATTTGAACACAGGTCTTCCTGAAGGCAGCCAAGGCACATGCTCTTAACCACCATGCATATGGAACTCAACGGAGCTCAGCCCTCATTTCCTGTCCTTTCTATTCCTGCACCCAGCTGTGCACTGACAGCAGTGAGTGGGGTGGGGACAGCATGATTTATAAGCAGATGAAATATTTCTGTGCAGAAACCAAATAAGTTTTCTGGGACAGTCTAATTTCAGATATTTTATAATATCTGTTGTCAGGTGGTGCATAAGTGATGGGTCAAATGAGGCATCCTCATTTTTTATCTGCAAATTATGAAACTTAAGGACATTTTAAGCAGAATTAAGATGCCAGAGACGGAGTCCAAAGTGTAATCCAGGCTTGGTGGTGACCACATCAGCCACATTTTATGAGATAATGAATGAAAAGGCTATTGAAAGTAGAAGGCACCATACAAACAGAAGAAAGAGATGATTATATGTGATCCAGATCAAAGGCACCTCTCTCTCTCTCATAGAAACACCTTATCCCTTCCCAGGGAGAGGGTGAAAACAAGCAGCATGAACTGAGTGAGAAATGGCCTCAAATCTCCACTCTGCTATTTACTAGTTGTACAGCTTTGAACAGGCAGTTTTACCTCTCTGAGCCTCAGTTTATCTCTTAAGTGGGTATAATAATCCTCATATTTTACAGAGTAGTTATTAATAATAACTTCATGCATTTATCACATGCTATAAGCCATGCACTGTGCTCACCGCTTTATACATTTCGGCACATTGCATCTTCCCAACAGACCACAGGGCAGCCATTCCTATAGGAGTTGAGGAGTGTGGGATGCAGAGGGGTCGAACAACCAGCCCACAGACACACCTAAGCTGCAGAGGTGGAACTCAAGGTCAGGTTTATCAGGCCCAAGAGCTTAGAATGTAACCACTTACTGATCGTAGAAGAAGCCAGGGATCACCAATTAAATCTGAGAGGGGCTGTGACAAATTGGAGTTTGCACAGGGAGTAAGGAGACCTCTGACAACTGAAATGACATCTTCAGTCCTCACAATAATCTAACCGCAGAGTGTGAGAATCATCAAAGAAAAAGGAGAGAACAGGAGAGGTTTTCTGGTGTCTTTTTTCCTGTCCCTTTGGGTAGAACTTTTTTTTTTTTTTTTTTTTTTTGAGCCGGAGTCTCACTCTGTCACCCAGGCTGGAGTGCAGTGGCACGGTCTTGGCTCACTACAACTTCTGACCCCCCAGGTTCAAGTGATTCTCCTGCCTCAGCCTCCAGAGTAGCTGGGATTACAGGCGCCTGCCACCGCACCTGGCTAATTTTTGTATTTTTAGTAGAGACGGAGCCAGGCTGGTCTTGAACTCCTGACCTTGTGATCCACCCGAGGTCTCCCAAAGTGCTGGGATTACAGGTGTGAGCTACCGCGCCCAGCCAGAACTTCATATTTTTCAGGACACTTCACACATACAGTCTCCTTTGGTCCTCATGGTAGTCCCATGAGGTGCACAGGAAAGACTTCATTAATCCCATTTTACCGAAGACAAAGAGTCCCACTGGCTAAGTGACCAGCCAAAGGCCCCCTTGGAGACAAAGCTGTGGGTAAAATTTTACAAGGTTGCCTTAAGAATTAAAAGTGACAGATCATGCAAGAGTACTCAGCATGGCGACTGGCACACAATGGGTGCTCAATAAATGGACACAGGATCTGAATTAGTTGAAAAAGTCTTCCCAGACCATATTCATTCATTCTTCCTCCAAGCGTGAGCTCTGCCACTGTGTGGTATGAGGGCAGTTCTCAGCAATGGCACAGAGAGAACTTTTAGACAAAATGCCATCCAGTGAAAAATTTGGGGTTGCGATGGAGCGTTGTCAGAGATGGGGGAGCACAGGCCTGGGAGAGGCCCCATGACTGACTCCACTAGTCCCTCCAAAGAATCTTAGAGCTGGAAATAATTTAGAGACCATTTGGTCCCACATTTCCCAACTCTCAGGCATCCCCAGCCACACCGAGCTGGTTTGCCTTGTCTGAATGCCGTCTCACTATTACTTACAATTTGCTTTGAGTCAACTAGCTTATTTAGATGAATGTATTTCAATACACATTCATGAAATCAAAGGTCTGATTTGCTGGGTACAGATTTTTAAAAATATATGCCTGTGCTTCAATTCAGCTGTTCCTAATAAAGGCATAGTATCTGAAAAAAATTAAAATATATCCATATTCCACACTTCTGGAAACTCAGTTAATCCACTCAAATGACTTCAACAATGTAAAGGAGAAAATTCAGCACCAAAGCAGAAAGCATTGTGCAGATATTTAGTACCACAGGGAGACTTGAACTCAAGTCGCTTTCCTTAGAATCTAGGGCTCTTTGCCATCAAGTGTCTTCTTTTTGACCTTAAGATCTGCAACATTAGCTACTTAGAGCTGTGTGGGACAAAAGTGTCAGAAAGTGGGAGATGCAACCCCTGCCAAAGGCCTCCCAGTAGGCACCCTGGATGGTAGGGCTATGGGTGTTGCAGTTTCTCCTTTGAGCTTATTGGTCTTTTCTCACTAACTGTGCATTACTGATGTCATTTTGGTAGCTATGTAAAAAGAAAGATCAAGCTACTTTTATATGTTTATAATACATGTGTCCCACAAATCCAGAAAGATGTCTATCGCCTCTTAAATAAAGGAGGAACCTCATTTTGTTTGCTGTTCACCAGGGGTTTGCTTTCTGACACTAGCAGTGGTCACAGTTTCCTGAGTACATGCATTGTGTCAAGCACTGGGTCAAGGATTTCTCCAAATCCTTCTAAGCTAGATATTATCTGTGTCTTCCAGCAGCACCTGGAACGTGTAGAAACGGGATCTGAGCTCCAGGGTCACACTCCAACACTGATTTCTTGTCTCGGAACAGCGGGCTGATATTTTGGAGACCGACAGCTGTCACGTTCAGTCTGACATAGCATGGACACCTGCTCAGCCCTGTCTCCTCTGAGCCTTGCCTGGGAGGGGGTGGGACAATGCCGGTCCCATTATTCGACTGCAGAAGCCGACTTGCAAAGGGTTGCCAGGGTTTGCCTATAAAATCACACAGCTGAGGCGTACAGCGTAGGTACTTCCATCTCCGTTCTTTCTAATTGCTGCAAGCATCACTTACAGTTAATGAGATACATTGATATTTAAGGCTGGAAACAGAAGTTGCTGAGCAGGCCCAGCACAGACTTCTTCTGCCCAAGCGACGTAGCCTCCCTGAAGGAAGTGCCTGTCTGCTGGGCTTCTCTACATACGGCGACTTCAGAGAGACCCGTCACCTGATAGTTAACTGCTCATCCTGCCTGTCAGGGGAAGTCAAAACATAGTTAAAATTTAGTGGACTTAATCTATTTAATAATAAAAATAATAATGGCCCAATTAATAGCAATCCTGTGCACTTTTATGGACGCTTTCATCTGAGAATCAAAGTGGTTTGGAAGAGGAGCCATCATTAGCTGATTTTATAGATGAGGAAAATCAACATAAAGAGGTTAAATGACTCGCCCAAGGTCAGGGCCTGAGTCAGCACCGGAGCCACTGGGAGAGCGACAGGCTCAGCCAGGGCTCCCGCTCCCTCCTCCTCTTTCTGGGCCTGGCGCTTTTGTAATATCTTTCATCTGAGAATCTTAAATTAATCTCCCAACAATTACCGTCATTCATTGGTGGCCAACAACAACAAAAAATCTCAACCTGGCTTGCCAAGCAGTGAAGGCCTCTGTCCTTTGCTGCCTCCACTGGGTCATCAGGGGGTGTTGGCAGAGAGTACCCCCCCGCTCCCCGGCCTGGCACAGGGTCCTGGGTCTCACCATGCCAGAGGCTGGAGCCCCACACAGCCAAGAAACCGGGAGTGAACAAGACAGCAGGGCCAGTACTTGGAGCCATTTCCCATATAATAATCTGGGAGTCATCTTAGTGATGCTGTCTTTGAGTTTCTGTTTCTCTGTTTGTTCTAACTGAAATTCAGACATTATGCCATAGGGGAAAGAACATAAATTTTGGAGTCAGACACACCTGGCTTTGAATATTCACTCTGTCGCTTATTAGCTGTGTGTCCTTAGACAAATTGCTTTACCTCTCTGAGCCTCAATGTCTTTATCTGTAAAATCAGTGTAGCTTGTACCTTAGATGCCTTTGATGCCTACAATGAGAGCTACATGTGCTTCCACTCCTCTTTAACTGAATTCACTGTAAAGCTGTGCTTTGTATATATAGTTCTTAATATACCGTGCATTGCTGCATACATTGTATCTGTGTAGACTCTTGGTGCAGTGTATACATCCAAAATCAGATATATCAAAATCTACAGATAAATCTTTTAAAAAAGATTTGCAAGGATAATTTTAACCATCCTTTTTTTCCTTACACCCTGATTTAGTGTTATACAGTGCTTCCACCATAATAACCCTTGGTGATTGTTGGGAGGTCAGAAAGAATGTCCTCCTGATCCCCTGAGCACAGGATATTTGGTAGGCACCCTGCCAGTAGGAGCGATTTGTATTAGGCACAGTCTAACAAAAGTTAAAAGGCTGAAAAAACAGTCTTGCCTCTAAGAAGGAAGAAAGGAGTTTTAAAAAAGAAAAGAGAGGTAGGACAAGAAGTGAAGGAGTGGCCCTGAGCAGCCTGACCAGCCGGCACCAAGCCAGGGCCATCGATGGCCTATCTCAGCCCCACAGCCTCACTGGGTGACACGGCGGGGTCTCGCTCTGCAGATCAGGAAGTGGGCCTGGAGTCATGACAGGACTTGTCCAGGTTCACAGAGCCAGTAAATGGCTAACAGGGATTTGAGCTTCAGCCTGTCTGATCCCCGAGCTTCTGTTCTCTACTAGGGCACTTGGAGCCTTCTTTATTAGAGAACTCATTTTTCACACATTGGGTGGTGAAGAGCATATCCTGTTGTATCCATCAGGGTCACGGCAGGAAACAGCTGAGCCCCTGAAGATCCGTGAGAATCAAAGGTGTGGGCAAGAGGAGGAAAAGCAAATGTGTGGGTCAGGACCTTTTGTAGCTACTACCCCTGACCTTAGGGGATTAGGAGAGGCTGCAGCTCCTGGAATCTGCAAGGAGGGAGGTCTGTAGAGAGGGCTCCCAGGAGAAGAGCTATGACCTTCAGTAGAAGGACACTGCCTGCAGGGTGAGGCAGGGGGCTGGAGAAGTGTCCCTCACTCACTCCCTGCCCTCTCTCCCTCAGCCTGCAGTTATGCTCCTCGACGACCAAATGCCACTGACTGGGGAGCCTGTTTTCCATCCAAGTCAGCCTCCTGGGGCAAAAATCAGACTGGGGAAGGGAAGAGAGTGGAGGCAGGGTGGGGGAAATCCTCCTCCAGTGAAGAACAATCTCAGTGCTAAGGCCGCCCCCTCCCAGAGCCAGGGATAATGTCCCCAGGGGACGGTTCTCATCTTTGCTAAGAGCCCTTGACAGATAATGTCAGGAGGCAGTAAAGCATCCCTCTGAGCTGCCGAGGTAGAGACATCCTATCCATTTTAAAGATGAATACATTGAGGTCCAAGGAGACTAAGTCATTGGCACAAACACAACAAGGGATGCAAGAAAGAGAAGATGGAACATGAATTCACTCACTCACTCACTCACTCACTCACCCACTCACTCACTCACGTATTTAGTGGCTATGTCATTATCTATAGAGCAGCTTTTGTGTCACAAACTGCATATTCAACAAAAAGCCTGGGGCAATGATTATTCTTTTATCCTCCCATGATGCTTCACCCAGGGGTTCAATTATAAATAGCTATAATCACTGACATTTATTCAGCTCACTATTTGCCAGGGATTGTGCAAAGAACTTGCCTGCATTATCTCATTTAATCCCCACAGTAACTCTTGGAGGGAGGTATAATTGTTATTGTCTCTATTCTACAAACAGGAAACCCAGGCTTAGAGAGATTAAATAACTTGTCCAAAGTCACCCAGCTGGGAGGGATGGAACTGAGCTTAGAACCTAGGTCTGTCTGACTTTAGAAGCTAGCGCTTAACCTCCGTGCTGCTCTGCAGAGGTTCAAACTGGTGGCCAATAAGCCAGGTGTGGCCCACAGACATGCTTTCTTATATTTTTAATGAAGCCCACATTCAAAATTTCAGACTGTACTTTTCCAAATACAGATTTCCTTATTTTTCTTTCCAAGACACCAGGCGATTTGGCCACATGGGGCCTGTATTCCTTTCTGGCAGAGTCAGCTGTTCACAACCCTGCCTGCCTGTGCAGCTTGGCTCCTGGACATCCTCTGCCTGTCTCCAGAGGTGGTTAGGTTCGTGTCCCTTGCTAGGTGGCCTCTTTGTGGTACCATGATGCAGGATGAGTGCTCCGTGGATGGAGACCGGAAGTTTTACCCTAGAGGGTCACTGTTCCTCTCCACTTGGCCAGATCCATGGGAACCCCGCAAACACAAAGGGGCCAGGGCAGTAAACAGCTTATTAGCTGTCACTACACCTTTCCTGGCTGGCCACAGCAATGGAGCATAAAAGGCAGGCCCACCATGTCGGGAAAATGCCCGACCCAAAAAGCTTGTCTCGGTGCAGCCCATGGCAACCCATTGAAGGCAGATAAAACACTTTCAACAATATCACCTTTTATCTTCGCTTTGTGGGCCAAGGGAATAAAACACAGTTGCCAAACACAAATTAATGTGTAATTATTTTCCTTGCCTGAATCATTTTCTTTCATGTGCCAGAGCATGCTGAGCAAATGGCACCACACCTTGGACTCTAATTGTGGTAATCAGGGCTCTGAGCCACAAGAAAGATTTTCCTAATGCCTCCCTTAGCACTGACTTTCAAGTTGAAGCAATTGAATTTCCCCTGGTCTTCTCTTCTTTTTAAGGGAAAGAAACATATGTTCGAAGAGATTCTGAGGCTGCTGCACCCGATATCATACCTGGTTGGCCCTGGGAAAGGGCCCGCCTCCAATACATAAACACAACCAGCTTTGACAAGTGACTTAACGTGCTCATGGTTGCTCTTTGCTCTAATTCGTTTGGTGACTAATTATTTGTTAGTAAGTTTAAGACCACCTGTCTTTGTATTAATCATATAGTGGGATACATGTTACGTTGTTTATCTGCTAAGATGGCCTTGAAGCTCCAGTTGTGTGCATCCAGGAAGGGGAAGAGGAAAGTGAGGGTTTACATGGGGCCTCTGTCGAAAAAGACATCAGGAATATTGGTGGCTGTTTCTGATCCTCTAAGCCTGTGTTGTAAGTCTTTTGTTTGTTTGGTTTTTGGTGGTTTTTTTTTTTTTTGAGATGGAGTCTTTTTCTGTTACCCATGCTGGAGGGCTGGAGTGCAGTGGTGCGATCTTGGCTCACTGCAACCTCCTCCTCCCAGGTTCAAGCGATACTCCTCCCTCAGCCTCCCGAGTAGCTGGGATTACAGGCACCCACCACCAGGCCTGGCTAATTTTTCTATTTTTAGTAGAGAAGAGGTTTCACCATGTTGGCCAGGCTGGTCTCAAACTCCTGACCTCAAATGATCTGCCCGCCTCCGTCTCTCAAATTGCTGGGATTACAGACACGAGCCACCATGCCCAGCCTGTTGTAAATTATTATGAGCCATTCTTTCTCCTTTCTGCCTTAGCAGATCTGGGGTGGCACTCCCAAGTACTCAGTCATGGTTTGGACACTAGAAATTAGCTGTTCTTACAGGAAAACTGCCTGCATCTTGTCATCAGGAATGAGATTACGTTTAAAGGCGTTTGTGGAAAATCAAAAACACTGCCATGTTTCTCCATGAACTATAGCTCCTCAGCCCTGGACATGACCACATCACTCTACAGAGCTCCACCAGCTGCTCCTGAGAGTCTTCTGTTGCCTTTGGGATTGAGGGAGGATTGTGAGGTTAATGACTTTGTATTTCCTTCAGTAATGGATTTGGGTGCTGTTTTGAACATGGACATGAGAACGAACCCTTGTGTCTAGAATGTTTTTATGCTATCCCTTCTAGTGTTCTTTAAGTGATGGGCCCAAGCCATGGGAGCTCTTATTAACTCAACTGGCGCACGGCAGACAGTCAGCAGCATGCAATAAAGGACTAAAACTCGCATAAATGAATATTTTAAGAAAGTCTTTCCTGGGAAGGATGGCTGGAGATAGGGTTAGTTCTTTATCTGTCCAGGCACTCATGCATTTATTTGTTTATTCAACCATGATTGAGTGCCTACTCCAAGAACTGGGGATACAAAAAAGAAAGAGATTCAACCCTGTTCTCCAGAGGAGACTGAGGCGTTGGAGAGAAACAGTGGGTCTGGTAGCCACGGCAGGGAGCACCTGGCCAGTGGTCTGCGGTTGAGTGCTTACCAACTAGCTCTCTGAGTGTAGTTCTGACACGATATTTTCATTTGCATTCACAAGATAAAAGTAAAAGAACAAAGACTCTGTTGGAACCCCACTTGTTCATCGATGACGTGAGGAATTTCTTCGCTAAATTGGGTAACAGTTTTCAGACAGGCATGTGTTGCATAACAATGTTTCAGTTGGACTGCATATATGGCGGAGGTCCCATAAGATTATAATGCCATATTATTACTCTATCTTTTCTACGTTTAGCTATGTTAGATGCACAAATACTCACCATTGCGTTATGATTGCCTGCAGTATTCCGGACAGTAACATGCTGTACAGGGTTATAGCCTAGGAGCATTAGGCCATATAGTCTAGACGTATAGTCGGCTAACCCCTCGAGGCTTGTGTAAGTACGCTCTACAATGTTCTCACAACGACAGACTCACCCAATGAATGCATTTCTCAGAATGTATTCCCATCGTTTCCCATCATTAAGCAATGCATGACTGTATTGGAAGACTATTTCTTTAATTTTGGGGAGCTTTTCACAATGTAATAACTATAGACAGGACACACTTGAAGTTTAATCTGCATTGCTAATACTTTTTTTCATCATTTTTTAAAGTCTAGATAATCAACACAACAATAAACTAAGCTCTGATTTCCAGCATTTGCCAATTTCCATGGTATAAATACTCCAATCATGGCCAATTTCAAAGTTACCAATGAGATACCATTGAGAGAGGCACAGTAGCACACTATTATATACAATTTCCATTGCACGGCTGTGATGGACATAAATAATCTTAAGAGCATTAGATAATAGTAAAATCTAATAAAATAATTAGGAAGTGATGAGTTTTGAGTATTTACGAGCTGTGTTTTTAATACAATTTACTTAATTATAAGTTTTTATAATTTAACCTTTAATAATTGCTGTATTTAACAACCAGCTTGCAAAATTCCTGACAATTTAATAATTGGCTCTTGTAGGCCAGTAAGGGCAGGCTCTGGCACATTCCTGTATTTAACCCAGCAGGAGAGGTCAGGGAGGGCTTCTCAGAGAAGGAGATTCCTGAGCCAAGGAGAAGTACGTTGTGGTGTAGAAGACTATGACCTCCAAAGTCCAACTTCTGCGAATTCAAATCCCAGCTCTGCCTCTTCCTGGCTCTGTGACTCTGTTGTTAGTTGCTTCCCTATTCAGTACCTCACTTTCCTATTCCTTAAAATGGGTATCAAAATGCTTAAATCACAGGGTTGTTTTGTGGATAAAGTGCCTGGGCTGTACAAGATGCCCTCACATACTAACTGTTAATGTAAGACAAGTAGGAATTCAGGGAAAGAACATTCCAGACAGAGAGAGCTAATGCACAAAGGCAGAGTGGGAGACAGTCAAGGGCTTGTGGGAACTGCCAAGAGTTCCCATAGACACAGCACCCATGAACATGCAAATGAAGCTGGAAGAGAAGGCCTTGAATGTCATGCTCACAAACTTCACCTTGATCATGGAGGCTGGTCCCTAGGCTCCAGGGGAGGTGTGGGGATGGGGGCATTTGTCTGGCTTAGTTCTCCATCGGTGAACTAGAGCTTGCTCCGTCCAGACCATCACTAAGGATGATGGTGGTAATGAAAGAGGCTACCCTTTGAAATGTGTCTAGTGGTTGGCTATGGTGGCTCATGCCTATAGTCCCAGCACTTTGGAGGCTAAGCCAGGCAGGTGACTTGATCCCAGGAGTTTGAGACCAGCCTGGCAACAGAGCAAGACCCCGTGTCTATTTTTAAAAAATTATTTTTTAAAAAAGAAAGTATTTAGCACAGAGCCTGGTACACAGTGTACATTAAAGTTAGTTATCATCATTTGTATTCTTTCTAGAGCCCTGCTTAGTGCCTGGGAACAACAGGAGATCCGTAAATGCTTGTAACGAGCATGTCAGGCTGCCTCACACTGAAGCAAAGTTACTGCCCCTGGCCTTGGCATGCAGCTCCCTGGTAGAGCTGGGAGGGCACCAGGAAGGAAGCTGAGCTGCAGCCAGCCCACATCCACCTGCTATAGCACAGGTGCAGCCAAGGTGGCTTTCTCCAGATCTAGGTCTGGGGGTGCCTTGGGGAATTATCTTTGAGTTCCATGATTGAGCTGCTATAAACGTCACAGACAACCCCCAGCTGGTTCTGGGGCGTGTATGACCCTGAACCACTTTATCACAGCTACCCAAAGACTCACCCTTGGGGTGGCTGTTTCTTCCTATGCTGGGTAGACTTGGGTTTAACTTAAGAAGACAGAAACCAGAGATTCAGCAGGATTCTTTGGATAATTTAGGGTCCTGCACGCTGTTGTTGAGGAAAGAATCATTGACATTGGCTTCTTTGTTTTGCATGAAATAACTAGTTTGCCTGTTTACAGAAAGCTCTATCATTTATCTGGCCTGTGCAGACACAGCCAAGAACTTGCTGTTACTTTTTAAATTAAATACCTACTGTGTGCCAGAGGCTTTCACAAGGTTAGTTCCAGACTACCGCCCACAGTTGGGAGCAATTTCTTGAGATAAGCCTGGCTAATAGAAGAGAAATTTAGTGTTGATGAGGCATCTGCAACAGTTATTGTCTCATTGAACCCTTAGGACAACTTCATGAAGGCAGCGTTATTAGAGCCATTTTAAAGATAAGGCAAATGAGGCACAGGGAAGTTAACTGAATAATAACAGTGCTTATTTTTTGAGTGCTGGGGACCCTGAAGTGGCCTTACCTGCTATAGCCCATTCCCACTTTGCTGCAGCTGCGTGAAGTACGTGCTATTACTATCACCTTCGTTTTATGGATGAGGACTCTGAAGCTTAGATGGATCTTCGGGGATGAGCGGTGGAGCAAGGGTTCCAACCCTGGGATCACTCCAAACTCCAAGCTTTTAACCACAACTAGCACAGGTCCCAGAGGCAGGAAGTGCAGTCAGGTTTGTCCCTAGCGAGCGTGTTCTTCTCCCTGTTAACCCTCACCCCGCCATCTTCTTGCAGGCAGCATGGAGATTTTTCACCCTCGGAAGGTGGAATGACACGACTCACAGCTAAGGTTTGAATGGCCACACAGAGCACTGTGTGGATTCAGGGTCATCCACTGATTCTAGGTCCACTTGAGCCAGATCTCATTCATTTCTAGATTTTAATCTAGAATATTAGAGTGAAATAAAACCCATCCTTTGTCCTCCCTCAAGCTCCTTCCATTGTCCTCCTGAGGAGATGTAACCCTAGGGATGAGTGAGGAATTGCTGGGTGTCCAGGGAGGGCTGGAGAGAAAGTGCTTTGAACACACTGTGGCAGATGTCATGGTTCCATCTCCATGCTACCAGCCAGGCTGAGAGTGGCCAGCTTCTTGCAGAAGTGCCAGCTTTACTATTTCTTACTGCAGCCTTGGTGCCATGACTGGACCAGGCCCTTCAGAACATACACCTCCTCCCAAACAGTATCTTTTGTGCTTTTCTTTGCTTTTTAAATTTCTCTCTTTTTTTTTATTTTTGGCCAAATTCACACCAATGTAAGAGAACTCATCCAGACTTCCCAAAGCCACAAAGCATAGGAAGAGTGAGAGGGATCAGAGGGTTGGAGGTGCATGGAGGCATTCAAGACCAAATGTGTACGGTCGGCTGAATGCCACTGGGAGACAGCTTTCCCCATTATTTTCTTCATGCCTCTATGGAATCTGGTTTTCGCAATGGAAATATGGCCACGAATGACTGCTGGACTCCAGTTCAAAAGGCTCATTTCTGAAATAACCACTAAAGAACTTATTTATGTAACCAAACACCGCTTGTTTCCCCAAAACTATTAAAATATAATAAAAAATAAAATAATAATTTAAAAATATAAAAATAAAAGCCTTACACAATACAAAAATTATATCTCAGGTATGATACGGGGATTAAGAATGGTGTTGTATATACCAAAGATTTCATATAAATGGTTCAGTTATCTCTACTAAAACTAAAACAAAAATGAAAAGGCTCATTTCTGAGAAGAGAGGAGAATTGAACTTGGAGCCTTTGGAATCCATTCAGCTCTGCTATCTGACCTTGGGCAAGTAACTTAACCTGGGAGAATACAGACAGGGCTGGTTAAATCTTCTCTTAGCCTCTCTGAAGGGGAAACTATTATCATGCCCATTTTACAGATGAGAAAACTGAGGCACAGAGGGGTTAAATAACTTGCCCTAAGTCATACAACTAAAAAGTGACAGAGCCAGGATTCATACCCAGGCCCTCTGGCTCAAATACTCATTTCCTTCCCCTTCTGTTCCTATGGCTGAATCTGGATTTGATAACTGGGCTCAACCTAGAACTTTTCAATGTCATCCTTCTTCCTTTGAGAATCTCGGAGGTGGGAGATCCGAGAGAGGACTGGCCAATCCACACGAGAAGCCCAGAGAGGAATCCTCCACTGTCAGTTTCCTGCCCCCAGCCCGTTAAACAAGCACAACTTTTCCACTGCAGAACATTTTCAAAATACGGATAAGCCAAAATAATAAATTATAAACCATCCATAATCCCACCCACTCAAAGGTAACAACTCTTAACACCTGATGAGTGTTATTCCCCACATCTTTCCATGTATATAAATACATACTTTTTTACATCTAACAAAAAACAGTATTATGTGATACATAAGCTTTTGTTTTGATGTTTGGTCCTGACGTGGAAATAGCTTTATGAATTCATGTGATTATATTAATAGATACACATTGCACAAACCATTTAGATGATGCAGGAAATGGTGAAGAATAAAGGAAAATACCACCCCAATCCCACCAGCCTGAAGTAATCACCGTTTACCTTGTTGTGTGTCTCTCAGCCTTTCTCTATGGAGAACAATTTATATATACTACATTTTTACTCCGAATGGGACCATACCTCTAGCTTTTTGAGTGGTTATTTTCTCTGTAATATTATATTGCGGGCATTTCCCTGTGTCAATAAATACAGCCCTACATTACGGTTTTCAATGACCATGCAATATTATATTTTATGCAGGTGTCATAATTTGTTTAACCATTCTCTCATTGTTAGTCATTTAGATTATTTCTAACATTTTCATTTTACAAACAGTACAGTGATGAACAACCATATGGCTGAGATTTTGAGCATTCTCAGTCGTTTTCTGAAAATAAATTCTAAGGCATGCCTGCTTTAAAAAGCTATATACTTGGCTGTGTGCAGTGGCTTATGCCTGTAATCCTAGCACTTTAGGAGGCCAAGGCAGGAGGATCACTTGAGCCCCAGAGTTCAAGACCAGCCTGGGCAACATGGCAAAACCTTGTCTCCTCAAAAAATAAAAATGTTAGCCGGGCGTGGTGGCATGCACCTATAGTCCCAGCTACTTGAGAGGCTGAGGCAGGAGGAGAATCACTTGTGTCTAGGAGGTTGAGGCTGCAATGAGCCGTGTTCATGCCACTGCACACCAGTCTGGGAGAGAAAGCAAGACTCTGCTTCAAAAAAAAAAAAAAAAAGTTTATGTACTTAAATTAAGAACCCTGCTCCTGGGACACCGCTATGTGAAGATTTTCAAGAACAAGGAAAGGCTCATGTATCATGGAATCCATCAGCCAACTGCATCCTGTCCACAGTGAGAACTCTAGAGGATAAATTTGAATACTTAGCATGTATTTCCCCCCATGAAGAGGGAATGCTCCATCTCAGGTGGACTCAAACTCTTCCTTTTCCCTCCCAAGCATAGCATGCATGTTTTCACCCCTAGCACAGAGGTCAGCCAGGCTTGCCTCAGCTCTTGAGAATCAAGTGGTATTTCAACAAAACCCCATCATCATGTCTTTCTGATCTTTCTAGATTCCAAGGGCTTACTCTCATGTTTCAGCTCCTGGTCCTACTGCACACCACTGTCCTTCCCCCAGGTCACCCTGGGCATATTGTAGCCAGTTCCCACAGCAAAGCATCAAGCATTTCCTAAGTCCCTACTGTGTTTTCTGGCGGATTCTAAGGAGGAATCATGTACAACCGTTAGTCATTTCCAAAGTTCCAGATTCTCTCCTCTTAGAAGTTCTGCTGCCAATGGGAAGTCTCTTTCTCTCCTTCATAACTATGCACACCACCTAACTTACTGTCTCCTCTCTTTCCTCTTTAGGTTTCTCCCTAGAAATTTAAAATCTGTTACTTAAACATTCCATTAGAGTCTCAAACTCCACCCCAAATGAGATATCAAGACATTTCTTCGAAATTAATGCAATGCTCTGTGAAAGAATTTCATTGACTAAATTTTTCTACAGCTGCTTTACGCATCTCTGTTTTATTTATAATAAATCTATCAGATGGTCTCAATTTAAAATAGTTTGTTCAGTAGTGCCCGTAAACCTAAGCTATGTCCTTAGAAATACCAATAATATTTTATTGTTTAAATTGCCTCTTCCAATCAAAGTGGGTATATAGATACTATATAGAAGAGTACCTCTTCTCCTCCAAATAATTGCATTGGTGTACCCTGATTTGGGTTCTGAAATTACACTGAGAACACATATACACAAACAAAAGGAAATAAAATTTATACAATTTCAGCTCTTATTTGAACATTCTACCTGCATTATGATTACTTGTTTGTAGTTACATATTCACCTTCATCCCCCATTGGGTTGTTCATTTCTTTGAGGCAAAGACAAAATTACTCTAGCCTCAGCCCAGCATGGTGTCTAAGACAAAGTTACCCTGCAAAATATGCCAACTAATTTAAATTGTTGTGATGGCCTTTGGTCCTTCGGGTGTTCATAAAACTTCTCAGGTGAGTTCATGTGAACAATAGTACTGTCACTGACATATACAAAGTTAAATAGACAGTGTCAATAATGAGCTTTGCAAATGTTTGGGGTATTTTCCATTTTAGGAGTTGGTTCCTCTCTTATACTATCAGGCTGTAAACAGATATCTGACTCTGAAGATCCATGCGTTTGGATATTCCAGGCAAGGTTTTTCCCCCAGGTGATTCACAGTGGGATTGGCCCTTGAAGTTGAAGGGTCTTCTTCAGTTTCTGTCTCTCAACTCATCTGGTTTCCTGAATTGAATCAGAATTTGATTTAAACTCATAGCTGAGGGATGTTTTCTAGCTACAGAATCTAAGACTTTCTAGAAGGCAAGAATTACAAGCTTATTTTGAGAGTTTTTTTGGGAGGGGTGGGGCTCAAAGAGGGCTACACTCTTCTACACTTTCTTCGAAATTATTTCATTTTACATAGTATTTCCTCTCACTTTTCCCAAAAAAAAAAAACAAAAAAACATAAAATTTGGTGGAAAACAAACCCTATCTTTAATCCTGCATAAATTTTCCTACAAGATGAGATCTATCTTTGATTAGAAAATTATTATTTGGGGCCAGGATGGCCCCAGGATGGTACAAGATGGCCGACTAGAAGCAGTAGTGTTTGGGGGCTCCCATCAAAAAAAAAAACAAAAACAAAAACATAATAAGTGTGTGAATCCTTCACCGGCAACCAAGGTGTCCAGGTTCTTTCATCAAAATTGACCAGATTTCTCTCCATGGCGTGACCCATGGAGAGAAGGAAGAACAGTGTGGTGGGATGGCCTACCTGAGAGCCACACAGGGCAGGGGAACCCCCTACCCCCAGCCAAGGAAGGCAGTGAGTGATCACACTACCCAGCTGGGGAAACTGTGCTTTTTCCACGGAACTGTGCAACCCACAGATCGGAAGTTCCCACTTGGCGAAACCATGCCACTGGGGCCTAGCATCCCAACCCCAGAGTGTGCAAATTTTTACAGCCTCTCAGCTGGAATCTGCTCAAGCCTACCAAACTCCCAGTGGGAGGGGCAACCAGCACAGCTGTGGCTACCTGTTGTCTAAGTTGTTTAAGCTCCTTCAGGGAGAGGCAGCAGCCAGCACTGGGACTCGCAACTGCCTAACACACTAAATTCCCTGGGGGTGGGGAAGGGCAGCACCCATTTCTATAGCTTCAGGCTCTGCTTTCCCCCTGCTGGAGCCAGGGAGTCTGGACAGCTTGGTCCCAAGATTTGTCCCCACAGCACAACACACTGGCTCTGGCAGTCTGTGGCCAGATCACCTCTTCAGGCCTAACCCTGACCCATCCTTCCTCATTGGGAGAGGATTCTCTGCAGAAACTCCAATAACTCCCACCAGAGGCTCAGGGACAAAAGTCAGATCCTCCTGGGCCTGAGCCCCTAGTGGGACGGGTGGCCAGAGTCTCTGTAGACCAGCCGACTTAGCCTCTCCTCCTGGTAGTTGTGAGGAATCCAGGCAGCCCAGAAGAGTAGGTTTTCCTCTAGCAAAGCACACCCCCTCCATCAAGGGACAAAATACTTCATTAAATGGGTCCTGCTCCCTGTGCCACCCAACTGGGTGAGACCCTCCAACCGGGGTTGTCAGGCACCCTATACAGGAGCTATCCTACTGGCATGAGGTTGGTGCTCCTCGAGGTCAGAGGTCCCAGAAGAAGGAGCAGGCACCGATCTTTGCTGTTCTCCAGCCTCCTTAAGTGACATATCCAAGCACAAGAATGAATCAGATGAATAGGGCCTGAAGTGAACCCCCAGCAAACTGCAGCAGCCCTACAGAAGAGAGACCTGACTATTGAAAGAATAACAAACAAGCAGGAAGCAACAACTACGGCATCAACAGCAACAACAAAAAGTGCCCCACAAAAACCCCATCCAAGAGCCAGCAGCCTCAAAGACTGAAACTAGACAAACTCACAAAGATGAGAAAGAATAAATGAAAAAAATGCTGAAAACCCAAAAGGCCAGAGTGCCTCTTCTCCTCCAAATAATTGCAACCTCTCTCCATCAAGGGCACAGAACTGGATGGAAGATCAGATGGACGAAATGAGAAATGACAGAAGAAGGCTTCAGAAGATGAGTAATAAAAAACTATGCTGCGCTAAAGGAGCATGTTCTAACCCAATGCAAAGAAGCTAAGAATCTTGACAAAATGTTAGAGGAATTGCTAACTAGAATAACCAGTTTAGAGAGGAACATAAATGACCTGATGGAGCTGAAAAACACAGCACGAGAACTTCGTGAAGCATACACAAGTGTCAACAGCCAAATTGACCGAGCGGAAGAAAGGATATCAGAGATTGAAGACCACCTTACTGAAATAAGACAGGCAGACAAGAATAGAGAAAAAAGAATGAAAAGTAATGAAGAAAGCCTTTAAGAAATATGGGACTTCATAAAAAGACCGAACCTACGATTGATTGAAATACAAGAAGGAGATGGGGACAATTGAAACAAGCTGGAAAACACACTTCAGAATCGTATCCGGGAGAACTTCCCCAACTAGCAAGACAGGCCAACATACAAATTCAGGAAATACAGAGAACACCATTAAGATACTCCATGAGAAGATCAACCCCAAGACACATAATCATCAGATTCCCCAAGTTCGAAATGAAGAAAAAACTGTTAAGGGCAGCCAGAGAGAAAGGCCAGGTCACCTACAAAGGGAAGCCCATCAGACTACCAGCAGACCTCTCAGAAGAAACTCTACAAGCCAAAAGAGATTGGGGGACAATATTCAACATTCTTAAAAGAAAGAATTTTCAACCCAGAATTTCATATCCAGCCAAACTAAGCTTCATAAGCTAAGGAGATATAAAATCCTTTACAGACAAGCAAATGCTGAGGGATTTTGTTACATCAGGCCTGCCCTGCAAGAGATCCTGAAAGAAGCACTAAATATGGAAGGGAAAAACTGGTACCAGCCACTGCAAAAATGCACCAAAATATAAAGACCAACAACATATGAAGAAACTGTATCAACTAGTATGCAAAATAACCAAATAGCATCATGATGACAGGATCAAATTCACACATAACAATATTAACCTTAAATGTAAATGGACTAAATGCCCAATTAAAAGACACAGACTGGCAAATTGGTAAAGAGCTCAAGACCCCTCAGTGTACTGTGTACTCAGGAGACCCATCTTACATGCAAAGACACACACAGGCTCGAAATAAAGGGATGGAGGAAAATTTACCAAGCAAATGGAAAGCAAAAGAAAAAAAAAAAAACAGGGGTGGCAATCCTAGTCTCTGACAAAATAGACTTTAAACCAACAAAGATCAATAAGACAATGAAGGGCATTACATAATGGTAAAGGGAACAATTCAGCAAGAAGAGCTAACTATTCTAAATATATATGCATCCAATACAGGAGCACCCAGATTCACAAAACATGTTCTTAGAGACCTACAAGGAGACTTAGACTCCCACACAATTATAGTGGGAGACTTTAACACCCCACTGTCAGTATTAGACCATTCAATGAGACAAAAACCTAACAAGGTTATTCAGGACTTTAACTCAGCTCTGGATCAAGTGGACCTAGTAGATGTCTACAGAACCCTCTACCCCAAATCAACAGAATATACATTCTTCTCCGTGCCACATGGCACTTATTCTAAAATCAACAACATAATTGGAAGTAAAACACTCCTCAGCAAATGCAAAAGAACTGAAATCATAATAAACAGTCTCTTAGAACACAATGCAATCAAATTTATCAAAACTCAGGACTAGAAAATTACTCAAGGCCAGGCGTGGTGCCTCACGCCTGTAATCCCAGCACTTTGGGAGGCCAAGGTGGGCAGACCATGAGGTCAGGAGATCGAGACCATCCTGGCCATCACTGTGAAACCCCGTCTCTACTAAGAAAATACAAAAAATTAGCCCGGCGTGGTGGCGGGTGCCTGTAGTCCCAGCTACTTGGGAGGCTGAGGCAGGAGAATGGTGTGAACCCAGGAGGCAGAACTTACAGTGAGCCGAGATTGCGCCACTGCACTCCAGCCTGGGTGACAGAGTGAGACTCTGTCTCAACAAAAAAAAAAAAAAAAAAAAGAAGAAGAAAATTACTCAAAACCACACAATTACATGGAAATTGAACAACCTGCTCCTGAACAGCTCCTGGGTAAATAATGAAATTAAGGCAGAAATCAAGAAGTTCTCTGAAACCAATGAAAACAAAGAAATAACATACAAGAATCTCTGGGATACAGCTAACACAGTATTAAGTGGGAAATTTATAGCACTAAATGCCCACATCAGAAAGTTGGAAAGATCTGAAATTGACACCCTAACATCACAATTAAAAGAGCTGGAGAGGAAAGAGCAAACTAATCCAAAAGCTAGCAGAAGACAAGAAATAACTAAGATCAGAAAACAATTGAAGGAGATAGAGACACAAAAAACCCTCCAAAAAATCAACGAACCCAGGAGCTGGTTTTTTGAAAAAATTAACAAAATAGATAGGCCTCTAGCTAGACTAATAAAGAAGAGAGAGAAGAATCAAATTGACACAATAAAAAATGATAAAGGAGATATAACCACTGACCTCACAGAAATACAAACTACAATCAGAGAATACTATAAACATCTCCATGCAAATAAACTAGAAAATCTAGAAGAAATGGATAAATCCCAGGATGCATACACCCTACCAAAACTAAATCAGGAAGAAGTTGAATCCCTGAATAGACAAATAACAAGCTCCGAAATTGAGTCAGTAATTAACAGCCTACCAATCAAAAAAAACCCAGGACCAGATGGATTCATAGCTGATTTCCACCAGAAATACAAACAGGAGCTAGCACAATTCCTTCTAAAACTATTCCAAACAATTGAAAAGGAGGGACTCTTCCCTACCTCATTTTTATGGGGCCAGCATCATCTTGATACCAAAGCCTGGCAGAGACACAACAAAAAAAGAAGACTTCAGGCCAATATCCCTGAAGAACATCTATGAGAAAATTCTCAATAAAATACTGGCAAACCAAATCCAGCAGCACATCAAAAAACTTATCCACCACGATCAAGTTGGCTTCATCTCTGGGATGCAAGGCTGGTTCAACACATGCAAATCAATAAATGTAATCCATCACATAAACAGAACCAAAGACAAAAACCACATGATTATCTCAATAGATGCAGAAAAGGCCTTCGATAAAATTCAGCATCTTTTCATGTTAAAAACTCTCAGTAAACTAGGTATTGTTGGAACATATCTCAAAATAATAAGAGCTTTTTAGGACAAACCCATAGCCAGTATCATACTGAATGGGCAAAAGCTGGAAGCATTTCCTTTGAAAACCGGTACAAGACAAGGATGCCCTCTCTCACCACTCCTATTCAATATGGTATTGGAAGTTCTGGCCAGGGCAATCAGGCAAGAGAAAGAAATAAAGGGTATTCAAATAGGAATAGAGGAAGTCATCTCTGTTTGCAGATGACATGATTTTATATTTAGAAAACCCCATCCTCTCAGCCCAAAAACTTCTTGAACTGATAAGTAACTTCAGCAAAGTCTCAGGATACAAAATCAATGTGCAAAAATCACAAGCATTCCTTTACACCAACAATAGGCAAGCCGAGAGCCAAATCATGAATGAACTCCCATTCATAATTCCTATAAAGAGATAATAACACAGCTAACAAGGGATATTAAGGACCTCTTCAAGGAGAACTACAAACGAATGCTCAAGGAAACAAGAGAGGACACAAACAAATTGAAAAACATTCCA
Source organism: Pongo pygmaeus (assembly GCF_028885625.2). Classification (NCBI taxonomy): domain Eukaryota; kingdom Metazoa; phylum Chordata; class Mammalia; order Primates; family Hominidae; genus Pongo; species Pongo pygmaeus. Next base: position 179,466,148 of record NC_072377.2, read on the forward strand.
TCTTCATGGATAGGAAGAATCAATATGGTAAAAAAGGCCATACTGCCCAAAGTAATTTATAGATTCAATGCTATTCCCATCAAACTACCACTGACATTCTTCACAAAATTAGAAAAACTATTTTAAATTTCATATGGAATCAAAGAAGACCCCATATAGCCAAGACAACCCTAAGCAAAAAGAACAAAGCTGGATCATGCTGCCAAACTTCAAACTATACTACAAGGCTACAGTAACCAAAACAACACGCTAATGGTACCAAAACAGACACATAGACCAACGGAGCAGAACAGAGACCTCAGAAATAACACCGCACATTTACAACCATTTGATCTTTGACAAACCTGACAAAAACAAGCAATGGGGAAAGGATCTCCTATTCAGTAAATGGTACTAGGAAAACTATGCATATGCAGAAAATGCAGAAAACTTAAACTAGCCATATGCAGAAAACTTAAACTAGACCCCATCCTTACATCTTATACAAAAATTAACTCAAGATGGATTGAAGACTTAAATGTAAAACCCCAAACCATAAAAACCCTAGAAGAAAACCTAGGCAGTACCTTTCAGGACATAGGCATAGGCAAAGACTTCATGACAAAAACACCAAAACCAATTTTGACAAAAACACCAAAACCAGTTTCAACAAAAGCCAAAATTGACACACAGAGTCTAATTAAACTAAAGAGCTGCTGCACTACAAAATAAACTACCATCAGAGTGAACAGGTAACCTACCGACTGGGAGAAAATTTTTGTGATCTACCTATCTGACAAAGGTTTAATATCCAGAATCTATGAGGAACTTAAACACATTTCCAAGAAAAAAACAAAAAAAAATCAAAAAGTGGGCAAAGGATATGAACAGATACTTCCTAAAAGAAGACATTTATGTGGCCAACAACCATGAAAAAAAAGCTCAACATCACTGATCATCAGAGAAATGCACAATGATACCATCTCATGCCAGTCAGAATGGCGATTACTAAAAAGTCAGGAAACAATAGATGCTGGCAAGGCTGTTGGTGGGAATGTAAATTAGTGCAACCATTGTGGAAGACAGTATGGTGATTCCTCAGTAATACAGAACCAGAAATACCATTTGACCCAGCAATCTCATTACTGGGTATATACCCAGAGGAATATAAATCATTCTACTATAAAGACACATGTACACATATGTTTACTGCAGCACTATTTACAATAGCAAAGACATGAAAACAACTCAAATGCCCAGCAATGATAGAGCGGATAAACAAAATGTAGTACATATACACCATGGAATACTATGCAGCCATAAAAAGGAATGAGATCATGTCCTTTGCAGGGACATGGATGAAGCTGGAAGCCATCATCCTTGGCAAACTAACAGAGGAACAGAAAACCAAACACCGCATGTTCTCACTCATAAGTGGGAGTTGAAAATTGAGAACACATGGACACAAAGAGGGGAACAACACACACCAGGGCCTGTTGGGGGGTGGGGGGGGTGAGGGGAGGGAACATAGAGTTTGCTTGGGAAGAGTATGCACTTCAGTTTCCCCCGCCCTGGTCTCTCCACTGTGTTTCTGCTTGGCTACTGTCCCTTCAGCTGAGCACTGTTCTTTATCTTTCCAGCACCAAGTTAGGGCCCTCTGTGTCCTCATAGTCTTAGGACTGCACTGTCATAGCATTGACTAAGTGAATTGTAATTGTATTCTGATATTTCATCTTTTCTGCTAGACTGTGAACTCATAAAGGGCAGAGGTTGTGAATATTTATAGCCAGGAACCAGCACCATGTCTGGCACAAGCAGGTATCAGGAAATATTTAATGAAATCCAAGAGTGACCAGGAGCACCTCGTTCTCATCATTGCTTACACTGTCACTGCTCCTTCCCTGGACGAGCAATGGCTCCTGGGGAGAGTTGCTCTCAGCCTCATACAGGTCAAAAGGCCACTGCTCATGTCTCTGTGAAGCATGTCTCAGCCTCACCAGAACAGAAGACATACATGCAAATAGCATGTGTGATGTACATACCTGCTCCCCCGCGAAACCTGATCGCTGCATCCGGCTGCTGCTGCTGACTTGTGTTTCGTGTCACATCTTGGGAAGAGGCGTCTTGAGTTGCCAGCAGTCTTGTTTGCTTGAGTTGTGCCCCTCTCTGGGGTGGGCCTGAAGTGAAACAGCCAGAAAGGAGCTCTTTCCACCCAAATAGGCTGTCGAATTACTGATGACTTCAGATGCCAAGAGGCTTTGATCAGGATTTCTGCACCGGGCCTTGTATAACCAGCAACACTTCAACCAGACTGCATTTCATTAGGATGGAAGCTCAACCCGGGCTGCTCTGGACTTTTTTTTTTTTTTTTTAAGTCATTTAGCTGGTAATAGCTTGCACAGAAAGAGATGGTTCATTTAGCTCTGCTTCTTGTCCAGTTTTGTGGGGAAGCAAGCCTGTACTGTGGGAGTGGAAGTTGATGTATTTTGTGTTCTCTGGATGCTACTGCAGTGGACCGTGCTTTCCCCACCTGTTTTGCATCCATTAGGAAACCTATATAGGGTTTTGATTGTCAAAGTTTGATTAGGTGCCAGGGTTGGAGTTGACGAGGTAGGAGCAAAGCAAGACCAATTTATCCTGCTAACAGCCATTCTCTAACAAGCTGGTATTTGTTAGAAGGCATTTTCATATGACAAATGTTGGAAATTGTAATGGGCTTTAATAAAGTGTAGTAGGCAATCCGTCAAGCACAGGGCTAACCCCTTTATAACGTGGACCACGATGATTGTCTGCAAAGGGATGCTTCTCCCTCTACCGAAAAAGGCAAATAATGACAATAAATCCTAGGGTCCTCTAGGATGAACTAATGAGCTAGTTCCAGGTCACGCCCTTAAAAAAAGGGAGCTCTGGATCTTCTGGAAGTGAGGTTGGGTTTGTCTTATGGCATGTGAAGATTGTGGATGATTCTGGCAAAGGATGGACATGAGATTTGGTGCAAATCACTTACTGTGTCTTGTAGTTTTACCATCTACAAATTAAAGAGAGGAGATTATAAAAGGACGTCTGGGTAACCCTCAGTTTTGTGACTCTAAGTCCCTCTTCCTGTTGGGATCTATGTCATTGGCTGGAAAGGGCCCTGGTCAGAGGTTTGGGTAGCCTGGGTTTGGTGCCTGCTCTGCAGCTCCTAGTGATGTGAGTGTAGGGGTTGAACAGTGATCCTCCCCTACCAGAGATGTGTCCACATCCTAATCCTGGAATCTGTGAATGTGATCTTATTTGGAAAAAGAATGTTTGCAGATGTAATGAAGTTAAGAATTTTGAGATGGGGAAATCATCCTGGATTATCTGAGTGAACCCTAAATCCAATGGCACATGTCCTTGTAAGAGACAGGCAGAGGGAGCTTTGACATAGACAGAAGAGAAGGAGGCAAGGTGAACATAGAGGCAGAGATGGGAGTGATGTAGCCTCAAGCCAAGCAATGCAGACTACCACCAGAAGGTGGAAAAAGCAAGGAGCATAGTTTCCCCTAGAGCCTCAGGAGGGAACACCCCCTGCTGACACATTGATTTTTGACTTCCGGCCTCCGGAACTGAGAGAGAATAAATTTCTGCTGTTTCACAGCCACCAAGTTGTGGTAATTCATTACAGCGGCTGCGGTGAGCGTGAAAAGTACTGAAAATTGCTCTGAGTCTGTCTCCTCCTTGCAAATGTCAAATGAATAACTCTGACCTCACCACGCAGTTGCTAAGAGGAAATTCCACGTTAAAAAAATGCCCAGCATCATGCTTTGTGTATCAGAGGTGCTCAGCGTGGGTAGTTAAAAGGGGAAAAAAGCAGCATTAGCATTTACTGGAATGTGATCCAGTCAGGATGCTGGAGTTGCAAGGGACAGAGCTACACAGTGAACTAGGTTAGGTGTGGTTGAGAATTTACTGGGAGGTCGCTGTACCTGCAGAAAAGCAGCTGTACAATTAAGCCCCAAATTAAATAAAAACCAAAAAGGGCAATATCCCCAAAATTCTCTCTCAGCCTTTCTCTGAGGGCAGATGGCATTATCACTCGCTGCAATGGACTTTCACGACCCAGCGAGGGTTCAGCATTTCCTACAGCTTCTGGCTCACATTTTTACAAAAGTGACACTACCGATCTTCCCTCGGCATTTGTGGAAAGCCTCCCAGGAGGGATTCTGATTGGTCAGGCTGTGCTTAACCCAGAAGAGAGGAGAGGGCTGAGCAGATGAAGTCATAGCTGTCCACTTCCTTGCATCTGCCATAGTTCAGGAATGCAGAATACAAATATTGCTTTCAGCAAGCATCATCCTTCCCAGTTTGATTAAATTATTTGGTGGAAATATTCAGAGACAGAGATGTTAAAGCTTTTACACCATTTGGCACTATTAAAATATAGCATCTGATTGGGTAACCCAGCCTACTGTGGCTTCCTTTCAGCAGATCCTTCTCCAGCAAACTTGTGTTTCCAACACACACACTGAAGAGAGAAGGAGAGAGCAAGGCTTGAGTTGTAAAGCAAAAATCGCTGGGCTAGGCTTATGGGATTTGTGTCAAGTTCTGGATTTGCTGTTAATTCTCTAGGTCCTAGTTTCCTCCTCTATAAAATGGAGGTTGAGATAAACTTTTCTTTTTTAACTGAAAATCTCTCAGGTCCCTCAAGGTCTCCAAGGGTATTGATGGAAGCCTCACTTTCACATTGTAAAAGAAGCTGTACATGTCCCCATGGTCATGAAATCAACAAGTGTCTTTATTACAGACTGGACTTACCCCAAGGTGGTCACTGTGGCTATTTTATTCTTATCATCAGTTATTCAAATCTGTGCTTCATAAAATTTGGAAGAAATTAATTATTCCATAATAAATGCAATTTTTAAAAAACTGAAAACCTCTTTTAAGACACGTGGACAAGAGGAGAGAGACAGGCATGGGAAGAGGAGGGTGGGAGCAGTACAAATCTGAGACTCAGAGGGAGAAAGGTTTGCTAAGAAGTCAGCCGACGGATAAGGTGGGGCATTGGGGCTAGTCAGTCTGACTTCAGATCCATGCATAAAGCCCCAACACCTTGATGTGGGCTAAACCCCTTCCTCTAGTAGGGGTCATGTTCCAGACCCTCTGATGCCCTCCCTTCCCCCACCTCCTTCTCCCATCTCCTGTTCAGTGCAGAGTCAGCACACACTGACCCAAGTCACTCTCCAGGAACCTTCTAAATGGCCAGCCCTGGGAGTAGCATGACTAACCCATAAGGCATTGCCAGGTAATTAACTTCAAGCATTTGCCTAATTAAGCAAAATGTAGAGCATAGAGGGCATGAATTCTTTAAAACACTACAGAGGATGGAGGGCCTGGGCTAAGTCCAGAGGCTGAGGCAGACTCCATCCCCAGGCTTGCTCACTCCTGGAAGGAGCCGGATGAGTGGCAGAAGCTTGTGGCACCTCTGCACCTGGATGCAATTATTACTTTCTTTGGTATCCCTCATCCCCTCCTCCCTGAATCATTTGTCTTCCTCTCTAAAGTGTTCCCATGGTACCATGTTTGTCTTTCTAAAAAATGACTAATTACATACCATATTATAATTGTTTTATTTTTCTGTCCCTGCCAGACTAAGCTTCTAGCTCAGGGGATGAGGAAGGCTCACAAGAAATAGTGACTAAAGAAGTGAATGAATGAATGAATGAATGAATGAATGGAAAAATAGACCTATTTCTTCTTTTCTCCCTTTGCCTGGTGCTTAAATGACATAGTGTCAATTTTCTTAAGAGACCCGCCTACTAAACAAATCCCTCATATGCATGTCGCAAGACCAAACTCTGAAATGTGTTACTCATACTCAGAGAATGCCTCTGTCATTCAGAGTCTATCAACTTTCTTCACAAGATAAGCAAAATCTCTCCTGGAGCTTTTGACTTTCCATGAGCTTCATCAAAGGCTATTCTAGATTTGTTACAAAAGACCTCACAGGACCTAACAGACATTTACAGAACATTTCATAGAACAGCTGCAGATTACACATTCCTCTCATCAGCAAATGGGACATTATGGAGGAAAGACCATGTGTTAGGCCACAAAACAAGTCTCAACAACTCTTAGAAAGCCTAAATCATATAAAGTATCTTTTCATATCTAATGAAATAAAACTAGTAATCAGTAACAAGAGGAGTTTTGGAAATGGTACAAATACATAAAAATTGGTTGGGAGTCAGGTGTGCTGGCTCACACCTGTAATCCCAGGACTCTGGGAGGCCAAAGCAGAAAATTTCTTGGGCCCAGGAGTTTCAGATCAGCCTGGGCAACAAAGTGAGATCTCTGTCTCTACAAAAAATATGAAAATTAGCCAGGCGGCCAGGCACAGTGGCTCATGCCTGTAATCCCAGCACTTTGGGAGGCTGAGGAGGGTGGATCACTTGAGGTCAGGAATTCGAGATCATCCTGGCCAACATGGCAAAATCCCATCTCTACTAAAAATACAAAAATTAGCTGGGCATGGTGGCACATGCCTGTAATCTCAGCTACTCGAGAGGCTGAGGAAGGGGAATTGCTTGAGCCTGGGAGGCAGAGGTTGCAGTGAGCTGAGATCATGCCACTATACTCCAGCCTGGGCTACAGAGTGAGACTCCATCTCAAAAAAAAAAAAAAAAAAAAAAAAAAAAAAATTAGCCAGGCATGGTGGCATGTGTCTGTAGTCCCAGCTACTTGGGAAGCTGAGGTGGAAGGATCGATTAAGCCCAGGAATTTGAGACTGCAGTAAGCTATGATTATGCCACTGCAGTCCAGCCTGGGTGGCAGAGCAGGACACTGAAGAAGAAGAAGGAGAAGGAGAAGGAGAAGGAGAAGGAGAAGGAGGAGGAGGAGAGGAGGAGGAGGAGAGGAGGAGGAGGAGAGGAGGAGGAGGAGAGGAGGAGGAGGAGAGGAGGAGGAGGAGGAGGAGTAGGAGGAAGTTGAAGGAGGGGCAGAAGGAGGAGGAAACACAAACAGATCAAAACCTATGGGATATAGCAAAAGTGGTATTAAGAGGGAAGTTTATAGCAATAAAAGGAAACTGGTAAATTCCTGGACACAAATAACCTACTAAGATTGGACCAGAACTAAATAGAAAATCTGAACAGACCAATAACAAGTAATGAGAGTGGGTCAGTATTAAAAGTCTCCTAACAAAGAAAAGCCCAGGACTGAATGGTTTCACTGCTGAATTCTACCAAACCTTTAAAAAAAGAACTAACACCAGTTCTTCTCAAACTATTTCAAAAAATTGAAGAGGAGGTAATTTTCCCAAGCTCATTCTTATGAAGTCAGCATTATTTGATATCAAAGCCAAGCAAGGGCACAACAAAAAAAAAGAAAACTGCAGGCTACTATTCCTGATGAACATAGATGCAGAAATCCTCAACAAAATATTCGCAAACTAAATCCAATAGCACATTAAAAAAATATACACCATAATCAAGTGGGATTTAGCCCCAGGAATGCAAGGGTGGTTCAACATATGCAACTCAATAAATGTGATACCTCACATCAACAGAATGAAGTACAAAAATTATATGATTATCTCAATAGATGCAGAAAAAGGATTTGGTAAAATTCTACATTCCTTCGTGAAAAATGTCCCAACAAATTAGGTACAAAAGGAACATACCTCAACATAATAAAGGCCATATATGACAAACTCACAGCTAATATCATACTGAATGAGGAAAAGTTGAAAGCTTTTCCTCTATGCTTTTTGGAACAAGACAAGAATGCCCACTTTCACAAACTCTTATGTAACACAATATTTAGACAAGAAAAAGAAACAAAGGCCATACAAATTGGAAAAATGGAGGTCAAATTGCTCCTGTTTGCAGATAACTTGATCTTATAGATAGAAAAACCTAAAGACTTCACCAAAAAAAACCTCTTAGAACTAATAAACAAATTCATTAAGGTTGCAGGATAGAAAATCAACATATAAAAATTAGTAGTGTTTTTATGCACCAATAACAAACGAGATAAAAATGAAATCAAAAAAGCAATTTTATGTATAATAGTTTAAAAAAATACTTAAGAATAAATTTAACCAAGAATGTGAAAAATCTCTACAATAAAAACTATAAAATACTGATGAAATAAATTGAAGAGGACACAAACAGGTGGAAAAACATTCCATGTTCACGGATTCAAAGAATTAATATTATCAAAATGGCCATACTACCTAAGCAATTTATAGACTCAGTGCAATTTCTATGTTCACAAAAATAGAGAAAAAAATCCTAAAGTTTGTATGGAATGACAAAAGAATATCCAAAGAAATTCTAAACAAAAAGAACAAAGCTAGTGACATCACACTTACTGGCTTCAAAATACACTACAAAACTATATCAAAACCATATGTACTGGTATAGAAAGAGTCACATAGACCGATAGAAAAATAGAGAACCCAAAAATAAATCCACAAACTTACAGAAAATTGATTTTGTAAAATGGTGCCAAGAACATATATATATTGAGAAAAGGACACTCTTTTCAAAAAATGGTGCTGGGCAAACTGAATATCCATATCCCAAACAGAAAAATAAAACTAGAATGATACCTTTTTCCATGAATAAAAATGGACTAAAAATGGACTAAAGATTTAAATGTGATCCCTGAAACTATAAAATTACTAGAGGAAAACATAGGGGAAATGCTTCAGGACATTGGTCTGGGAAAATATTTTATGAATAAGACTTCCAAAGCACAGGCAACAAAAGTCTATTTCAACTAATGGGTTCATATCAAGTCAAAAGTTTCTGCATACCTAAGGAAGCAATCAACAGAGTGAAGAGATAACCTGAAGAATGGGGAAAAATATTTGTAAACTATTCCTCCAACAAGCGATCTAAAATATATAAGGAATTCAAATGATTCAACAGAAAGAAAAAAATCCCATTTAAAAAAATGGGCAAATGATCTGAAAGGATATTTCTCAAAATAAGACATACAAAGGGCCAAGAAGTATACGAAAAAATGCTCAACATGACTAATCATCAGGGAACTGTGAATCAAAACCACAGCAAAATATTATATTTCCCTAGTTAGAATGGCTGTTATCAAAAAGACAAAAAATAACAAGGGAACTTATGTATTATTGGTTGGAATGTAAAGTAGTACAGCCATTATGGAAAACAATATGGAGGTTCCTCAAAAAACTACAAATAGAACTTCCATTATGATACAGCAGTTCCACTACCGGGTATTTATCTAAAGGAAGGAAAATCAGTATATTAAAGAGACATCTGCACTCCCATGTTTATTGCAGCACTATTTACAATAGCCAAGATATAAAATCAACCTGTTGCGTCTATCAACTGATGAATGGATAGAGAAAATGTGATATGTATACACAATGGAATATTATTCATCCATAAAAAAAATGCAATCTTGTCATTCACGGCAACATGGATGAACCCGGAGTGCATTATGTTAGTGAAATAAGCAAGGTACAGAAAGACTAGCATCACATGTTCTCATTCATATGTGGGAGCTAAAAAGATTGATCTCATAGAAGTAGAGTAGAATTGTGGTTGATCTCACAGAAGTAGAGTAGAAGTAGAGTAGAATTGAGGCTGGAAAGGGTAGGGATAGGGAAAGGTTGGTTATTGAATAGAGAATTACAACTAGATAGAAAACATAAGTTCCAGCGTTCTACAGAACTGAAGGATGACTGCAATTAACAAGAATTTGTTGTATATTTTCAAACAGCTGGGAGAGAGGATTTTGAATGTTCCTATCTCAAAGAAATGAAAAATGTTTGAAATAATGGGTATGTGAATTACCCTTGTTTAATCACTACATATTGTATACATATATTAAAATATCACTCTGTACCCCATAAATATGTACAATCATTACATGTCAATTAAAAATTAGAAAAAAAATTGTGGCCAGGCGCGGTGGCTCACACCTGTAATCCCAGCACTTTGGGAGGCCGAGGAGGGCAGATCACCTGAGGTCAGGAGTGCTGGCCAACATGGTGAAACCTCGTCTCTACTAAAAATACCAAAAATTAGCCAGGCTTAGTGGCAGGTGCCTGTAATCCCAGCTATTCAGGAAGCTGAGACAGGAGAATCGCTTGAACCCGGGAGGCAGAGGTTGCAGTGAGCTGAGACCACACCATTGCACTCCAGCCTGGGTAACAAGAGCAAAACTCCATCTCAAAAAAAATAAAATAAATAAAAATAAAAACAAAAATTTTTTAAAACCCTCACAGATCTTGTAGGGGAAGTACAAAATGGTTTTTATCACTAGACTAGTCGCTCCATGAAGTCTGAGGCCATGTCTTCCTTTATTTGTTGCTCTAAGTCCAGGGCTTACCACAGAGCCTGGCACACAGAATGCCATACATATATACATACTCACACACATATATACACATACACCCCCCCACATACACATTTATACACACACACACATTTCACACACATAAAACCTCAAGTCCCTAACCTCTCCTTCAGCTAGAGAATTTCTGTTTTTATCAGCCATCTGAATATGAGTCTTTCTGAAAAAATAGTTCTGCTGTGCCACATTAAGTTTGACCATCATTCATTGGACTAGATAATGCCTTAGCGCCCTTCCACCTCTGACAGTCATCAAATTAACACCTGGTCTCATTTGTATAGGTGAAGGATCCACCGAGGATAGGTTTATAGTAATTTGTTATTTATATTATCTTGTGATATTCTTTTCCAATAGTCAAGTAATCCCAGGTAGATGACAAAAACTAAATGTATTTTATTTTCAACCTTCTCTTGAGCTTCTAAACTTGGAATCTGTGTGCTTGAAGCAGTAGAGAAATCTCCAAAGAGGCTCCTGTTTGGCCCATGTTGATCTGTTTCGCTCTAGCTCAAAGGCAGTAGCAGCAGATAACAATCAGCAATGCTTGCAATTCATAGCCATTGCCACATGACTGTTGCCCTAACTGGCACCAGTGTTCAGGCGTAAAACATGTCCATCCATTTTTCTGTAATGGAATAGACAAAAAATGTTATCCTCTTGACACTGACACCAGAATTCTTCTAAGGGAGGGAATAACCTTTGTTTGAGAAAACTATCTTTGTAAGTGTTTGTGAGAAGATGTTGAGGTGTTGAAAGCCAAAATATTGGCTGGCTCAAAGTTCCAGAGGCATGTGTATGTGTAGGTATAAGAAGTTGTTCTGTATATGACAAGGAGTGCATTTGTTGCTCCAAAGTGGAAAGCTGGAGGGATGAGAGAAGAAAGAAGAAGGAAGTGGGGAGGACTGGGTGCTGTGACTCACGCCTATAATCCCAGCACCTTAAGAGGCCGAGGCGGGTGGATCACAAGGTCAGGAGTTTGAGACCAGCCAGGCCAATATGGTGAAATCCTGTCTCTACTAAAGATACAAAAAATTAGCCGAGCGTGGTGGTGCACACCTGTAATCCCAGCTACTAGGGAGGCTGAGGCAGGAGAATCGCTTGAACCTGGGAGGCGGAGGTTGCAGTGAGCCGAGATCACACCATTGCACTCCAGCCTGGGTGACAGGACAAGACTCTGTCTCAAAAAAGAAAAAAAAAAAAACTTGGGAGGAACGGTGGAACAGTACAAGCCAATAATATTGATAACAACAGTGATGTATTGGTATGATAAGTCACAGAAACACCCTCAGGAAATAAAGTGGTCAAAGCACCTTTTAAGAGCAAGGAAGCCTGCTGCTGTATTTGATGTGGTTTGCCCTTCTGTGAGATAAGCCCCAGTTCTGCATTCTCTCCCTGCTCCATAAACACACACACAGGATGTTTTAAATAAATTTTACTGTTGTATCATTTTTGCACAGACTTTTTATTTGCATGTGCTTTTTCTTTAAACTCAAAATTTCATCTTAGAAGGACAGAGTGCAGAACAGAGACAACATCCAAGGAGATAAAAATTCAAGGAAATGGAGGAGGATGAGGAGGAGATGAGAATTAAGCCCTTGGTGATAAAGCTTTGGACTTCTACAGGCTCTGAAGAGGGAAACTTGGGACAAAAGTTAACTAATTTTCAGGGAGCACGAAGAACTAGCTGACTTCTAGGATGCCTGTCCTCAAAACATTTCATTATCCCCACCTGGCATAGAAATGAACTGCAATGACATGGTACAGGGGACACTGGAGGACTTCTCTTGGGGCCACATTACTTTTCGTTAGACTGTAAGTTTATTTGGTGCAGCCGAGAGTGGCTGATGGAGCTAAAGAGGAGGATCACGGCACCAACCCCTCAAGCTAAAAGTTGATGCTTCTGGTCAGTAATTTCCTCAGACCCAGGCAAGGGTGCCCTGCTCTGTGCCCTGAACTTCCCTTTATAGAACCTTACACGTCAAAAGGATGCCAAAAAATTCCAGGTGCAGGGCATGATCCAAACCCCTCAACATCCACTTCATTACGAACACTGTTCAGGCTCCTGGGAAAGGCTTTTCCATGTCTTTTGCCTTCTGTCCTTGAAACAAAAGGTAGACAGGTTCAAATGCTGGGAGCCTTTGTGCATTCCATCCTTATCAACACTGAAGTTGCTGCAGCTTCAAAGAGTAGAGAGTATGACAGCTGCAAGAGGGCTTGGGTAAGAGAAAAGATAAATTAATTAACTTGCCCAGTCTTTCTTCTTGGATAGTATGAGTGTATGGTTCCACACAAAAAGGCCAGGTTTTCTATTTTATTACTTTGCTTTGCTTTCCAAATCAGGGGTTTGAGATGAATTTATGAATTGGCATAGGTTTTGCAACAGTTGCACGTGGAGGCTGAGGGACACTGTGCAATCTTAAGCGACTGGCTTTACACTCAAATTTGCACCTACGTAGGTCTACATATAACATGCACGAAGCATGATACTGACTCCATTTTAGCAGCTAGGTGGATATTGAAGCAATTTCTTAAAATGTTTAAATGTGAAAATATTTAAAATGTTTAAAAATTCAGGCCGGACGCGGTGGCTCACGCCTGTAATCCCAGCACTTTGGGAGGCCGAGGCAGGAAGGTCACAAGGTCAGGGGATCGAGACCATCCTGGCTAAAACGGTGAAACCCCGTCTCTACCAAAAATACAAAAAAATTAGGCAGGCATGGTGGCAGGCGCCTGTAGTCCCAGCTACTCGGGAGGCTGAGGCAGAAGAATGGCGTGAACTCAGGAGGCAGAGCTTGCAGTGAGGCGAGATAGCGCCACTGCACTCCAGCCTGGGCGAGAAAGCGAGACTTCGTCTCAAAAAAAGAAAAAAAAAATTCAGCTTTTTAAAGAAGGAAATTCTGGTACATGCTGTGATATGGATGATCCTGGGACACAGTCTTAAGTGAAATAAGCCAGCTGCAAAAACACAAGCACTGCGTGATTCTACTTTCATAAGGCAATTACAGTAGTCAAATTCATAGGGACAAAAATTAGAATGGTGGTTGCCAGGGGCTGGGGGAAAAGGGGAATAAGGCGTTATTATTTAGTAAGTACAGAATTTCAGTTTTGTAAGATGAAGAGTTCTGGAGATAAATGGTGGTGATGGTGGCACAACAATGTGAACACATTTAATCCCACTGAACTATATTTAAAAATGGTTAAAATGGGCCGAGTGCAGTGGCTCACACCTGTAATCCCAGCACTTTGAGAGGCTGAGGCAGGCAGACCACCTGAGGTCAGGAGTTCAAGAGCAATCTGGCCAGCATGGTGAAACCTCACCTCTACTAAAAATACAAAAATTAGCCAGGTGCAGTAGCGGGCGCCTGTAATCCCAGCTACTCAGGAGGGAGGCAGGAGAATCACTTGAGCCCGGGAAGCAGAGGTTGCAGTGAACCAAGATCTCACTACTGTACTCCAGCTTGGGTACAGAGCGAGACTCTGTCTCAAAAAAAAAAAAAAAAAAAAAAAAAAAAAAGAAAGAAAGAAAAAAAGAAAAGAAGAAAAATAAAATAAAATATGGTTAAAATGATAAATTTTATGTTATATATATTGCCTCAATTTAAAAAAATATATATATACACAAAATTAAATAAATTATATCTTAACATTCTGCTCTTACAAATAATTCTACTTTTTATATTCATTAATTATAATTTATATTTTGCCCTTTAATTTTAATAAAGAATTTTGAATATTTTAGAAGAAATTTCTTGTTAGAAAATATATAATTGAAAATCCTTTTTATTGTTTAGCTTTTTTCAGTTACTTTATGTTTTTGATAAAATAGATCCACATTTTAAATGCTTTAAGTAGAAATAGTTTACTTAACAGTTAAGTTGATTCTCAACTTTTAAACGTTTAGACACAGGATAAGCTGCCCTGCATCTGGCTCATGTTCTGGGCCCTGCAGACAGAGGAGCCTCCCGCTGGTCTGATAATGGGTCCTCCCTGAGGACCCAGCTGCTTCCCAAGCAGCCTGTTGCTGTTGCTCTTGATATTTATTCTGCCCAAGAAGACTTTCTGGCCATTCTCTGCCTCCTGAATGCCTAACCATACCTCAAAGCCCAGCTCTGATGTGACCTCCTCCAGGAAGCCCTCAGTCATTCCTACAGAATATATGTGCCCATCTGTGTCACTGCATTATATGTCTACCCCTCTATTACTACACACATTTCATGCATTATTGTTTGTTTCCTCATCTGTTTCCTGCTCCAGGCTATAAGCTCCTTGAAGTCAGCTACTACGTCTCATTCATCTTTAGTCCCCAATCTCTAGCTCCATGAACTGAATCCACAAATGGCTGTTGAATATAACTTTATATTTTCTCGATAATTCAATCATTGTTTTAAATAGAAGGAGCTATAGGACTGAACGGAGCTCTTCCAAGCACTAAAAATTCTCTTTAGACTTTGTTTTGGGGGGCAATGCATTCTTAGATCGCCATTTGTTAATCTGGCTACCTGTGCCCAACACCTATTATCACCTTTCTGATTTGCTGCTTGAGAAAACAAAGATCAAACAGGTTCTGAGTGAGGAGGAACTGACGGCTCACCTCTGAGGATGATGTATGGACATTAGTGCATGAGCTTGGGGACAGCTAGTCCAGGTCCTACAAGACTCTATTCCTTCTGCCAGCTGGGTGAGAGTGCCAGATAGGGAGGGTGATCTCCTCTCCTTGTTTGCCTGTCATCACCCAGGTTTACACCTATTGTCCCAACATAATTATTAATATTACCCACTTTCACTCTCAAATGTGTCCCAGTTTCACAATAAGTTATATGATCAAGTATGGTGAGTGATCCCTTAAAAAAAAGTGATGTGACATTGCCTTCCCTAGGGCATGTCATGGTCATTTTAAAAAAATGGAGAAATGAGAATGATGTTCCAGCCTTCTAAATTCTACATGGTGACTGGTTCTTTTACCTTCTCAAATCAATCCATTTTCATAACCCTGAAAAACCTGAGTGCACTGAGCTTCCCAAACAATCCCTCCCTTCCCCACGTCCTTCCCCACGTCCTTCCCCACCTCCTTCCCCATCTCCTTCCCCACCTCCCTACCTCCCCCCACACATAAATATTTGTGAAATTCAGAAAACCATATTATTTTATTTTTGTTTTAAAGACAGGGCCTCATTCTGTCATTCAATTTGGAGTGCAGTGATGTGATCATAGCTCAATGCAGCCTCATCCTTCTGAGCTCAAGCAATCCTCCCACCTCAGCCTCTTGAGTAGCTAGGACTACAGCTACCTGTAGTCACCACCACACCTGACTAATTTTTTAAAATTATTTTTAGTAGAGATGAGCTTTCTCTATGTTGCTCAGGCTGGTCTCAAACTCCTGGGCTCAAGCAATCCTCCTACCTTGCCTCCCAAAGTGCTGGGATTACAGGCGTGAGCCCTTGCGCCTGGCCCAGAAACTATATTCTTAGAAGTTACTAGAATGTAAGCTTTTGAAGGGAAAGTAGTATGTTGTACAACTTTGCCAAGGTGAATAATAAGGGATGGAATAAATGTGAGTCTGAAAAACAGTCTGTTTGCGACCTGGGCTGACACACTTTTGCTTAGAGGTGTATGAGGAATGCATTGCCCAGAGCTCGTTCAGGGACTACAACCCAATGGCTGGGCCTCCTCCGAGCTCTCCTGGATGGATCTTTCCACCAACCCTCTGGTGAGGGAGGAATCCTGCCATTGGCTTCCTTCCCTCCCCACATTCCTCTGTGGTCTAATAAGAGCATACCCTTTGATTCTTCTGTCGCTTTAAGGGATGAGGAGAGGGGAATGCTGAGGAAAATACCAATTCATACTGTACCTTTACAAAAGCAAAAAAGAAGAAAGAGGGAGCCATAATTACTCTCTGCCCCGAGGTCCTGATGGAATGGTGAGTCTCTCAGACGCTTTAAGTAGGCGCCACAAATTGTGTAAGAGCTGACCTGGGGGCCTGCCTGGGTCACGTGACAGCCATATCTGATAATTTTGGCAAAGCAAGGTGGGGTGGTGAGGGGCCAGGACCCAGGAGGCAGAGAATGGGGCAAGGAAGGGGACAACAAAAGCCTGGAAAATGAAGAATAAGAGGGTCACGGGAATATTGATCCAATGGCATAGCAATATTGATCCCTATTCCAATTCCATGTATTGGGGGCCCTTCTGCCTCATGCCTTGCTCTGGGCTGCCTGGTGCAGGATGAGGCTGCTTTAGTGCCCGCCCATTCCTCTCATTCCCGGGCCCCAGTCTTCACGCTCTGCCTGTGGAAAACTATAAATTGCCCCTCCCTTCTTGCTAGTAGGGCAGCCCATCCACCTCCTGAACTGGGATTTTGAAGATTCCTGCTTGTGGGGGTGGGTGGGGGTTGTGTGAGGCAAAAATGGGCAAAGGAGTCCAACACTAGTTCCTTCCCCCTCCTCTGTGCCAGACCTGTCCCTGCACAGTCACATATTTTTTCCTTGTGTCATTCTTACCAGAACCGGAAGTGGTGATTTCTATTGCTGTTTTGCACAGAAACACAGATGCTCACAGAACACGAAAACGCTAGCTCAGCTTTGCCCATGAGCAGCAGAGCTGGGGTCTGAACCTAGACACATCTGGGCCTCTCCAGAGGGTCTAGGGCCTGTTTAACCCTAGATGCACAAAGGCCCTCTTGCCACACTCACCCTCCCCTCTTTCGATGTCTTGCCAGTTCTCACGTCCAAGCCTGGACTCATGCTGCCCCCTGCCCCACCCACTGCTCCTTCTCTACATGTTTATTTCTAGGCTACCCCTCAAAGTCCAGGGCTAAGATCCTGTTCTCTGACCACTCCCCAGTCTCAAAGCTGTGAGAGTTTCTAGTCCCTCAGCCCTCTGTATATCAATTATGAGATACACTACTTTTTTTATGCTAATTTTTTCCATATTTTATCCTTTCTGATATTATAATATGAGTATGTAACATACTAACATATGTTCCCTAAAATGATGCTCTTGAGTCAATTGCAAATTGCATTTCTCACAGTTGATGGGTCACGTAGTGAAGACGCCTGGCCGGTGTGAAAATTAGTCCTCCATGCATCTGTCTCCTTCCCCGCTTGGTGAGCTTTCAGGCAGGGGCCCGTGTTTGGTCACCTTTGTGTCTCAGTAGCAGCCCAGGGTGGGAACTCTGGGCTTCTCAGTAAATGCACTTGAAAAGTAAAAATGCTTGTATGTGTTACTAACAGAAGGGTCTTATTTAATCCTTAGATAGACCCTGTGAAGCATCTATTATTATCCTCAAAGAAGGTCATTACTTTCCCCATTACAGATAGGAAATGGAGGCTCAGAGAGTTTTAGTAATTTTCCCCAGGTCATACAGCTAGGAAGCAATGGAGTTTATGTGCACTTGCACAGTCTGGACATATTGGTGTTGGCAAACAAACTCTATGTGATACGGAAAAAGGAAGAAAGAACACTCAAAGTAACTGTAAATTAAACAAGGTATACTGGAGCTCAATATAAGCTTCAAAGTCCATTTCTTGACTGTGATATTCATATATGTGTATTCAATTGTCTGCACAGACAACTACAACTACAATGATTTTACAGGTAAAATTACAAGTATAATGCCAGCTGGCTACATCTCACTAACAATAAAGGGACAATTAGAGCCTTAATCTGGCTAATGCAGACCAAAAGCCTGGCTTCTGGGGGACAGAGGGGAAGAATTTTCTCTATCTCATTTCCAAGCCCAGAACTCTGCTTGGTTCCAAGACAAATGTGCAGCTTTGCTTAGAATTGATGGCTCACTGGTTTGAAACTGTGCCAGGTACTGCTTCGTACTTTATATGTATTTTAATTTCCTGGTATTCTTTAGCACTGTGTCATTTCACTAAGGGGACTCTGCCACACTTTCAAATAGTTCAATAAAGGGCAGGTCATTGTGCTGACTGGTTGGAATTCCAGTGTTCACATCTGATCCTCTCCATGCAGTCAGGGTCAGGAGAAGTAGAACAGGTATTTCAAGGTTCTTATCTCCCAGGACAATGAAAATGAACATATAATGAACATCTAATGAACAGAGCCGGTTGCAGAGGGCGAGCCAAACAACTGCTGACCAAAGCAAGAAAGCAAGCAAGCAAGAGAAGAAGAAAGAAAGAAAGAGAAAGAAAGAAAGAAGAAAGAAAGAAGAAAGAAAGAAAGAAGAAAGAAAGAAAGAAAGAAAGAAAGAAAGAAAGAAAGAAAGAAAGAAAGAAAGAAAGAAAGAAAGAAAGAAAGGAAAGAAAAGAGAGCTGCCAATCTTATATGACCTGTACCAAGATGGAATGATGGCCTGGACTTCAGAGTAAGAGTCTAGCACAGTGGTTAAATGGCCTGGATTCTGGAGTCAGGACAACCCGACTTGGAAGATTGGATCTGGCTCCTCTTGTAAGAACTTGAGGGAAGCTCCTTCCTTAATCCTTGAAAGCCTCGATTGCTCCATTGGTATAAGAAGATGATGATCACAGTACCTGCCTCCAAGCTTTATTTCAAGGACTAAAGTGAATCTAAAGTCCTTAACCCACTGCCCAGCTGATAGTGAGCCTCAGTAAATATGAACAATTATTACATTCTCATTTTCCTATTTTTTAGTAGCCCTCATTTTTTTACAGCAGATTTAGGTTCAGACCAAAATTAAGTGGAAAGTACAAAGATTCCCTATACTCCCTGTCACAACACATGTACAGCCTTTCCCATGATTAACATCCCACACCAGAGAGGACATCTGCTGTAACTGATGAGCCTACATTGTCACATCATTATCCCCCAGAGTCCACAGTTTACATTAAGATTCACTCATAGTGTTGTACATTCTGTGGGGTTTGACAAATGAACGATGACTTGTTTTCACGATTGCAGTATCGTACAGAATAATTTAAGTGCCCTAAAAATTCTCCATGTTCTTCCAACGTATTCCTCCCCTACTCCATCTCTGGAAACCTCTGGTCCTTTTACTGTCCCCATATTTTTTCCTTTTCCAGAATTTCATTGAGTTGGAATCATATAGTATGCAGCCTTTTCAGATTGGCTTCTCTCACTTAGTAAGAGGCATTTAAGTTTCCTCCATACCTTTTCATGACTTGATAGCTCATTTCTTTTTAGTATTGAATAACATTCTGTTGTCTGGATGTACCACAGATTATTTATTCATTAACCTACTGAATAACATCTTGGTTGATTCCAAGATTTGGCAATTATGGATAAAGCTGCTATAAACATCCTTATGTGGGTTCCTCTGTGGACATAAATTTTCAACTCATTTGGGTAAATACCAAGGATTGTAATTGCCAAAACACATGGTAAGAGTGTGTTTAATTTAATAAGAAAAGGTCCCATTTTCTTCCAAAGTGGCTGCACCTTCTTGCATTCCCATCATCCATGAATGAGAGCTGCTATTGCTCCACATCCTTGCCAGCATTTGGTATTGCCAGTGTTTTGGATTGTGGCCATTTTAATAGGTGTGTAGTGGTATCTCATTTTTGTTTTAATTAGCAATTCCTTAATGACATATAATGTTGACTTATTTTTTATTGTTTTCTTATTATCCTATAAGGTTTCTGTAAGAATGAGA
The DNA here is from genome assembly GCF_028885625.2 of Pongo pygmaeus. Taxonomy (NCBI): domain Eukaryota; kingdom Metazoa; phylum Chordata; class Mammalia; order Primates; family Hominidae; genus Pongo; species Pongo pygmaeus. The sequence goes on from NC_072377.2 coordinate 179,486,078, forward strand.
TGAGCTGATAGAAAAGAGATTAGCACAGTACTTGGTCCAAAATAATTGTTCAGTCAACTGGAGGTTTAAAATAGAAAGCATCATTATTGACCTGGAATATTGGGATATCTTTTTTCTCAGTTTGATGGATGTAGGGTCAATTTGGTGCCCATGATTACCTCCTACTCAATTACTACTCTTTTTTTTTTTGAGATGGAGTCTCACTCTGTTGCCCAGGCTGGAGTGGAGTGGCGTGATCTCCTCTCACAGCAACTTCTGCCTCCTGGGTTCAAGCAATTCTCCTGCCTCAGTCTTCTAAGTATCTGGGATTACAGGCACCCACCACCATGCCCAGCTAATTTTTAATAGAGATGGGGTTTCACCATGTTGGCCAGGCTGGTCTTGAATTCCTGACCTCAAGCGATGCACCCACTTCGGCCTCCCAAAGTGCTGGGATTACAGTCGTGAGCCACCGTGCCTGGCCTCAGTTTCTACTCTTGCTAAATACCCTTTACATACCCCAATCATCGCACTTACTAGATTACATAATGATTATCTGTTTTTAAATCTGTCTCCTCTACTTCAGAGGAGCTCCTTGAGGACAGAGCTATGTCTTCCTCATGTGTCCACCCCTGGCAACTGGCACAGGGTACGGTATCTGGCAGCTGCCAGGTATATTTTTTAAGCCAAACTGACAATCTTGAATGAACTCTTCTGTGCTGGACTTTGGCCCAGTGTATGGACTTGAGCTTAGAAAAAGTGAGGCACAGAAATTGTCATACTGGTCATGCTCCCCCTGCATATCATTTGTACCTTCCATGGCCTCTGTCACTGCTTGTTATTTGATGACAAATTAGAGTGAGCGCCTGTCTTCCCCATTAAAATGTGAGCACCCTGAGAGGTAGAGAATTATCCCTGTGTCCCTGTGCAGTGCAGGGCTGAGGGACATCTGCAGCATTAAGTGAACGAGCAAGGCCCTGACAGGTCTATGTGCTGACACCTCTGCTTAGCCAAAGACCCAGAAAATCTAGGCCTGGCTGGAGATGGCCAGCCCCTGAAGCAAGCTCAGACTCCCTTTCTATGAGACATTAAATATAATGGAACATTAACTCCAACACCACTCCCGAGTCTGGATAGGATTCATTCTAGCTCTGCAGTGGTGACAATGCCAGGGGGTTTATGGTTGATGGCAGATGTCAAGGATGCCTCTTTCGACCTCCTTTCTCACCTGCGGCCATGATAACTAGGTGTGGAAATGAATACTAGAGGGTATTAAAATAAAAGTTTTCCTATATGCCCTGAAAATCCAGGTCCAGAGCCTCCTTCCTCCTTCCAGAACCACTCACTACTCCTCCTTCGATGAAATATAATAAAATGGGATGGGAATGTGAGGAGAAATGATGTCAGCAGGATGGTGAACTAGAATGTACCAGGCCTTGTACCCTACAAAAACAATGATTCAATAACTATCCACAAATAAAACTAGTTATGGGAGAGCTCTGAAGCCCAGTTAAGAAGCTGTAGCCACCTAGTGGAGGCAAAAAAAGAAAAATGAAACAAACAAAAAAATCCTGAGGATTAGTAAACAGAAAAGGGTAGGAAAAACAGTTGCATTGTAGAAAAACTATTTAGAAAGCCAGAAGACCCTAGAAGCTCTGGCCACTGAGGACCACAGCAGCCCAGATGGCTGCACAGACTACTGCAGCCTTTGTCAGCGAGGACCCTTGCAATCTTTACCAACATGGGCTCCACTTGCCAGAGTTGCCTAGAGCTCACATTCCTGAGACTCCCAAGCCAGAGATACCATGATTCCCAGCTGAGACTGCCTAGTATCCACCAGAGCTGGTGCTGCTACAACCTCCTCACAGCTAGCACCACTGTGCACACACCAGACCCAGCACTACTGCAACCCCATCAAACCCAGTATTCCTGCACATCCATGGGACCCAGGGCTGCCATGCACTCACTAGACCTGGCTCTGCTGTACACCCACTGATCCAGAGCTTCCACTGGACCCAGCACACGTATGCATCCTGAGACCTGACACCCTGACATTCTCCTGGAGCTAATGCCTATGCATACTCTGCCCAGTTGATGCCCTTGTACCCATATTCAGGTGAAGGTCTTTCATCCCAAAGCCAGTCTATAAAGCCTGGAAGAAGTAACTGCTTCTTCAAATGAGCAAACACCAATGCAAGGCTATATGGAACACAAAAAGTCAGGGAAATATGAAACCTTTAAAAGAACAAAATTAATTCCCAGGAACCAATTCCAAATAAATGATCTATTAATTGTCTGACAATAAAAATAAAAAAAAATGCTTTAAACAAGTTCAGAGAGCTGCAAAAGAAGTTGATAGAAAACTCATTGAAATCAGGAGAACATATATGAACAAAACTAGCAGTTTGACAAAAAGATAAAAATTATAAAAAAGAACCAAACAAATTCTGGATCTGAAGAATACAATGATTGACGTGAAAAATGCAATATGGAGCTTCAACTACAGATTTGTTTGGGCACAAGAAAGAATTAGTGATCTCAAAGACAGATGATTTGGAAATTATTTAGTCAGAGAAGCAAAAAGAGGAAAAACGAATAAAAAAGAGTGAAGAAAACTTAGACTTATGGGACACCAACAAACAAATGAATATGTGCACTTTGGAAGTTACAGAAAGTTAAAAGAAAAAGAAAAGAACAAAAAGTTTATCTACAGAAATAATGACTGAGGTAGCTTCCAAGAAGGCCGAATAGGAACAGCTCCAGTCTGCAGCTCCCAGCAAGTTCAAAGCAGAAGATGGGTAATTTCTCCATTTCCAACTGAGGCACCTGGTTCATCTCATTGGGACTGGTTAGACAATAAGTGCAGCCCATGGAGGGTGAGTCCAAGCGGGGCGGGGTGTCACCTCACCCAGGAAGTGCAAGGAGTCCGGGGACTTCCCTTTCCTTGCCAAGGAAAGCTGTGAGTGACTATACCTGGAGGAGCGGTACACTGCTGCCCAAATACTGAGCTTTTACCATGGTCTTCAAAACCGGCAGACCAGGAGATTCCCTCCTGTCCCTGGCTCAGCAGGTCCCATGCCCACGGAGCCTTGCTGGCTGCTAGTGCAGCAATCCAAGATGGACCTGGGACACTGGAGCTTGCTGGGGGGAGGGGCGTCCACCATTGCTGAGGCTTTAGTAGGTGGTTCTATGCTCACAGGATAAACAAAGCGGCAGGGAAGCTTGAACTGGGCAGAGTCTACTGCAGCTCAGCAAGGCCTACTGCCTCTCTAGATTCCACATCTGGGAGCAGGGCATAACTAAATAAAAGGCAGCAGACAGCTTCTGCAGACTTAAACATCACTGCCTGACAGTTCTGAAGAGAGCAGTGGTTCTCCCAGCACAGTGTTCAAGCTCCAATAACAGACAGACTGCCTCCTCAAGTGGGTCCCTGACCCCCATGTAGCCTGACTAGGGGACACCTCCTAGTAGAGGCCAACAGAAACCTCATACAGGCAAGTGCCCTCTGGGATGAAGCTTCCAGAGGAAGGATCAGGCAGCAACATTTGCTGTTTGTTCTGCAGCTTCCACTGGTGATACCCAAGCAAACAGGGTCTGGAGTGGACCTCCAGCAAACTCCAACAGACCTGCAGCTGAGGAGCCTGTCTGTTAGAAGGAAAACTAACAAACAGAAAGGAGTAGCATCAACATCAACAAAAAGGACATCCACACCAAAACCCCATCTATAGGTCACCAATATAAAGACCAAAGGTAGATAAAACCACAAAGATGGGGAGAAACCAGAGCAGAAAGGCTGAAAATTCCCAAAATCAGAACTCCTTTTCTCCTCCAAAGGAACATAACTCCTCACCAGCAAGGGAACAAAACTGGATGGAGAACGAGTTTGATGAGTTGACAGAAGTAGACTTCAGTCAGTAATAACAAACATCTCTGAGCTAAAGGACCATGTTCTAACCCATCACAAGGAAGCTAAAAACCTTGAAAAAAGGTTAGACGAATGGCTAACTAGAATAAACAGTGTAGAGAAGAGCTTAAATGACCAAATGGAGCTGAAAACCACGGTACGAGAACTGTGTGAAGCATACACAAGATTCAATAGCCAATTTGATCAAGCAAAAGAAAGGATATCAGTGATTGAAGATCAAATTAATGAAATAAAGTGAGAAGACGAGATTAGAGAAAAAAGAGTGAAAAGAAATGAGCAAAGCCTCCAAGAAATATGGGACTATGTGAAAAGACCAAATCTACATTTGACTGGTGAACCTCAAAGTAACAGGGAGAATGGAACCAGGTTAGAAAACACTCTTCAGGATATTATCCAGGAGAACTTCCCCAACCTAGCAAGGCAGGCCAACATTTGAATTCAGGAAATACACAGAATACCATAAAGATACTCCTCGGGAAGAGCAACCCCAAGACACATAACTGTCAGATTCACAAAGGTTGAATTGAAGGAAAAAATGTTAAGGGCAGCCAGAGAGAAAGGCCAGGTCACCTACAAAGGGAAACCCATCAGACTAACAGTGGATCTCTCGGCAGAAACCCTACAAGCCAGAAGAGAGTGAGGGCCAATATTCAACATTATTAAAGAAAAGAATTTTCAACCCACAATTTCGTATCCAGCCAAACTAAGCTTCATAAGTGAAGGAGAAATAAAATCCTTTGCAGAGAAGCAAATGCTGAGATATTTTGTCACCACCAGGCCTACCTTACAAGAGCTCCTGAAGGAAGCACTAAACGTGGAAAGGAACAACTGGTACCAGCCACTGCAAACACATGCCAAATTGTAAAGACCATCAAGCTATGAAGAAACTGCATCAATTAACAGGTGAAATAACCAGCTAACATCATAATGACAGGATCAAATTAATACATAACAATATTAACCTTAAATGTAAATGGGCTGAATGCCTCAATTAAAAGACACAGACTGGCAAATTGAACAGAGTCAAGACCTATTGATGTGCTGTATTCAGGAGACACATCTCGTGCAAAGACACACATAGGCTCAAAATAAAGGGATGGAGGAAAATCTATCAAGCAAATGGAAAGCAAAAAAAAGCAGGGGTTGCAATCCCAGTCTCTGATAAAACAGACTTTAAACCAACAAAGATCAAAAGAGACAAAGAAGGCCACTATATAGTGGTAAAGGGATCAATTCAACAAGAAGTGCTAACTATCCTAAATATATATGCCCCAATAAAAGAGCATCCAGAGTCATAAAGCAATCTCTTAGGGACCTACAAAGAGACTTAGATTCCCACACAATAATAATGGGACACTTTAACCCCCACTGTCAATATTAGACAGATCAACGAGACAGAAAATTAACAAGGATATCCAGGACTTGAACTCAGCTCTGGACCAAGCAGACCTAATAAACATCTACAGAATTCTCCACCCCAAATCAACAGAATATACATTCTTCTCAGCACCATATGGCACTTATTCTAAAATTGACCACATAATTGGAAGTAAAACACTCCTCAGCAAATGTAAAAGAACAGAAATCACAACAAACTGTTTCTCAGACCGCAGTGCAATCAAATTAGAACCCAGGATTAAGAAACTCCCTCAAAACCACAGAACTACCTGGAAACTGAACAACCTGCTCCTGAGTGACTACTGGGTAAATAACAAAATTAAGGCAGAAATAAAGATGTTCTTTGAAACCAATGAGAACAAAGACACAATGTACCAGAATCTCTGGGACACATTTAAAGCAGTGTATAGAGAGAAATTTATAGCACTAAATGCCCACAAGAGAAAGCAAGAAAGATCTAAAATCGACACCCTAACATCACAATTAAAAGTACTAGAGAAGCAAGAGCAAACAAATTCAAAAGCTAGCAGAAGGCAATAAATAACTAAGATCAAAGCAGAACTGAAGGAGATAGAGACACAAAAAATACCTTCAAAAAAAATCAATGAATCCAGGAGCTGGTTTTTTGAAAAGATCAACAAAATAGACCACTAGCAAGACTAATAAAGAAGAAAGACAGAAGAATCAAATAGATGTAATAAAAAATGATAAAGGGAATAGCATCACTGATCCCACAGAAATGCAAACTACCATCAGAGAATACTGTAAACACCTCCATGCAAATAAGTTAGAAAATCTAAAAGAAATGGAAAAATTCCTGGACACATACACTCTCCCAAGACTAAACCAGGAAGAAGTTGAATCTCTGAATAGACCAATAACAGGTTCTGAAATTGAGGCTATAATTAATAGCCTACAAACCAAAAAAGTCTGGGACCAGATGGATTCACAGCCGAATTCTCCCAGAGGTACAAAGAGGAGCTGGTACCATTCCTTCTGAAACTATTCCAATCAATAGAGAAAGAGAGAATCCTCCCTAACTCATTTTATGAGGCCAGCATCATTCTGATACCAAAGCCTGGCAGAGACATAACAAAAAAAGAGAATTTTAGGCCAATATCCCTCATGAACATTGACATGAAAATCCTCAATAAAATACTGGTAAACCAAATCCAGCAGCACATCAAAAAGCTTATCTACCATGACCAAGTCGGCTTCATCCCTGGGATGCAAGGCTGGTTCAACATATGCAAATCAATAAACATAATCCATCACATAAACAGAACCAATGGCAAAAACCACGTAATTTTCTCAATAAATGCCGAAAAAGCTTTCAACAAAATTCAACAGGCTTTCATGCTAAAAACTCTCAATAAACTAGGTACTGAAGGAACATATCTCAAAATAATAAGAGCTGTTTAGGACAAACCCACAGCCAATATCATACTGAATGGGCAAAAACTGGAAGCAGTCCCTTTGAAAACTGGCACAAGACAAGGATGCCCTGTCTCATCACTCCTATTCAACACAGTATTGGAAGTTCTGGCCAGGGCAGTCAGGCAAGAGAAAGAAATAAAGGGTATTCAATTAGGAAAAGAGGAAGTCAAATTGTCTCTGTTTGCAGATGCCATGATTGTATATTTAGAAAGCCCCATTGTCTCAACCCAAAATCTCCTTAAGCTGATAAGAACTTCAGCAAAGTCTCAGGATACAAAATCAATGTGCAAAAATCACAAGCATTCCTATACACCAAGAACAGACAGAGAGCCAAATCATGAGTGAATTCCCATTCACAATTACTACAAAGAGAATAAAATACCTAGGAACCCAACTCACAAGGGATGTGAAGGACCTCTTCAAGGAGAACTTCAAACCACTGCTCAATGAAATAAAAGAGGACACAAACAAATGAAAGAACATTCCATGCTGATGGACAGGAAGAATCAATATTGTGAAAATGGCCATACTGCCGAAGGTAATTTACATATTCAATGCTATCCCCATCAAGCTACCACTGACTTTCTTCACAGAATTGGAAAAAACTACTTTAAATTTTATATGGAACCAAAAAAGAGCCCACATAGCCAAGACCATCCTAAGCAAAAAGCATAAAGCTAGAGGCATCACGCTGCCTGACTTCAAACTGTACTAAAAGGCTACAGTAACCAAAACAGCATGGTACTGTTATCAAAACAGATATATAGACCAATGGAACAGAACAGAGGCCTCAGAAATAAAACCACACATCTACAACCATCTGATCTTTGACAAACCTGACAAAAACAAGCAATGGGGAAAGGATTCCCTATTTAATAAATGGTGCTGGGAAAACTGGCTAGCCATATGTAGAAAGCTGAAACTGGATCCTTTCCTTATACCTTATACAAAAATTAACTCAAGATGGATTAAAGACTTAAATGTAAGACATAAAAACATAAAAACCCTAGAAGAAAACCTAGGCAATACCATTCAGGACATAGGCATGAGCAAAGACTTCATGATTAAAACACCAAAAGTAATGGCAACAAAAGCCAAAATTTACAAATGGGATCTAATTAAACTAAAGAGCTTCTGCACAGCAAAAGAAATTATCATCAGCGTGAACAGGCAACCTACATAATGGGAGAAAACTTTTGCAATCTATCCATCTGACAAAGGGCTAATATTCAGAATCTACAAATAACTTAAACAAATTTACAAGAAAAAAACCAAACAGCCCCATCAAAAAGTGGCCAAAGGGTATGAACAGACATTTCTCAAAAGAAGACATTTATGCAGACAACAAACATATGAAAAAATGCTCATCATCACGGGTCATCAGAGAAATGCAAATCAAAACCACAATGAGATACCATCTCACACCAGTTAGAATGACGATCATTAAAAAATCAGGAAACAACAAATGCTGGAGAGAATGTGGAGAAACAGGAACCCTTTCACACTGTTAGTGGGGGTGTAAATTAGTTCAACCATTGTGGAAGACAATGTGGCAATTCCTCAAGGATCTAGAACTAGAAATATCATTTGACCCAGCAATCCCATTACTGAGTATATACCCAAAGGATTATAAATCATGCCACTATAAAGACACATGCACACGTATGTTTAGTGTGGCACTATTCACAATAGCAAAGACTTGGAACCAACCCAAATGTCCATCAATAATAGACTGGATAAAGAAAATGTGGCACATATACACCATGGAATACTATGCAGCCATAAAAAAGGATGAGTTCATGTCCTTTGCAAGGACATGGATGAAGCTGGAAACCATCATTCTCAGCAAAGTATCACAAGGACAGAAAACCAAACACTGCATGTTCTCACTCATAAGTGGGAATTCAACAAGAACACCTGGACACGGGGAGGGGAGCATTACACACGAAGGCCTGTTGGGGGGTGGGGGGCTGGGGCAGGGATAGCCTTAGGAGAGATACCTAATGTAAATGACGAGTTGATGGGTGCAGCAAACCAACATGGCACATCTATACCTATGTAACAAACCTGCACATTGTGCACATGTACCCTAGAACTTAAAGTATAATAACTTTAAAAAATTATTGAAAGAGATAAAAGTAAAACAACTGTGGATTACAAGAGTCTTAGAACAGTAATGGTTAAAAACACAATTCACAAGGAAATTTGCTTACTTCTGTGGCATACAACAATTTTACATAATGATCATAATTACTACTAAAAGCATATGCTAAGACATATTAGAATCACAGGAATCTCATGCAATCCTGAAATATACACTAATAACACATTTGTATGAATATAATCCAAATAAGGTTAAACCCCATTCATATTTGACAACACTATTAGCCCAAAGTCCAAAAGAGACATATTCGCCTTTGTTATAATAAAATGATTTTATTTGACAATGATTTTATTATATCAAATAAGCCAAATGTGTCTTTTTTGGACTTCAAGGGGACCTAATATCAAAAATTCATGAGGACAAAAGTTAGAGTTTGATTTTGGAAAGTTAGTCAAATATAAAAAGCTTAAAACACTTGATATCACAAAATAGAATCACAGGTTATTGCAAAATAAGTCATTCATTTAGCCAAAGTGATAACTCAAAGATTTCAAAAAAAGGCATTTTCATTCTTTGAGAGAGGAGAGTTAATTTCCCAAACAATAAGCCCTGATAATAAAGATAGCATGAGGCCAATTAAGTCTGTCTCTCAACATTTTATTAAAAAAATCTATTAAATTTTAATCATCTTGGTCATAAGATATAATTTTCATAAATCTTGTTATAATCTTTATCATTATTTATTAAGGAATGGGTCCAAGAAAACCTTGTTAATCTGACACAAGGGGCCAAATGTTGGTTTTGCATCAGTGTGCCTTTGAAATTAAAAGTTAATTTATTTAAAAATGGAGAAAAAATGACTAAAAAATTTCTAAATCTGGGGAAAGAAATAGACATATACATGCAAGAAGCCCAGAGGACCATAAATAGATTGAACATAAAAAGTTTTATACCAAGACACATTATAATTAAATTTTCAAAAATCAAAGACAATCAGAATTTTTAAAGCCACAAGAGAAAAATGACTCATCACATATAAGGGAACCCCTAAATGACGGTCAGTAGATTTCTCACTAGAAACCTTGCAGTTCGAGACAGTGAGATGATATACTTAAAGTATTAAAAGAAAAAGAAAAAAATCTAACAACCAAGAGTACTATACCCAGAAAAACTACTCTTTAAAAATGAAGGAGAGATAAAGTCTTTCCTAGGAAAACAAAAACTAAGGAAGTTGGTCACTGCTAGATCTGTCTTACAAAAAGACATGCTTAAGGGGATTCTTCAAATTAGAAGGAAAACACACCAAACAACAATACCAAATCATTCAACTAATTTATTTAATTTTAAGATGGAGTCTCACTCTGTTGCCCAGGCTGGAGTGCAGCGGCATGATCTTGTCTCACTGCAACCTTTGCCTCCTGGGTTCAAGTAATTCTCCTGCCTCAACTTCCCAAGTAGCTGGGATTACAGGCGCCCACCACCACACCCTGCTAATTTTTGCATTTTTAGTAGAGACAGGGTTTCACCGTGTTAGCCAGGCTGATCTTGAATTCCCGACCTCAGGTGATCCTCCCGCCTCAGCCTGTCAAAGTGCTGGGATTACAGGCGTAAGCCACTGCACCCGGCCCCAAAGCATCTGAAAGCATAAATCTAACCAGTAAAAGTAAATATACAGGCCAGGCGCTCATGCCTGTAATCCCAGAACTTTGGGAGGCCAAGACGGGCAGATCACGAGGTCAGGAAATCGAGACCATCCTGGCTAACATGGTGAAACCCCATCTCTACTAAAAAATACAAAAAATTAGCCAGGCGTGGTGGTGGGCACCTGTAGTCCCAGCTACTCGGAAGGCTGAGGCAGGAGAATGGCGTGAACCTGGGAGGCGGAGCTTGCAGTGAGCCGAGATCGTGCCACTGGACTCCAGCCTGGGCGACAGAGCGAGACTCCGTCTCAAAAAACAAAAAAAGTAAATATACAGAGGAATGCATAATAATATAACACTTTAATGGTGGTACATAAATTATAGTCAACTAATATAAAAGTAAAAAATATTTAGAATAAGCATAACTGCAAAAATTTGTTAGTGGATTCATAACCTTAAAAGAAGTAAATGCTGGCTGGACGCAGTGGCTCATGCCTGTAATCCCGGCACTTTGGGAGGCCGAGGCGGGCGGATCACCTGAGGTCAGGAGTTCAAGACCAGGCTGGCCAACATGGTAAAACCCCGTCTCTACTAAAAAAAAATACAAAAATTAGCCGGGCATGGCAGCGGGTGCCTGTAATCCCAGCTACTTGGGAGGCTGAGGCAGGAGAATCGCTTGAACCTGGGAGCTGAAGGTTGCAGTGAGCCAGGGTCATGCCACTGCACTCCAGCCTGGGTGACACAGCAAGACTCCGTCTCAAAGAAAAAGAAAAAAAAAAAAAAAGAAGTAAATGCTGGCTTTAAGAATACAAAATATGTGTGGGGAGGAGTAAAAGTGTAAAGTTTTTGTATATGATTGAAATTAAAATATTATCAACTTAAAGTAGATGGCTATAACTACAATTTAGTTAATACAAGCCTTGTGCTATCACAAAGAAACAATTATAATAGATACACAAAAGGTAAAGAAAAAGCAAATCACTACAAAAAATAACAAATAAAGGAAGACAGTAAGGCAGAAAAGAGGAATAAAACAATTTTAAAAAGACAAAAAACAATTCGCAAAATGGCAACGGTAAGTCTTTATTAATAATGTTAAATGTAAATGGATTAAACTCCCCGTTGGAAAGACACAGAGTTGCTGAGTGGATTTAACACACACACACACACACACTCACACACACACACAAGATCTAGCAATATACTGTCTATAAGAGACTCAGTTTAGATTTAAGGTCACCCACAGCCTGAAAGTGAAGGGATGAAAAAATATATCCATGCAAATCGTAGCCAAAAAGAAAGCAAGGGTTACTATATTTACATGAGAAAAAATAGACTTCAAGTCAAAAACTGTCACAAGAGACAAAAGGGGACACTATACAATAATAAAAGGGTCAATCAACCAGGAAGAAATAACAATTATAAATAGATGTGCACCCAACACCAGAGCACTGAAATATGTAATGGAAATATTGATATATCTGAAGGAAGAAATTGACAGCAATACAATAATAGTAGGAGACTTCACTATATAACTTGCAATAACAGCTAGAACAACCAGATATAAAATCGATAAAGAAACTGACTTGAACAACTTTATAGATCAAATGGATATAACAGACGTATACAAAGCTTTCCATCAAAAAGCAAAGAATGCATCTTCTTCTCAAGTGCACATAAATGTTCTCTAGGATAGATCATATCTTAAGTCACAAAATAACTCTTAACAAATATAAGAAGATCAAAATTATACCAAGTATCTTTTCTGATCACAATGAAATAAAACTAAAAATCAATAACAATAAGAAACTGGGAAAATTTGCAAATACATTGAAACTAAACAAACCACTTGAACAACCATTGGGTCAAAAAAAATACAAAAGGAACATTAAAATACGCAGAGACAAACAAAACTGAAGGAATAGCATACCAAAACTTATAGAATACAGTAAAAGCAGTAGTAAAGGGACATTCATAGTGACAAATGCCTACATTTAAAAAAGAAGAAAGATTGCAAATAACCTAATTTTACACCTCCAGGAACCAGAAAAAGAACAAACCAACCCCCATATTTGCAGAAGGAAGGAAATGATAACAATAAGAGTAGAAATAAATAAAAGAGAGAATAAAAAACAGTAGAAAAGAAATCGAGGAAACAAGACTTGGTTTCTTGAAAAGACAAATTTGGCAAATTCCATTGCTAAACTAACTTAGAAAAAAAGAAAGAAGTCTCAAGTAAATAAAATCAGAAATGAGAGACACTACAGCAGATGAATCAGAAATAAAAAGGATCATAAACGATCATTATGAACAATTATTCATCAACTAGTTGGATAACTTGGAAGAAATAGATAAATTCCTAGAAATATGCAACCTACCAAGACTGAATTAAGAAGAACAAATTTTAACAATGAAATTGAATCAGTAATTAAAACCTTCCCAACAAAGAAAAGCCCAGGATTAGATGGCTTAATGGGTGAATTCTACCAAATATTTAAAGAAGAATTAATGCCAATTCTTGAAACTTTTTCAAATAATTGAATAAGAGAAAGCACTTCTAAACTCATGTTATGAGGCCAGGATCACCCTGATGTCAAAGCTTAGCAAAAATACCGCAAGAAAAAAAACTACAGGGCAATATCCCTAATTAACATAAACACAAAAATCCCCGATAAAATACTAACAAACCAAATTCAAAAGCACATTGAAAGGATCATACACCATGACCAAGTAGGATTTACCCCTGAGATGGAAGGATGGTTCAACATATCAAATCAATCAGTGTAATATACCACATTAACACAACGAAAGGTAAAACCACATGATTATCTCAAAAGATTCAGATATTTTTTTACAAAATTTAACATCCATTTATTATTTAAAACTCTCAAAAAAATAGGTATAGAAGAAACTTACCTCAACACAATAAAGACCATATATGAAAACCCCACAGCTAACCTAATAGTGGATGGGGAAAATTTGAAAGCTTTTTCTCTCAGATATGAAGCAAAGCAAGGATGATCAACCTTACCACTTCTATTCAACATAATACTGGAAGTTCTAGACAGACTAATCAGACAAGAAAAAGAAATAAAAGCTATCCAAATTGAAAAGAAATAAGTAAAATTGTCTCCTCTTAAAGGTGACATGATCATATATGTAGAGAATCCTAAAGACTCCATACAAAAAATTATTAAAACTAATAAATTCAGTAACTCTGCAGTATAAAACGTCAAATTGCAAAAATCAGTGGCATTTCTATATGCTAATAACATACTATCCAAAAATGAAATTAGGAAAACAATTCTATTTACAATAGCAACAAAAAGAACAAAATACTTAGGATAAAGTTAACTAAAGAGGTGAAAGACTTGTACACTGAAAGTTATAAACCATTGATGAAAGAAGCTAAGGGAGACATAGAGATGGATAGACATCCCACGTTCACGGATTGGAAGAATTAAAATCTTTAAAATGCCCACAGTGCCCAAAGAAACATACAGATTTAATTCAATCTCTATCAAAACCCAATGGCATTTTTACATTAATAAAAAAAAGCAATCATAAAATTCAAATGGAACCACAAAAGACTACCCATATCCAAAGCAATCTTGAGGGACAAAAAAAAAAAAAAAAAAGCCAGAGGCATCACACTTCCTCATTTCAAAATACATTACAAAGCTATAGTAATCAAAACAGTATGGTACTGGCATAAAAACAGACATGTAGACCAATGTAACAAAACAAAGAGACCAGAAATAAATCCATATATTTACAGCTAACTGATCTTTGACAGGGATGCCAAGAGGACACAATGGGGAAAGGATAGTATCTTCAATAAATGTCATTAGAAAAACTGGATAGTCATACACAGAATAAAATCAGACCCTTATCTCACATCCCATACAAAAATAAACTCAAAATAGATTAAAGACTTTGACATGAAGACATGAAACTGTAAAACTACTAGAAGAAAGTACAGAAAAAAGGCTTCTTCACATTGGTGATGGCAGTGATTTTTTGGACATAACACCAACAGAGGAGGAAACAAACCCAAAAATAAACAAATGGGATTGTATCAAACTAAAAAGCTTCTGTCACATGGTGGCTCATTACTTGCTTCGAGGCAGGTGCAGTGAGTCTACTCTGGGCTGGTCTGGGTTCCTCAGGTTCCGACCCAACCACTACCTGGCCAGTTCATGGAGAGGAGAGGTGCACTTTACAGGTCCCTGATGAACCAAGAGAACCCTCCACCACATCCAGACCCTGGTCCATCAGCCCCACACCCACCTTATCCACAAAAACACATGGGCCCAGGACCTATGGGAGGGGGCCCTACCCACCTCTTCAAGGGTACACCTATCAAGGATACAAAGATACCCACAGTACAGCTGGCAGGACAGACCTCGGAAGCCTCCTAAAACCACAGTCTATGTGGTAGAAGACCACAGAAGAGATGAGTTGGAACCATCCACCTGCCTCACAGCCTGCTGGACTGCTTTCTGTTGCTGCTGTCTCTGGGACATGCTCACCTGACCAGCCCAGCCATCCTGTCCTGCCAGCTCTGCCACCACCTCCGATAGGTGTGCCTGCCCCTGTCTCTTCTGATTGCTGTAATAAATGACTAGCTCTGCACAGACACCTATACCTTCGGCACTATGGGATTCTAGATTAGTGAGGGCTGCTGCTGTTAAATTCAGTGACTTGATCTCTTTAATGTCCAAAATCCATTTCTTACTGACCTTTAAAAATGTGCTAAGTGACTTTTTTTTGGACAAAGGCTTAGTTGTGGAAAATGTATTTATAATTTTGTAATTATACATTCAAGGTAGTGGCAAAATGTAACACACCATGAATGATTTCTCTGCTCACACCTTGTAGGTTTCAATAAATTTGTTCAAATATCAAAAAAAAAAAAGAAAAGAAAGGAATCAATGAAGTGGAAAGGCAATCTATGAAATGGGAGAAAATATTTGCAAATCATATATCTGATAAGGAGTTAATATGCAATACACATAGGGAACTCATACAACTCAGTAGCAAGAAAACAAATAACCCAACTTGAAAATGAGCAAAAGATCTGAATAGATATTTCCCATTTGTTTATTTTTGCTTTTGTTTCCTGTTCTGTTGGTGTCATATCCAAAAAATCATTGCCATCAGCAATGTCAAGAAGGCTTTTTTCTATACTTTCTTCAGTAGTTTTACAGTTTCAGGTCAAAACTTCATTTTGAGTTTCTTTTTGTGTATGATGTGGTGTATTTGTATGTCTCAAAAGAAGGCATACAAATGGTCAGCATGGAAATGAAAATGTGCTCAACATCAGGAAAATGCAAATCAAAACACAATGACATATCACCTCACACCTGCAAGAATGGCTCTACTATCAAAAAAGACAAAAGTGTTGGTGAGGATGTGGAGAAAAGAGAACCCTTGTACATTTTTTATGGGGATTTAAAGTGGTACAACCATTATAAAAAACAGTATGGAGTTTTCTCCAAAAGTTAGCAGTAAAACTACCATATGATCCCACTTCTGGGTGTACATCCAAAAAAAATAAAATCAGGATCTCAGAGATACATGCACTTCTGTGCTCACTGCAGCATTGTTCACAATCATCAACATATGGAAACACCCAAATGCTCCTGGATGGATGAATGGATAAAAAAAATTGTGGTATATTTCTACTATGGGATATTATTTAGCCTTTAAAAAGAAGGAAATTTTGCCACTTGTGACAACATGGATGAACTTAGAGAACATTATGCGAAATGAAGTAAGCCAGACACAGAAAGACAAATATTACGTGATCCCACTTATATGTGGAATCCAAAAAAGTGAAACTCATAGGAACAGAGAGTTAAATGGTGGTTGCCAGGGGCTGAAAGGTGGGGGAGATGTTGGTCAAAGTGTAGTTTCAGTTCTGCAGGATAAATAAGTTCTGGAGATCTAATGTACAGTGTGGTGACTATAGTTAGCAATACAGTACTGTATACTTGAAATTTGCTAAGTCAGTCTTAGGTATCCTCACCTTAAAGCAGGGAAAGAAGGAAGGAAGGAAGGAAAGGAGGGAAGGGAGGGAAGGGAGGAAGGGAGGAAGGGAGGAAGGAAGGGAGGGAAGCGAGGAAGGGAGGAAGGAAGGAAGGAAGGGAGGAAGGGAGGGAAGGGAGGAAGGGAGGAAGGGAGGAAGGGAGGGAAGGGAGGGAAGGGAGGAAGGGAGGAAGGGAGGAAGGAAGGAAGGAAGGAACGGAGGGAAGGGAGGGAAGGGAGGAAGGGAGGAAGGGAGGAAGGAAGGAAGGAAGGGAGGGAAGGGAGGGAAGGGAGGAAGGGAGGAAGAAAGGAAAAAAGAAAAAGGGAATTAGTGAGGTGATGGATGTGTTAATTGTGGTGATTGTGGTGATTATTTCCCTGTGTGTATTTGTGTGTGTGCATATATATATATATAAACATCAGTTTGTACACATTAAATATATATAACTTTTGTTAATTAAACCTTAAAAACTGTTAAATATAAAATACATCAAAATACTTAAATAAAATATTAAAATAAACACTGCCCTCTTTCTTTCCCTGATGAGGAACTTGGCTTTTGATGGTAGCAAAAATTCAGGGAAGAAAGCCAAATGCCACTAAGGAAAAAGTTGTTGAGAAATTATTCATTATATATTTGCTATATTTGCTAGTATTTTACCATATATATTTGCTATAAATATATATATTTGCTAGTATTTCTTTTTGCTATATATTTGCTAGCATTTTATAGTTATTCATTAATCAAACCCTCTCAGGGTCCCTTGATGGGAAACGATAGTGAACGCAGTTCTGTCCATTTCAGAGGTAGGGTGATCTGGGTTACTCGGGGTCCAGGTTACAGTCTCAACATTAACAGGATTAACAGAGAAAAAGGAAGCCTGTCTCAAGACAAAGCTTAGGAAGAAAAATGATGCCCCCATTCCCAGTACCGTCACTAATGTCATGTGCTTCCCACCAGTTACTCCCCAGCACATTTTGATCAGACATCTTGGTCCACATTTGATTTATTGTTCAGTTGACATGAAACCGAACAATGGTATAATTAGAAGGCTGGCATGAGGGTGCCTGCAGGGAGAGTAATTATTTGCCAAGAGATGAACTACGATAAAGAAGTAGCATGGGTGTAGGTTTCCTGTTGTGCCCAGAGCCTGCTGTTCATATATTGTTGATATATGAATATATTCATATATTGATATATTCATATATTGTTCATATTCAATATATGAATTGATGTTCATCAATTCATGATGATTGAATGTTCATGATTGATCATGAACATATATTGATGATGAACATCAATATATGTTCATCATATTCAATATATGAATATGATATATTCATATATTGTTGATATATGAATACAAATATCAAATACAAATACAAAGGTGACTGCACTCTTTTTCCTTAGAAGATGCAATTTATATTTTATCTGCTTGAGACTAGGTTTGCAGGGCTGTGCCTAGCTCCTTTCCCTCCCACCCCCGTTCTACAGAGAGAGAGCTGTGAGTGAGCCTCTCGGGACTAGAACTTGTTAGGAGGCCCTGCCATCTCCATGGTTCCTTCCTCCCAGGACAGCACCTGCCTGCCCAGGATGTTACTGCCCTTCCCAAAGGACCCTAGACTTGCTGCTGGAATCTAGCTGGAGAGTTTCCGGGAAGGAGGGTGCTCTGCAGGCAGGCTCAGGCATGGACTTGGGGGAACGGGTAAAATAAGGGGAATCGACACTGACTGAGCATCTACTCCATTGCCTGCACTAATCCATTTGATCCACATGGCATATTGGGACTCATACCCCCATCTTACAGGTAAGGAAACTGAAGCTTGGGGAGGTAAAAAAATGCACCCAAGACAACTCAGCCAGTAGGTAAGGAAGGCCAGGATTTGAACCCAGGGATGTTTGGTGCTGATGCCCTGCTGTTTCCTCTGATTCAATCTGCCTCCCCACAATGGGAGAAGAGCCCCCAGAGAGTCCAGGGAGAACCGATGAAAATGCTGTTCACTTCCGCACTGTTGACGTCCTCCCTGTGACTGGTCCTTAGTTAGATCCTGGTTAAAAGACTGTTGGTTTTGTAATTCTAATTCCTTGTCCTGGCTCATGTTGACCTGATAGAGTATTCTGGCCCAGGTCACCGTGACCCTGCTGCTCCCTGGCTGTAGGTGTGGTCCCTCCGGAGAAAAAAGACCAAGCTGTGGGACTGAGGTGTGTCAAGGAATGGGCTGAGTTTCCAACAGCCGCCGGGTCAGGGCTTTATGCTACACCAACTGTGGCCCGACCTCTCTCCGTTGCACTGCAGTAAAGAGGCCTGGATTGCTAACATTAGCCTGTGCAGCATTGTGCCAGACAACAGTCTGCTGGGGTCGCTGTCTTTTTTAATGATCTCACTCAACCCACAAATGTGCTTTTCCAAGTGGAGATCAGCAGCCCCATTTTACAGACGAGGAAACTGTGGCTCAGAAAATCCAAGTGTCTGCTTGTGCCTGGTAGTGGAATGGGATTTGGAGTCAGGGAGACCTGGCTTTGAATGCCAATCCTGTTTCTTTATAGCTTTGTGCCTCGGGAAATGCCACTTCAACTCTATGATATATGATTATCTTGTCTGTAAACCAAGGTAAAGAAGAAAACTGTCTCCTCAATTTATTGGGACAATTAAGTATACTTTTATTTAAAATACCTGGCATATAGTAGGTACCCAATGAATAATGGTTAGTGTAATTACAGAAATAGTCACTGAGTTTAACATCACATATCATTTCTTATGGTTGTCAAGAGACCTGTGCTGAAATATATTCTGAGCTCATATCTGGGAAAAATTGCTGGTATTGGTGAGCCACATTTGCTTTGGCATGGGAGGGTGAATGGTTGCACATGTATTTCCGATGCTGGTTTACTATTATTGCCCAAAGTCATACCAGGAGGGATTTGATTTGAGTTCTACTTTATCCAAAGCACCCACTCTTTCTATTATATCCATTTTAGCCTTCCCTACTGTAATTTCCTGGTTGTTTTAATTTCTTGTGGTTTCTGTAACATATTACTACAAATGAGGTGGCTCAAAACAATAGAAATGTATTCTCTTGTAGTTATGGAGCCCTGAAGTCCAAAATCAGTATCACTAGGCTGAAGTCAAGAACTTCCAAAGGCCCTAGGGGTGAATCCATTCCTCACTTCTTCCAACTTCTGTAGCTGCCAGCATTCCTTAGCTTGTGGCTGCAGCACTCCCATCTTTGCCTCTATTGTCACATGGCTTCCTCTGTGTGTGTCATCCACCTCTTCCTCTGTCTTAGAAGGACACTTGAGATTGCTTTCAGGGCCCATCTGGATAATCTCTCCATCTCAAAATCTTTAAGTTAATCATATCCTCAAAGATCCTCTATTTCCCTATAAGGTACCATTTATGGGTTCCAGGGATTAGGACCTGATGTGTTTAGGGGGCTACTTTTCAGCCTTCCACACTAGGCTTTTTATCCCTATTCCCAAAAAAGTTTTTAGCTGAGCAACTCAATAGCCACTGAAAGGTTATGTCTCATCTTAGAAAGGTAAATTATAAGAAATTCTGAAATAGTGGGTCAGCCTGACTCTTGCTCTCTCTCAGATTTTAGACCCCAGACTTAGTACCTGAGCCTTAGCCTTTTCTTTTAAGACCAAGTCCCAGTCAGGTATTTCTGCTCACATTTCTTTTTTTTTTCTTTTCCTTTCTTTTCTTTTCTTTTTCTTTCTTTCTTTCTTTCTTTTTTTTTTTTTTTTCTGAGTTGGAGTTTCGCTCTTGTGGCCCAGGCTGGAGTGCAGTGGCATGATCTTGGTTCACTGCAACCTCAGCCTCCTGGGCTCAAGTGATTCTCCTGCCTCAGCCTCCTGAGTAGCTGAGATTATAGGTGCCTTCCACCACACCCAGCTAATTTTTGCATATTTAGTAGAGACGGGATTTTGTCATATTGGCCAGGCTGGTCTCGAACTCCTGACATCAGGTAATCCACCCACCTGAGCTTCATTTCAAGCCTGCAGTTTGAACTTCCCATCTTAAAACACTCCTCTGGATCCTGCATGGAGTGCATGCCCCTAATCCTGGTTTCAAGTCTTCTGTGCCCTCTGCAGTCTGGCTTCTTGAATAGTAAGGGTAGGCAGAGCTGATGTAACAAATAGACCTTAGCACATAATGCCTCATCACTGTAGAAATTTCCTTGCTGATATGTATGGGGTGGAGCAACTGACTCTCCTCTACATGATCTTTGGGGAATTAAACTACTTTCACTTTGTGGCTCCATATCCTCCTACCAGGGTGAGTAGAAGCATGAATAGTGTGTAATTGCTCTTCTCACATTTAATGTCAGTTCTTGGAGTCCAGGTTTGGTCAATCAGATGTCCCTGCCTAGGATTTTGACTTTTAAGGGAGTGTGACCCAAAGATACTGGACTAATTAAGATCAATTCTGGTAACATCATCAGCGCCATTCAGTGGCCTATGGCAGCAACGTCTTAACCAGGCTGTTTATATAAAAACTTTGTGAGGTCCTGCCACTGCTAGTTTCCTATAGTCCCTCCTTTTCCATGCCAGGCTGTCCAGTCTTACCATTAACGTTGTGAGCTCTGAATATCACTCCATTTCCTTGTCTGCTTGAATTCATTGAATTCATAAGTATCAGTTTCTGGTATCTGAGCCAAGAACTGTACTGGATTCACCTACCTCACAAGGGCTTCTGTGTGTGTAGATTCCATTAAATTAGAGGTGGGGAAAAAGAAATGTTTTATTCATTTAAATGTTATGTCAGGGAAAAGAGATTAAAAGTAACTGCAACACATAAGATCCAGCAATCCTCCTTCTAGCTATTTACCCAACTGATTTGAAAACTTAACCAAAACCTGAACACATATGTTTAAAGCAACTTCTGTAATCATTACCAAATTCTGGCAGCAATCAAGGTGTCCATCAATAGGTGAATGGATAAGCAAACTGTGGTACACCCATGCAATGGGATACTATTCGGCAATGAACAGGAATTAGCTATTAAGTTATGCAAAGACATGGATGACTCTTAAAGACATATTGTTTAGTTAAAAAAAACTAAAAAGGCTACATACCATATGATTCCATTTATAAACATTGTAGAAAAGAGAAACTATAGAAATGTTAAGCAGATCAGTTGTTCGGGCGTTTGAGAGAGGATTGAATAGATGAAGCATGGGAGACTTTTTAGAGTGGTGAAACTGTTCTATACAGCACTTCAACGATGGACACATCATACTGTGCATTTGTCAAAACCTTCAGCCGGGTGTGGTGGCTCACGCCTATAACCTCAGCACTTTGAGAGGCCGAGGCCAGTGGATCAATGAGGTCAGGAGTTCGAGACCAGCCTGACCAACATGGAGAAACCCTGTCTCTACTAAAAATACAAAATTAGCCGGGTGTGATGGTGCATGCCTGTAGTCCCAGCTACTCGGGAGGCTGAGGCAGGAGAATCACTTGAACCTGGGAGGCAGAGGTTGCAGTGAGCTGAGATTGTGCCATTGCACTCTAGCCTGGACAACAAGAGTGAAACTCCATCTCAAAAAAGAAAGAAAGAAAGAGAGAAAGAAAGAAAAGAGAAAGAAAGAAAGGAAGGAAGGAAGGAAACTTTGTAACAGAAACAATGAACCTTAATGCACGTAAGTTTAAAAAAAAAATCATTTAGAAGGTTTGACAATCCCAGGATGGAATGCAGATTGTGACAAAAGAATCTAACTGCATTTTAAATGTATGAAACGATCTCACTGAAGAAGGTGGGGAAATAAAGGCGCTGATTTATGTAACTTCAGAAATGAGTGGAATCTGTAAAACTAATGGCAAAAGGAACTGCACATAAGCACTGTACTCTAGTTAATAAATTGTTTCCCATGGAGGTACAGGTTGACAGTTCTGAAGCCACTTTACATGTGTACCTAAATTGGACAATTAAGTAAATGGATGGTGAATGATGGTAGGTTTCTCACTATTGAGTGGGAGGTTATAGATAAGAAGACCGATAATCTACTCTCAAGGAGGTGGGGTATAACTCTCACTCCTTTAGCGTCAGCGCCACAGTGACTTCCTTCCAAAGACTGTGGTACAGAAGGGGAGGGAGGACGGGAGGTGACTCCACCATTGAGAAACTTGACAAATAGCACCTCAGCCAGATGATCAAGATCAACATCCACAGTGATAAATCACGTTGCTAGTGTATGCCCTTGATATGATGTGATGCAAATGGCACTTCACTTCTATGGACTTCCCCAAAACTCACAATGTAACTTTAACAATGAGAAAACATCAGCTAAATCCCAATCGAGTGACATTCTGCAAAATACCTGACCAGTACTCCTGAAAACTGTCAAGATCACCACCAATGAGGGAAGTCTGAGAAACTACCATGGCCGAGAAAAGCCTAAGGAGACAGATGATTAAATGTAATGTGGTATCGCTAAATGAGATCCTGGAATAGAAAAAGGACATTAGATAAAAACTAAAGAAATTTGAATAAAGTAAAGGCGTTAATTACTAATAAAGTATCAATGTCAGCCCCTTGGTTGTGACAATTGTGCCATACTAAGTAAGGTAATATACTACTAACAGGAGAAACTGGTTGTGGAGTCTATGGGAATGCTCTGTACTGTCTTTGTAATTTTCCTGTAAATCTAAATCCATTCTAATGTTTTGTTATTGTTGTTTTTTAAAAGTATAAAAAAAATTAGGCTGGGAGCTGTGGCTCATGCCTGTAATCCCAACACTTTGGGAGGCAAAGGTGGGCGGATCACAAGGTCAGGAGTTCGAGACCAGCCTGGTCAATATAGTGAAACCCTGTCTCTATTAAAAATACAAAAATTAGCCAGGCTTGGTGGTGTGTGCCTGTAGTCCTAGCTACTCAGGAAGCTGAGGCAGGAGAATCACTTGAACCCAGAAGGTGGAGGTTGCAGTGAGCCGAGATCGTGCCACTGTACTCCAGCCTGGGCGACAGAGTGAGATTCCATCTCAAAAAAAAAAAAAAATTAAAGGAAGTTGCAACTTCAGACTCAGGAAGGTTGCCCAGGAGCCAGTGTCTAAAATACAACTATTACTGCAGTATGTCAAGTTATAAATTTGAACCGTAGCATACAGATGACAAGACTGAGCTCTGAGAGAAACAGTAGGTTTCCCAAGGCCACAGGATGAGCAGAGCTGGGCTGTGAACCCAGCATGACAGCCATGGATTCCCACGTTCTTTACTGTATCAACAGCACATCCGCGTGCCTCTGGCTGGTTGCTGTTTGTATAGGCAGGATTCTTACACACACACACACACACACACACACACACACACACACGTAGTCTTCAGCTCCAGCGCAGTCGGCCTCGCAAATCACCTTCAAGCAGCCTCAGACCTGCAGGATTTGCATTGGCTTTCCTTCCGTTCCAGTATGCCTCCGTCTCGCCTCTTGGCAGGCTGGGCAGCCATTTCCCAGCCAGCCTCCCCTAAGAGCTGGGTGTGCTGCAAAGACACCCTGAAGCCTTTGTCTACATCCTTGCTGTCCTTGGCCAACTTCCACCCTGCAGTGGTAGGAAGGAGGAGGGTGCAGGAGGTGCTTGGCCAGGAGTAAAGGGGTAGAGGGAATGGGTGAAAGTGCTTCACCCTGGCAGGCATGGCTGGGAAATTTCTCTTCCTAAGTGTGATACACACACAGCGCTTAGCATAGCATCTGGCATGAGGGATGTGCTACAATTTTAGAGGTAGACATTTTATAGACATTACGTGATTGCTGGTAGGAGCCTACACTTAGATGTCTACCCTATCTGCTCCATAAGCCAAGCTCACTTATTTTTATGCCATTTGAGAGCATTTATTCATTTATTCATTGAATATTTTCTGAATGCATCCTATGTGCTGTGAACCTGTCTGAGTAATACTATAGTCACAAGGACATCAGGGATGACAGAGGCCAACAGGCTGTGTTTCTATTAGATCAGAGTTCACGGGCCAGTGTTTCCTGGAAATAAGTGGCTATTGAGTGAATAGATCTCAGGACTCAGGGAAAGACCCTAAACGCTCCTTTTCACGTTACTGTGGGCTATGGTTCCACTATCTTAGCTCCAGGTTGTTGAATGTTATCCTTGAGCTATAGAGAAGGTATTGCAAAGAGGGGTACGAGCCCCAGGGACTCAAAATGTCACACAACACCTGGCGGCTGGCCTAATGCTGAGCATGGTGGAAAGGCCTAGTTGCAAATGCCTTTCCTGAACTTTCAAAATCATTTGCAAATGACCCTTCCCATCTTACTCCTCCAGTCCTAATTTTGTAGAATATCATCATAAACCTAGCAAGGAGTCTATGACAGGACGTGTTAAATCCAAGGCTTAAATTAACAATAGCTACCATTGGCCACGCATCTACTGTGTGCCAGATGCTTCACAGTGAACTTTCTTGTATGTAGTTCTGTTTCATTTTATCCTCACAAGAAGGTGATGTCAGGCTAGAAATATCAGACATGAGGCACATACCTTTGATTTGTGCATAAGATCCAAACCCTGAATGATCTGACCCTGACATACTGACTTCATTTTTGCCCTGACGGAGAGAAAGAGGAAACTGGGCCGGGCGGGCAGCGGGCGGTGCGGGGATATAGAGATAACCAGGCCTGAGTGAGGACACAGTAGAAATAATTCTCAGGAGGACAGAGTGACGGAGGTGTTGGCACCATAAGCTGTTGGAATTGCAGCTGCAGAGGCACAGAATCTTGGCCCCAGTGTGGGGAGTCCCCTTCTACTGGAATCAGCTGGGGAGTCCCATAAATGCAGAAGGCAGCTGGTCTGACTCAATGAATGGCAATGTCCACCAGGATAGCGGCCCCTGCAGAGGCAGCAGCAGGGCCGAGGGAGCCTGCCAAGGAGGAGCCTTCCTAACAAGAAAAAGCATGTGTGCTGCTCGGGTGAGGCAGGGGAGGTTACCTCCCTGCTCTCTCAGTGATCCCAAGTGAAGTCTGGCTCTCAAGGCCAGATGATGCGTCTCATTCCTGATGTTGCTTAAAACTATTCAACCAATGACAATTTAGGACCTCAACATTTAATTCACTTTGTCCTTTTTACATGGAAAAAAAAAGAAAACATAAGGCTAGGACACACATTTGAGATTTGTTTTTTACTTATAGACAGGGTCTTGCTCTACTGCCTAGGCTGGAGTGCAATAATGCAATCATAGCTCACTGCAGCCTGCAACTCCTGAGCTCACTCAATCCTCCTGCCTCAGCCTCCTGAGTAGCTGAGATTACAGGCATAAACCACCACACCAGGCTCCATATTGGAGATTTATTTTTTTCCCCAGAAGCCATATGATGGAAAGGTGCCAAAAACAGTTCTGCAATGTGAGGAATGACCCTTCCACTTCTGTCCTTTTCACAAAAGTCATCCAGGCAACAGGTGGGAATGAGGAAGTAGATGTAACCACAGGAACAGGAAGAGAATGGGTCCCTGTCGCTTATAACTCATTGAAGGGCCTGCTGGCTATGTGGAAATAGAGGCCCATCAACAGGGAAAGTTTATGGGAACTGACATAGCAGCAAGAGAGACAGGACATAGGAACACTGCGTGACACCGGAATGGGGCAATGTGGTCCTTGCACCCACAGCACCGTATCCTAAGTGCATTAACCAACCCTATCTCCTTCCTCTTGTGTCTCACTGTATGCTTTAGATGCATTCCAGAAACTCCACAGTTTGAGTATCTTCATTTGGTCCATCAGCTTTTCTATCTCAGAGAGCCTGTCAGGCATCATACTTGAAGGCTACCATTGCATCGATGGAATTTCTCTCCCCAACACTTAAAAACAGGAACTGGATGAAGTGGCTCCCCTGTTTAGACACTTCCAGTGGTGCCCATTGTATTCATTGCAAAAGGTAACCTTCTTAATGCGGTGGTGAAGGCATGAACAAGCTCCCTGCCTGCCTCTCAGCCTCACCTCTTGCTGTGCCCTCTGTCTTGCTCAACGCCTATTAACACACAGGCACCCTTTGAGCTAACCCCTTCCTGCCCCTTCCAGTTCCAGACATTTGCAGCTGCCATCCTCCCTTGCAGAAAGCGTTCCTTCCACCTTCACCCTGTTCTTCCTGCTCCTCTTTGGTCAGGGAGTTCTGACCCATCTGGGTCAGGCTGCAGAGTGTTTTGTTCTTATTGCAGCATTTAGCACAATTTATAATTTCTATATTTACCTGTTTAATGTATCTCTCCCTTACTAGATTTAAGCTCAAGTGAGACCAGAGACCATGCCTACCTTTTTCTGGCATGGTCCCCATCACATGGCACAGCATGTGCTGTGACAGGCACTCCATAAGTATCTATTGCACTAACAAATACATAAGTGAGCCCCTGCCATCTACTATCTGCAAAGCATTTTACATGCATGTTCTCAAATCTCAAAGCTGGAAGCTCAGAGAGGGGAAGACACTTGCTGCATATTTCCCAGCTGGTAAACAATAGAACCAGGATTCTAACCTAGGTATGTCGAACCCCAAGGCCTTGTTCTTAACCATGGCCATACCCATTCAGAAGGGGTCAGAGCTGCTGGAAGCCTGAGACCTGATCAGCTTGTGGAACAGGAAGCTGTGAGGCTGAGTCAACAGAGAATGCCTCTCTGTCCTCTGGAACACTCTCTCCAGATCCTCCCATGTGTGGCTGGGGCTCAACATTCAGGTCTATTATGTGTATTTCTTCCACTAATAAGAACATTCAATTTTCATTTACCGAGAATAAAAGAAAAAAAGAAATAAGGCAGTGGGGTGAAACTAAATAAGAATAGTAAGTAAGCAAGAAGCTCATGAGCTGCGTTAGACAAAGCGGAAGTGAGTAGAGCATGTGTGTGTGACCAGGGGGAGAAAAGGGTAAAGGGACACAAGAGCACCCAATCATAAATATCCATAGGCACTCAATGTCCACACGGTCTTAAATTGCCCACCATTAGTGACACCCTTTCTGGCCAAATGTATCCTGTGTCCAAAACCCTCAGATGGAAACACTAACTTCCACTGGCAAGCCACAGGTCAGGCCAGGTGGCCTGGCCTGCCACCTCTCAGGAAGAACAAGTGTGCTGGCTCCAGGCACCTCCCACCTCAGTTCTGGCACCTCCAGGCCCTCAGTTCAGGTTTATAACCTCAGCATCAGCAGAGTAGGCTGACAAGACAGAAAGAGGGGGAGAAAGAAAGACAGGATGTAGAAGCATTGCATAGCCCAGGACACAGACAGTGTGTGTGGGTTTTTGCCCCGTGGCATCCTGTCCTAAGTGTACTAACCAACCTCCTTTCTTCCCCTTGTTTCTCAGTGTATATTTCAGATCAATTTAGTAAACCATGTGGTTGAGCATCATTGTTTGGTTCATGAGTCTGTTTCATGGCCTCTGGGAGAGCCTGCCTGGCAGTATACCTGGGGGCTACCATTGCACCAAGGATGCTCCCCCATGAAAAGGTCTCAGCTCAAATGTCACCATCTCAGGGAGGCTTCCCCAGCCTCCCTAGCTCCTCTCCCTCTACCTCATTCACTACTCTATTGCTTGCTTTATTTTCTTGGTACCACTCTCTAACATCTTATCTATGGAGTGAATGTATGCAGTTCCTTGTGTTTTGCTGCCCAACAACCCTGGAAAGTAGGCTCCATGAGAGCAAGAGGTTTGCCTTCTGACTGCTGGGTCCACAGAGCCCAGAACTCAACCCGGCACACAGGAGATGCTCCGTGTAGAAGTGGCCACTCAATGCACTCAGCAAGGAGGCCCTAGCACTTGCCATGCGCCATGACTGTGCCAGAGTAGGGCGCTAACATGAATAAGCTGTTCTCGGCCCTAGGGACTTGAGGTTGAGAGGTGGTGAGAAGAGACCCACACACCACAAGCAGATGATGATTCCATCACAGAAGGAGAGGAGGAGGCCTGGAGGAAGCCTTGTCTCATCCTAGCAACCAATGGTTTTCTCTCCTGGTGTGGCCCAGGAAAGTGAGAAGACGTTTCCTTCCAGCTATAGTCATGGAGCCAGAGTTGGGATTCAAGGCAAATTCGGCTGCTGATTTGTATGTTAAACAAGGTTAATTCCATCCATTAGCCAAAGATGTTTTCAAAGCGCCTGGCACAAGAGCACGGAGCAATTAGTGTCTTTGTATTAGTGGATGTGGGCGTGGGGCCAGGAGTTAAGGGGAGGGGGATGCAATTTCTGCACTCTTTATGATATCATCAAAAGTAAATGAATTATGAAAACAAAAGAGGCAATATGAGGCTGCCAGTACTAATTACTGGGTAGGACAGAAAGTTCACAGTGAAGGAGGAAAGAATGATCAGAGAAGGACAAGGATACGGATCATCTGGCCTGCAGGTGTCTTTAGACAAGGTGGGGCTTCCGCGACTCCACCTTCCAATTTCAGGGAAAAGCTCTGCTTTTGCTCCAAATGAAGAAGCTGGATCGTGAGGAGTGATTTCAGCTGTTGTTTTTTGGTTTTGGCTTTGGTTTTTAATTTTCTTTCTGGTCTTAGCCTTAACAATGCTGGACAAACTAATCAACTTGATTCAGAGGCGACTTTAGGACTTCAGAGAGGTTAACTAATAATAACCCTGGAGCTGGTTGCTTTGGGAAATGACCACAGAGCTGGTTGCTTTGGTAATCATAATATTTCCCCTCAACAAAGGGCTGGCCACTCTCTGCCATGCACTACAGGGTAGCATCTGATACAGTCCACAGAGCCAGTCTGAGGGGTAGATGGAGGCAGTGGGCTCACACTGATACGGAAAAGATGGTTTGACGGGTGCTGAGGTGCATGCATGTGACTTTAAAAGACGTCAAACTTACCCAACAGAAAATTATTTCTCTTTCATTTTCCTTCCAATTCTTCTGATTAGATCAAGGAAAAGGATTCAGTTAGGTGCTAGCCTGTCTTAACACCTCCCTTAGTAACGGATAGGCATATTTTTAAATAGAAGTCTGGCAGACAATGGCATCAAGCTAAAATTTAATATCCTTTTGTTTTTAATGTATTAATTTGTACAATTGCCTTCTGTTAACATAAAATGATTATGTTTTTCCATTTATGGTAATGATATAAAGTTTTATGCAAAAATAGTGAATTGATTTTTTTAAACTTTTAAGTATATAATTCTATGAATGATACAATAATACAGTAGAAATTATGAAAGTGGTGCTTGAATAACTGATGTCTGAAAAACACCTGTGTAAAGGAAGGAGTACTGGCCAGAGGGACAAGGAGGACAAATTCTTAGGTCCTCTTCCACTGCTGTGTAATCTTGGGCAAGTCCCACAACCTCTCTGGGCCTCAGTTTCCCCAAACATGCCATGCCAGTTGAACAAGATGCTGTCTCAGAGAAGAACGAGCCATGACAGAATATTCCTTCTATCCTCAGAGTTTAGTTAAGAAAATTGAGGCCCAGAAAGGGCCAGAACGGTCCTGGCACACAGTAGGTGACCGACAAGCTGGTCACTTCCTCCCTTTCTGCTCTCCCTCCCTCCCCTTCTGCTCTCCCTCCCTCCCCTCCTGATCTTGCCAGTCACTAGAGAGAGAACTCTGTGTCACCCATGGATAGAAGTTCCACAAACACTGACGAGGGAAAACTAAGGGGCAATTTCATTGAAACAACAAGTTATTTTGAAAACTATTGGTCCCTGTTACAGTTGATTGTTTGCAAACCAAGAGATGTGTGTCCCACACAGAAAATTTCTGGGAAATGTTACCAGTCTTTAAAAACATTTGGTAACAGTAACTGTTTTCAAAATAATTGGCTGTACTACAGGCAGAGGGGGAGAAGAAGTCAGGAGAAGTGCACTGTATATAGAAAATTGGTAACAAGGGGCATGAAGTTTCAGAGCTGGGGGTTGGAGTGACATTTTACGTTATGATTACATTTTCATGTATTACTTTTTGTAATCGAAAGAAAAGACCCAAACAACATAGCCTACATATTTTTATATATTTCTAATGTTTGGGGAACAGTTTGGGTGGTAAGGTATCTTCAATAGGAATAAAAACTCAAATATTTCTGAGGTTCACATAGAAAATGTAATGAATAAGCCTAAATAAATAAAACAGGCAGACAGAAATGGGGGAATTGAGGGGGACCAGCAAGCTTCAAACAATTGCAACATTTGGAATGTGGGCCCAGGGATGTCAGCTCATTCCATTGTTCCCCCACTCAAAAAAAAATTGAAATCCAAATTTTAATGTGAAACCTTCCATTCTTTTACTGGTAGCTTACATCTTAAAGACTGAATGTTAATTAAACAAACTGACCTGAAGATCACCAGTTGGAAGTGTCTCCAAATCCCTTTAAATCCATTCAGAGGCTCTACTTTCGGTCCCTGGGGAGGTGAAGCATGGCTCAATCTCTCCATGAACTTTCTTGCTTCTTCAAATTATGGCGGGGTAGGGGAATCTCTGGTGATTATCTAGATGTGCGCTCCTCTGTGTGCCCACATTTCTACTGCCCCAGCTTCCAAACTAGCCCCTTTCACCCTGGGGTGCCATTGCTGTCCTACTCTCTATTTCCCCTCTCTGGCTGAGTGCTACAAGGGCTGAGCCTTGGGGGCTCATCTCTGTCTCCTGGCATCTGCACACAGTAGGTGCATAGTAAAGCTCTGCGGAATGCATGAGCAAATAAATAAAGAGAATAAATGAGTTGCTTAAGGGGAGACTAATTGAACTCAGATTAATGTAGTGGATGAAGGGCAAAAAAAAAAAATCATGGAATTATGGGTGTGTCTGCCTTCATGTCTGGGCCAAGTGTCTTTCCTAATAGGCCTACTTAGTGTTTCACCTTTGAATGCTTCTAGACAAGAATTTCCCTAAACATAGTCTGTAGATGTTACATGGAAAAAGACCCATTCTCACAGAAGTTTTGAAAATCTTGGATTTAGCTACATTAGACATGCTTTTTAAATTGCAGGACTTCTCTGAGCCCTTAAATGCTAATGATTTCCCAGCCTTATTTCATCTTTTGATTGATGAGTAACTACTGGGACAAGTGCTCCAGGGTAAACAATTTTTAAAATGCTGTTCTAGGAAATGATAAGTCTAAGATCAAAAAATATATGCTTGTGTTATTCTCAGCTCTTAATCAAACCGCCAGCTCTCACTTGTCAAAGCCAAGGCCTCAAGTTTGGCTGGAATGGCATGGCAGGGCCAGAAACAAGACACCAGCCCCTAACTTTTTCTTAAATTTATTTTAGATTCAGGGGTTACATGTGCAGGCTTGTTACATGGGTATATTGTGTGATGCTGAGGTTTGGGTCTCTATGGATCCCATCACCCAAGTAGTGAACATAGCACCTGATAGGCAGTTTTTCAACACTTACTCCCAACTTGTTCATGTCCAGGGACGTTCCTCCAGCATTATTTCATGGAGCTAGGCTAGGTATATGTTCTTACTACCATTTTACAGGTGAGACAACTGAGGCTCCAGGAAATCAAGAAGCAACCATTTTTTAAAATTGTGGCAAAATAAATATAACCTGAAATTTACCATTTTAACTATTTTTAAGTGTACAATTTAGTGGCATTAAATCCACTTATGGTGTTGTGCAACCATCACCACTACCCATTTCCAGAACTTTTCATCATCCCAAAGAGAATCCCAAATTCTGTATCCATTAAATAGTAACTGCCCATTCACACCTCTTCCAGCTCCTGATAACCACTAATTTACTTTCTTCTTTATAAATTGACTATTCTAGGCACTTCGTATACAGTATTTGTCCTTTTGTGTCTGGCTTATTCCACTTAGCAAATTGTTTCAAAGGTTCATCCATGGTTGTAGCATGTATCAGAATTTCATTCCTTTTTACAGCTGAATAACATTCCATTGTATGGCTATAGCAGTTTGTTTATCCATTTATCCCTTAATGAACATTTGGGTTGTTTTCACCTTTTAGCTATTGTGAACACTACTGCTATGAACATTGGTGTACAAGTATTTGTTCAAGTCCCTGCTAGTAATTCTTTTGAATATATATCTAGGAGTGGAATTGCTGGTCATGTGTTTAATTTTTTGAGGAACTGCCACACCTTTTTCCACAATGGCTACATTGTTTTACATTCCCACCAGCAATGCATAAGTGTTCCAGTTTTTTCACATCTTCATCACCACTTGGTGTTTTCTGTTTTTATTTTTTTTGATTTATTATATCCATAGGTATGAAGTGGTATCTTCTTGTAGTTTTGATTTGCAATTTCCTAATGATTCATGATGCTAAGCATCTTTTCGTGTATGATATGGTTTGGCTGTGTGCCCCACCCAAATCTCATCTTGAATTCTACTCCCATAATTGCCACGTTGTAGGAAGGACCCAGTGGGAGTTAATTGAATCATGGAGGCAATTTCCCCCATACTGTTCTCATGGTAGCAAATAAGTCTCATAAGATCTGATGGTTTGGTAAGGGGTTTCCACTTTTTCTTCTCTCTCATTCTCTCTTTCCACCAGCATGTAAGGGGTGCCTTTTGCCTTCTGCCATGATTGTGAGGCCTCCCCAGCCATGTGGAACTGTGAGTCCATTAAACCTATTTTTCTTCCCTGTCTCAGGTGTGTCTTTATCAGCAGCATAAAAGTGGACTAATACAGTAAATTGATACCAGGAGTGGGGTGCTGCTGAAAAGATACCCGAAAATGTGGAAGCAACTTTGGAACTGGGTAACAGGCAGCGGTTAGAAGAGTTTGGAGGGCTCAGAAGAAGATGGGAAAATGTGGGAAAGTTTGGAACTTCCTAGAGACTTGTTGAATGGCTTTGCCCCAAATGCTGGTAATGATATGGACAATACAGTCCAGGCTGGGGTGATCTCAGACAGAAATGAGGAAGTTATTGGGAACTGGAGCAAAGGTGACTCTTGCTATGTTTTAGCAAAGAGATTGGCAGCATTTTTCCCCTGCCCTAGAGATTTCTGGGACTTTGACCTTGAGAGAGATGATTTGGGGTATCTGGCAAAAGAAATTTCTAAGCAGCAAAGCATTCAAGAGATGACTTGGGTGCTGTTAAAGGCATTCAGTTTTATAAAGGAAGCAGAGCATACAAGTTCAGAAAATGTGCAGCCTGACCATGCAATAGAAAAGAAAATCCCATTTTCTGAGGAGAAATTCTAGCTGGCTGCAGAAATTTGCATAAGAAACAAGGAGCCAAATGTTAATCCCCCAGACAATAGGGAAACTGTCTCCAGGGCATGTCAGAGGTCTTCACGACAGCCCCTTCCATCACAGGCCCTGAGGCCTAGGAGGAAAAAGTGGTTTTGTGGGCCAGGTCCAGGGTCCCCATGCTGTGTGCAGCCTAGGGACTTGGTGCCCTGCATCTCAGCTGCTCCAGTTGCGGCTGAAAGGGGCCAACATAGAGCTTGGTCCATGGCTTCAGAGGGTGCAAGTCCTGAGTCTTGGAAGCTTCCAAGTGGTATTGAGCCTGTGAGTGCACAGAAGTCAATAACTGGGATTTGGAAACCTCCACCTGGATTTCAGAAGATGTATGGAAACACCTGGATACCCAGGCAGAAGTTTGCTGCAGGGGCGGGAACCTCATGGAGAACCTCTTCTAGGGCAGTGTGGAAGGGAAATGTGGGATCAGAGCCCCCACACAGAGTCTCTACTGGGGCACCACTTAGTGGAGCTGTGAGAAGAGGGCCACCGTCCTCCAGACCCCAGAATGGTAGATCCACCAACAGCTTGCACCATTTACCTGGAAAAGCCACAAACACTCAATGCCAGCCTGTGAAAGCAACCAGGAGGGAAGCTGTACCCTGCGAAGCCACAGGGGCAGAGCTGCCCAAGACCATGGGAATTCAGCTCTTGCATCAGCATGACCTGGATGTGAAACATGGAGTCAAAGAGATCATTTTGGAGCTTTAAGATTTTACTGCCATCCTGGATTTCAGACTTGCCTGGGGCCTGTAGCCCCTTTGTTTTTGTCAATTTCTCCCATTTGGAATGGCTGTATTTACTAATGCCTGTACCCCCATTGTATCTAGGAAGTAACTAACTTGCTTTTGATTTTACAGGCTCATAGGTGGGAGGGACTTGTCTTGTCTCAGATGAGACTTTGAACTGTGGACTTTTGAGTTAATGCTAAAATGAGTTAAGACATTGCGGGACTGTTGGGAAGACATGATTGATTTTGAAATGTGAGGACATGAGATTTGGGAGGAGCCGGGGGCAGAAAGTTATGGTTTGGCTCTGTGTCCCGACCCAAATCTCATCTTGAATTCTACTCCCATAATTCCCACATGCTGTGGGAGGAACCCACTGGGAGATAGTTGAATCATGGGGACAGTTTCCCTCCTGCTATTCTCATGGTAGTGAATAAGTCTCACGAGATCTGATGGTTTTGGAAGGGGTTTCCACTTTCGCTTCTCTCTCATTCTCTCTTGCTGCAGCCATGTAAGAGGTGCGTTTTGCTTTCTCCCATGATTGTGAGACCTTCCCAGTCACGTGGAACTGTGAGTCCATTAAACTTATTTTTCTTCCTAGTCTTGGGTATGTCTTTATCAGCAGCATGGAAACAGACTAATACAAGGTGCTTATTGCTCATCTGAATATCTTCTTTTGAAACATGTCTGTTTGAATCCTTTGCACACTTTTGAAGTGGATTGTTTGTTTTTATGCTGTGGAGTTATAGGAGTTCTCTCTATATTTTTGATATTACTAGATTACTTGATACTCTGATATTAGTTAATAATCTGATAGTATCCAAAATATGTAGAGAACTCCTATAACTCCTGTATCTAGCAATTATCAATCACAGGTATAATTTGCAAATATTTTCTCCCTTTCTGTGAATTGTCTTTCCCATCTCTTGCTAGTGTCTTCTGATGCACAAAGGGTTTTAATTCTGATGAAGCCCAGTTTATCTATTTTTTTCTTTTATTGCCTGTGCTTTTCATGTCATGGCTAAGAAATCATTACCAAATCCAATATCATGAAGATATTCTGCTATCTTCTTTCTTAAGAGCTTTAGCTCTTACTTTTAGGTCTTTGATACATTTCGAAGTAAATTTTGCATGTGGCACGAGGTATACAACTTCATTCTTTTGCATGTGGATATCCAATTTTTTAAACATCATTTGTTGAAGAGACTGTCTTTTCCCCCATTGTGTGGTCTTGGCATCCTTGATGAAAATCAATTGACCAAATCTGCGAGGATACTGTTACTTTTAGAGACCCTGGAGCATAATGGGTGTGATGCCAGGTGTTTCCAAGTGGCAATAATGTATTCAAGGTCACACAGCTGGCAAAAGCAGAACTCGTAACAATAACACCCATGACAAGGACAATGATGATGATGAAACAATAACAATTAGCAGCTATTTAGCACCGGCTCTGTCAGGAACATTGCCAAGAGCTCTTACTTGCATACTCTCATTGAATCTTCCTGACAACCCCATTATTATTTTACAGATAATAAAACAAATTATCAGAGAGGAGAAGTAACTTGTCCAAGGTCACACAGCAGGTAGGAGCAGAGGCTGATTCCGTAGCCTGTGCTGGCAACCACTGGGCTGTTCTGTCTTGGACCTAGACTTCCCTCTAGCAGCCATTCTTGGGCCATATAATGATGATGATTTAGAACAACCACAGTCTCCATCTGTGTCTAGTCCTGCTGAAGTCTTACCAGGGCCAGTTCCATAATTTGCGGGACCCAGTTCAAAATAAAAATGCAGGGCCCTTGTTCAAAAATCATGGGAAAAGCTTATTTTCTTTCTTCCACCATGTATCTTGACCTGTCATGGTGTTTTTAGTTTGTTTTTTAATGCCACATTCCCTTGGGCATGGGGATACTCATGAAGTGAGTAAAGCCCCTACAGATGCCAGGACCATGTCTCCAAAACCCCAACCCTCCCTGCTTCTGTGCCCAGGCTCCTGCCAGAGTCAGAGGAAGGCACTAGTCACTGGGTGGAGACAAAGACGGCCAAGGAAACATCCCAGGTAGGCAAGAAGGCAACAGGAGGTGGGACCAGGAAGGAGATGAGGCTTCAAGTTTCCAAGTCTTCCTTTTCCCATCAGACTTCACTTACAAAATACGAATTCAAAGACAAAGCTACTGAAAGTTGCAGGACAATGACCATGAGCATTAAACTCCAAGTGTGGGGCCCGTTTGAGTACCAGCTACACTGATTACACACCCATGTGTTTCTTCAGTAGTAAAATTGGAAATGAGGCTTCTCCAATTCTCTTCCCTCCCTGCACACAGGATTTTAACTCTGATGAAGTCCAGTTTATCTATTTTTGGAAGTGTGATTCTCCCACGGTCTGATGCCATCATCTTCAGAAGCCCTTTATCATGGGAATGTTTCCGACCTGGGATTCAGAGAGACTTACCTAACCCCATGGCTGGGAGCCACACAACGCCAGGATGTGAAAGGGAAGTCAAAGCTCTTTGCCTCCAATTAACTAGTAACTAAGACTGATTCATCTGCCTGTGAGGAAAAGAGTCCCACAAAACTCAGCTAGGGAGCACTCACCTTCCTAAAAAAGCCAGGGACTGGGGATCTGGCACATGTCTGGAGTCATCCCATAAGCAGAAGATAGAGGGCTGGCCCCCTTCTTTATTCCAGAAGGCCTGGAGTGATGGGAAAGGCTCTAGACCTAGTGAGTGGCCCTGAGCAGTTGTGTGAAAACTGTCTCTTCACTTCCCCTCATAGAGCCTCAGTTTTTCCTTAAAAAGTGTGATGATAATATAATAATTCCCACAACAGAGGCTTCCAGTGACCCTGTGAAAGGGAGATTATTTGAAAGCTGTTACACATGGCATAAAAATTGGTTATTACCACTACTGTTCTTCATTTAGCAAAGACTGATCGGGCACTCATTGCTGGACCCAGGGCAGTGCCAAGCATGGGAGTGAACCCTAGAGGCTTCTGGGGAGACACAAAAAGAGCATGGGCTTTGGAGGTTGGAGGCTGTCTATTCCCACCCCACTTCACCTTCCCCTACCACATGCACCCCTGACCAGCCCACCTCCTACCACCCATGACTTGATGGGAAGAGAAAAACTGGGCTTGCAGATGCCACTTTATTCCTCCACTCAAGGAGAAAGCAAGGACATTCTCACAAAGGACATGTTTGATTCTTCCAACTTGGTTCTCTGAGGCAGAGCAGGGAGGTGGACAGAGGTGGGTGTTCACCGTTACAACATGGTATGTACTTTCCTCACATTCTGTGACAGTTAACTTGACATATATCTGTCTCCTCATTAAGCTGTCAGCTCTGGGGTCCAAGACTCTGATGTGAATTATCTTGTATCACTCCACATTGCCAAGCCTGATCTCCTTTCTTCTTTCCTCTCATTCACTCATTCATAAAATCAATGAACAATGTGTAAGTGAGCCCTGCTCTGGGTCCTAGGGAAGCTCACTGAATGATGATGATTATAAGATGAAGAAGAAGGAGGAGAAGAAGTTGGATATGGAAAAGGAGGAAGATGAGAAGGAAGAGGAAGAGGAGGACAGGAAGAATCACTAACATTTATTGACTACTTTGTGCCAACCGTTTGGCACATATTTTCTGTGTTAATCCTCCTGGGGCTCTGTGACATGCATATTATTATTTTCATTTCACAGATGAGGAAACTGAGGCTCAGAGAGGCCAAGTTTCCATAGTAAATACCATCTGAGCTGAGATCCAAAGACAGGTGTGTCTGTTTCTAAAGCCACACCCTCTTTACCCCCAGACTCTGGAGACAGCAATAAATAATGATGGTGGCAGTATGTAGAAAATGTAATGCCTGGTATCCAGTAGGTGCTCAATAAATGCTTCTTTAAATTGGGTTGTATTGGTTTAAATACTGGCATTCCAAGATTTCTAGACCCATGGAGACCAAGCTAGATCCTTTCCAACTTCCCTCTTGGAGCCTAGGGCTTCAGGGGACAGGCGAAGATGGGCCTTGCAGACCCCAGACCTAGCGAGGAGGCAGCTCTCACTCTTCCCACCCAGACAGAGTACCCTTTGTTTATTGTGCCTCTGCATCCTACCCAGTAATTAGCATTGGCAGCTTCATATTGAGCTTTTGTTTTCATAATTCATTTGCCCGCAATGACATAATAAAGGGAATATTGATTCAATCCCAACTCCTCTTGGCCAGAAGCCCACATCAACCAATAAAAAAGAATTGCTAATTGCAGAGTGCGCTTGCCCAGCTGAGACATTGGAGCAGGGCATTTTGATAGCGGCTGGAGGGCAGGCAGCTCAACCTCTAAACCCCCGTGGTCTGGGCACCAAGTGCTGTCCTGGGCACAGGACACCATCCTCCAGCGAGACCAAACCCAGCTTCTCTACAGCACCGGGAAGAAGGCAAGCTGGGTCACCTGGGCGTGGCCCCAGGAAGGAAAATCCTCCACGGTCCTGTTGACAGATGTGGTATCAAATGAATTGTTCTCTGCTTAGACACGACTTTGATATTTATTGGTTCAAATTGCTCGGCTGACTCAGTCTTGCGTAAGTCTCCCTGGTCTGTTTTAATCTTGACGTTTTGGGAAGCCACACTGATGTGGGTAATGACTGGGTTTACCTGGGATCAAAATTAAAAGGGAGAAGGGGGGGTCTGGAATAATTACAGTGGGGCAATGTATATTTTTGTGTAATCTGGAAAGGCGATTTATGAGGCCGATAAAAATGATAATGTGTTCTGCGTGGAGCCAGCATGGATTAGCTGCAACAGAGCTTTCTTTGCAGGAAATGAAGGGGGTGGTGGCTGCTGTTTACCAGACAAATAGTTGTTCTGAATCTCTTTTATTTTTTCACTTCTTTTCTGAAATTACTGAGATAAGGCACATTGGAATACAGATTGTGGTCCTCCTTCGGTTACTGTGAATTAGAATTTGTTTCCGGAGTGCAGGGAGGTAGAGATGGGATTTGTGGAATTAAGACCAAAAAAAATGATGGGGAGGGAAGGGAATCCCCCAACCCCCATTCCTGCTCTATCTTTAGAATCGAAGCACGGACCCTGCTGATTTTGTTAAGCTTGGCTGGAATGAGGATTCCTGGTTCCAGGAGGAAGCTTAAGCTTACATAACTTCCTGGGCGGTCTCCTCCCAACCAATGCCCATTTTGCTGACCCAACTGTAAATGAATCAGAAACATTTCACTTCCATCCCTCTGAATTTGCAGTTCATAATCTCACAGGAAAATAGTAGTAGAAAAAGCTCCCAAGTATTTGCTCAACTCAAGATGGAAAGAAAATGTCTTCACCCTCCTTCAAAGTGTTCCTTATGTTCTCATCTCCAGGAGGGCCCACCAAGCAACAGACCCTCCCAGGCCCCACTCTGCACCAGGTGGGACACAGTGACCATGGAGGCAGTGCCTATAAGACTCATGCAAAGCCACCTCCACCATGCACATGCCTCAGCCAGCAGATGCATTCATCTGGGCTCAGTCAGCTTCCACTCTGGCCCTAACGGTGATGCCTCGGGCTCTCCTGGCATCCAGTCTCTTTGACCCACCACTTACCCTGCTTTGCTCCTCTGATCTTGATTAAGGAACATTCATTTTCCTAAGCAGTGGCCCTCTTTCCTCCCAGACTTTGAAGGGAATTCAAATGGGGAGGGGGAGAAATGCTTTCTCTAAAGGTGTCTAAAGGTCTCCAAAGGGTGACATTTTCAAAAATCAGGGCTGGTGTGGACTCAGCAACCACTACTCATCATCCTGTCCACCTTGACAGAGAGATCACGGTCCTTCTTCCTCATGAGACCAAATGTGGTCCCAGAAAACTTGACAGAATGTAGACTCGTCACCCCATCAGAGTTGGCCCTTGGGCAAAACCTTCTCCCTATCCTTGCCGGAAGTCATAAGGTGCATGAAAGCACCTGAGCACATGTCCCTGGTACCAGTTCCTGGTGCCTGACACCTGAGATCTGCCTCTGGGGTGATGTTAGATACTTGGCACCTTTGATCCACCCAACTTTCACAGCACCCCCAAGGGTCAAAATTTATTCTGTTTTATAGGTGAGGAAAGCGAGGCACAGAGAGATAAAATCACTTGCTCAAGTTCACACAGGCAGTAAATGCTGGCATTGGGATTCACGTGCAAGTCTAATGTTGCTTTAAGTTCACAGATACCAACTCTTCCTCCCCCAAGATGTGTTAGATGGGCTTGTGTCAGAGTGAGGTGCTGTGGGATGATCATGGAAAGAATAGGAAGAAAGTTTTGAAAATGATCTCATTGACCTACTAAAGCACTCACATGATAAACCTGGAAGTCGTCCAGGTACAAATAGTGTTATAAGTCACCTGGCTGGGGAGAGAAGCAGTGAAATTGGAAGCCACTTCCACTGAATCCATCAACAGGGTTCTGAGGCTTTCCCCTTATGTTAAGTCTTTATGGGTTCCTGGTAGATTGCTGGTAGGATTATGGTAGTGGATGGACAGAGATACATTAGATCTGAGGCACAGCCCATCTCTTCTCCCCAGTGGGAAAATGAAGGACAGTGGATGTATTCATGCTTATGGTCATAAAAAGGCAACAAACTATTTTTTAAATCATAAAATTTTCTCCAGCAACAAGGAAAGTATTATGGACATGTAGACCTTCTAGAATATGAAATGCAAAAGGCCTTCTTCCCTTTAGGGCCAAAAGTTATTTATTTATGTATTTACTTACTGTAATGTTGTAATAAAAAGAGTTATTGTAACAGTAGAAATATCTGTGCATGAGATAATGCATCTTACTGCCCTTAGCCCTGAGCCTGCCATTGTGTGAATGCTCCTTAAGGATTAGGTTCATTCACTGAATGAACGTTTCTTTGTGATTACTACCTGCCAGACCCAGTGCTAGGCTCTGGGGTATACAGCCACAGGATGCAGTCCTTGTCCGCAGGGAGGGAGCGGGGAGTGTTGAAGGCAAAGAGAAGCACATGTGCAAGGTCTAAAGCAACTGAGGCCAGGTCTGTCACACAGC
Organism: Pongo pygmaeus; assembly: GCF_028885625.2. Taxonomy (NCBI): domain Eukaryota; kingdom Metazoa; phylum Chordata; class Mammalia; order Primates; family Hominidae; genus Pongo; species Pongo pygmaeus. Next base: position 179,527,474 of record NC_072377.2, read on the forward strand.
AAGAGGGAAGCTGGGGTGCAGAGGGGGTCAGTAAGGCCCAGGCAGGCAAGGGAGGCAGATCCAGATAGGACAGCCTTTCCAGAAGGCCACAGAGGCTTCTGAAGAAGGTGATGTGATTAGACCCTTTTGGCTGAAATGGAGAAATTGAATTGGAAAGGGACAAAAGTGGAAGTAGAAAAAGAACAGAAAGAGGCTGTTGCAAGAATCCAGATAAGAACACTGGTGGCTGAGCACAGTGGCTCACGCCCTGTAATCCCAGCACTTTGGGAGGCCAAGGTGGGTGGATCATCTGAGGTCAGGAGTTCCAGACCAGCCTGACCAACATGGTGAAACCCCATCTCTACTAAAAGTACAAAAATTAGTTGGGCATAGCGGCAGGCACCTATAATCCCAGCTACTCAGAAAGCTGAAGCAGGAGAATTGCTTAAACCCGGCAGGCAGAGGTTGCAGTGAGCCGAGATCATGCCATTGCACTCCAGCCTAGGCAACAGAGCAAGGCTCTGTCAAAACAAACAAACAAACAAACAAACAAACCAATGGTGGCTGGATCTAATGCAGGGCAATGAAGGGGAGCACATCACTATTATAATAACCCCTTTGAGCTACACACTCCTCTTCAGTTCACACTGTGCTTTCAGACACATTATCTTATCTAATTTGTGTGACCTCTACAAAAAAAGAACTATTATGCCTCATTTGCTAATAAGGAAGTTGAAGCTTATGAAAGTTAAGGGACAGGCCCAGGGTTCACAGCTGAGCCAGGCTTCAAATCCACATCATCTTATTCCAATTTTAAGTTCATGCAACTGAGACTAAAGTCGCCGCTATGATAAAGCGGTACTGCCTTGAATGTTATGTTTTCTGGAGGGAAAAAGAGATCGTGGGCAAGTGACTTTATCAGCTTTTCCACTCCTTGGCTATGTTCTTTTGCCAGTTATTACAATTCCTTGAGGTTTTATTATTTCCCCCATTTATTTTATTTTTTATTTCCATGGGTTATTGGGGAACAGGTGGTATTGGTTACATGAGTAAGTTCTTTAGTGGTGATTTGTGAAATTTTGGTGTACCCATCACCTGGGCAGTATACACCACACCTTATTTGTGGTCTTTTACCCCTCACCCCCTTCCCACCCTTTCCCCCTGAGTCCCCAGAGTCCACTGTGTTATTCTTAAGCCTTTGCATCCTCATAGCTTAGTTCCCACTTATGAGTGAGAACATATGATGTTTGGTTTTCTATTCTTGAGTTACCTCACTTAGAATTTGTCTCTAATTTGCAGAAGAGGAAAACCAAGAGCTTGGGGAGATTAGGTGGCTTGCCCAAGATCACAGAGAACAGGGAAGAGTCAAACCTTAGAGTCAGATCTTTTGACTCGTGTTCAATTCTACATCTTTATGTGATTCTAGGAATCATGAATTTGATAACAAAGAAAGCAAATACATTTTTCCACTATAATAAATTTGTCACAGGTCGCAGAGATTATAGGTATATATCTACCTAACACTCATTTATCATCTACCTACTATGTGCCAAACACTGAGTTAGATGCCAAGACAAAAAACAAAACAAACAAACAAACAAAAACTTCATCTGATCATCCATTACCTCATTAATTGAGAACATTGATTACATGTTGCTTGCAGGCCAGGTTTACCATTTGCTCACCATGCCAGAATGCAATTTGCATTAACTCTAGGAAGGGGTAGGAGTTGGCCAGTTGGAGGAGCATCCCAGATAAAAAGGTAGAGCACAAGCAAAGGCATGCTGTGAAAGGGGTGTGATGGCGTCCTTGGGTATCAGGGAGCAGTACAGAATGCATCCGGAGGGCCAGAAACTGGCTCCCATTGGGAAGAGTTGGTCCATGAGGCAAGGAAGGTTGACCTGGGTTCCTTTGCCTCCTCTATCCAGTAGTGAGGCTGTTTTTCTCTCTCTGACCTTTCTTTCTTTGCCATACGCCATGACCCCAAAAATCAAATGACTGTAGGCTGGTAACATTAAAAAGTGAAGCAGGGGGCTGGGAGTGGGATAGACTGGGAAGGGTCTTGAAGAAACTTCCTGGTGTATATTTCCAGAAAGCCAATAACCAATGATGCAACAACAATTATATTAAATGCCTATTGTATGCCAGATACTGTGCTAAGCTAGTATTATCACATTTAAGGTTCACTTTAGCCTATTGATATAGGCTCTATTTTTAGCTCCATTTTACAGATGAGAAAAAGAGGCACCAAGAGGTGAGATGCCTGCCCAAGACCTCACTGCCAGAGGGAATGGGTGCCAGGACCAGAAGACAGTCTGATCACAAAACATGTGCTCCGAATCAGCTTTGCTTTGTGGCAGAAGTAACACACTGGAGTCCACCTGCAAATGTTTCACTTGACCATTGGCATAAATTGTTTCTTGACATTTAAACATCAGAATACGTTATGTAAAAATGAGAATATCTGGCAACACCAAAACTGCAATCACACGCCAATAACAATTACAGCCAAGTAGGAGAGACTTATGCCCCCGAGTTCACTGCAGTCCCCACTACTCCCTATTGTCTTAGCACTGGATTCCTAATTCACAATTCTTCCCAGCATTATGAAAAACGTTGAGCATACAGAAAAGTTGAAAGAATTGTACAGTGAACACCAAATACCTAGATTCTACCATTAACATTTTACTCTACTTGTTTTATTACTTACCTGCTTATCTTTCCATCTCTCCATTGGCTCATGTTCTTTTTGATGCATTTCAAAGTCATTAACCTGAGTATACTTTACCTCGCAACACTTCTGCATACATGTGTCCATCTGTGTCATTCATTAGAGCTCAACATTTGCTTAGTTTCTTTTCTTGAGATGAGATTTAATATAGTGAATTGCACAATCTTAAGGGTTACCATCCTATGAGTGCTGATGAATGCAAACGCTGACAAGCCCAGACTCCTCCACGATATACAACATTTGCCTCCCCCGGAAGTTTCTTCATGGCCTTTCCTGCTTCATCCTACTGCCACCTGGAGCTCCCTTGGCCTGCCTAGCATAAGCAAAGGCATCCTGCCCTTCTCTAAATGCCCCTGCTGCTGGGCTACCTTGAGAGAGAATACAGGTTAGAGAGAGTGTGATGCAATCAGCTAGTGGGCAGTGGGGGCTGGGGAAGCCTTGAGCAAGGAGGGAGGGCAGCTCTGCACCCCCACCCAGACATCCACTGGACATCTAGCTGAATGACCATCAAGTCATGCGTGAGCCATGGGAGGCCTCTGAGCGGGGCTCTCCTCCCTTTAGAATATAAGAATTTCTACAATTTCCCTCAAAAGACATTTCTAATCTTCTTGGCTTTTTTCACCACCCTCTTTTAGTCATGCAGGTTTGATTCAAATGTTTTGAGTGGTACCACTTATTTGACCCAAGCACATGCTTTAACCCAGCCCACCTGGACACAGCATCCTCTCATTTTCCTTTGAGCCACTGAACATTTTCTGTATGCAGAAAAAGGGTCCCGGATGCTGGCTCACCACCGTCATGCCCATGCTCAGCCCTGGGAAGCCTGGCTGAGCCCTGCGGTGTTAAGCCTCATCCCGGCTGAGGAGATGAGATGAGTGGAGGTCCCACACGTCACCAAAGAGCTCAGAACAAGGCCAGAGAGACCAGGGAGTGTCTGAATCACACTCTGGACTATTGGGACAACAGCTTCTGATGTCTCAAGTCCAAGTCTCTGTGCAAGATCCTGGCCAAAGACAGGTTCACAGGTATCAGAGATGGAGACACAAAAAAAACGATGAGGTGCCTCAGGAGCTTTAATGTATTCCCCCTCCCCATCTCCAACATCTTCCCCAAGCCATCCTTGATAAAAAAGAAAATCCAGGTAAAATCAGCATGCTTACATAATAAGTACAAGACAATTCCTCCAACCCCCACTCCCTCCTATAAAGAAATTCTAGAATCACCTCTGTGAAAGACCCTTGCTGGTTTTTGAGACCAGGGTATGAAAACTCCCCAAAACCAAATACTTCCAAGATCAGGCAGACAATATTAATGATGGAAGCTGATGGGTTCTTACCATAGTGAATTTAATATTCTGTAAGTTGTCGTCTATACAGATACTTGCTTCATTCATTCATTTATTCATTCATTCATTCATTTCTACATGTTAAACACATAGGAATGCTCTTTGCTTAAAAAAACACCCCTGAGATTTGTCTTTAAAGATACAACCTTCTAGGTCTAGGTTTTGTCATCCTATTTTGATAGGCAGTAGATACAAGAAATATTTCACTTCCTTCTTTGTTATAACACAAGTGTGATACCTCATGACAGAGGACCAGTAGTGGCTGCACAACTTATTGAGGGTCACTACAGAGTAGTGAGAAGTGCAGTGAACTGGAGCTTGTGTGTCTGTCCAGGGAGGCAGCTGCTACCCACACCCAGATGGTTGCTGCCGCTGGAGTATTCAGTCCAGTAGTGCTACAGCTTCTTATGTTTATTTTTCCTGCAAGAGAAACCAGAAGTAAAGATTTTTTATGGGCTGGGCATGGTGGCTCATGCCTGTAATCCCAGCACTATGGGAGGCCGAAGCGAGTGGATTGCTTGAGCTCAGGAGTTTGGGACCAGCCTGAGCAACATGGCAAAACCCTGTCTCTACTAACAATACCAAAAATTATCCGGACGTAGTGGTGTACGCACCTGTGGTCCCAGCTACTTGGGAGACTGAGCTGGAAGGATTGCTTGAGCCTGGGAGGTGGAGGTTGCAGTGAGCTGAGATCGTACCACTGCACTCCAGCCTGGGCAAGAGAGTAAGATCCTGTCTTAAAAAAAAAAAAAAGTGTCAAATCTTCTTATTTTAAATTTGTCAACTATTTTAAATTAAAATTTAAAAAAGAAAAGAAGCTAAAATAAACAATGTCTACAGGCCACATCTAGCCTGTGGGCCACCACTGTAGTTCATTTTGTAACACTTGACAGAATTTTTAACTACAGATTCATTGGATTGTTGACTTGCTTACCTAGCACCCTGTTTGATTTTAAGGAGCCACAACTCCCAGTTTTAATCCTTTCTCTGCCATCACTCATGGGAGAGGGAGGTCTTGATTAACTCCTTACGCCTCTCAAGGCCTTAGAGTTCCCATTTGTTAGGGGGAGAAAAACAAGATTAGGTTAGTCTGACTTTTCCAAACTTTCCTAATCAAAAGAATCACTGAGTCACACAGAAAAGGGGTTACAAATTGCTCTTAAATATGTGAAAAATGCTCAGTCTCATCACCATGAGGAAATGCACATTAGCTTGGTGGAGATAGCTAAAAGTTGATAACGTGGAGGGTGTGAGAGCAGCGGTGCGTCTCATCTGTTGCTGTGGAATGGGCATGGTTCCTGCCTCTCAGAGGCAATGTGGCAATACCACTCAAAACAACAAAGGCACAGGCTTTTGACCCAGTCAGGCCACTTCTAGGAACGTTTCTTAATCATGTACACATGTGAAGAGATGTAGATACAAAATTGCTTCTTTCAGCATTGTTTGCATTGGCAGAGGATCAGAAACAACCGAAATGTCCATCAACAGGGGATTGATCAAATACACTATTGTTCATCTATAAAATAGATTACTATACAGCCATTAAAAAATGTGAATAGGGTAAATCTCTTGTTAAGTATTCTTGCTACAAACATGAAATGAAATAGAATACAACACAATAAAATAAAAGAGAGCACTTTATCTACTGGTGTGCTGGTAAATGTTGAACATCCAGTTCGGGGGTGGGGTTCACTCTGACTGCAACATTTGCTTGTGGTTTAAATAATTCCATCATGGTCAACTTCGAGCAACCAACATGAGGTCACTGAACTTGAACTTGAGAAAAGATTCATCTCTGTTGACTCTAGCCCATCACTGCCTTTATTAACTGATATGAAAAGATCTCCAAGTTGTATTGAATAAAAGAAAAGGCAAAACACAGAACAGCAGACATAGTAGGTATTATTAACATAAAAAAAGAGGAGAGGATAAAAAATATATACGTATATACATACTGGCCTGTGTATCACAGATTTCACTGGAAGAATACACACACAGACACACACACACACACACACACAAGTACACACACAGAGAGCCACTAATTTTGTAATTGGGGATGGGAACCAAGAGGCTGGTGGCGGGTGGCAAAGTGGATGGAAATGCTTTATTATTACCCATGTATACTCTGTCAAAGATCTATGATATGAATGTCTCACATATAAAAAATTGTTAAGACTGCCATGTATCACCTGGAAGATTTATTGAATGCTAATTCCGTGGCCTCTCCCAGGAGATTTTAACCTGACATCCTTGGTGTGATGCTGGAAAAATCAGTTTTTAACAAATTTCTCAGATGAGTCTTAAAATTAGGCAAATTTGAGTGGCACTGTCTAGCCCAACCTTTCCATTTGATGAGAAATGCAGTAAGTGTGGGGATTTTACATGGCCCACAGAGGGGAAGGGCCTGACCTCCAGGCACCAGGGGAGTCAGGGCTGAACCCAGGACCGACACGCAGCCTCACCCCCTTGCCTGGGCCATGTCCTGTGCTTTCCAGGGCTGGAGCCTGGGCATGGTCTTACCTGCAGCACTGAGACCCAGAAAGAGATATGGCCTGTCTGGGCTCACACAGCCACAGCCCAGGAAAATTCTACCCAATATACACCCACAAGAACAATCCACAGGAGTTCTCTGCTCCTCCCGTTCGACAGACAGCCACATCTTCTCATGCATTGTCAGCATGAGACACCACGGTGAAGGCGAAGGCTGGAGTCAATGGATTTGGTCATATTGAACACCTGGTCACCAAGGCTGCTTTTAACTCTGGTAAAGTGGATATTGTCACCATCAATGACCCCTTCATTGACCTCAACTACATGGTCTATATGTTCCAGTATGATTCCACCCCTGCCAAATTCTATGGCACCATCAAGACTGAGAACAAGAAGCTTGTCACCAGTGGAAATCCCATCACCATCTTCCAGGGCGAGATCCCTCCAAAATCAAATGGGGTGATGCTGGTGCTCAGTACATTGTGGAGTCCACTGGTGTCTTCACCACCATGGAGAAGGCTGGGGCTCAATTGCAGGGAGGAGCCAAAAAGGTCATCATCTCTGCCCCCTCTGCTAACGCCCCCATGTTCGTGATGGACATGAACCATGAGAAGTATGACAATAGCCTCAAGATCGTCAGCAATGCCTCCTGCATCACCAACTGTTTAACACCCCTGGCCAATATCATCCACAACAACTTTGGTATCGTGGAAGGACTCATGACCACAGTCCACGCTATCACTGCCACCCAGAAGATTTTGGATGGCCCCTCCGGGAAACTGGCATAATGGCCGTGGAGCTCTGCAGAACATCATCCCTGCCTCTACTGGCACTGCCAAGGCTGTGGGCAAGGTCATCCCTGAGCTGAACAGGAAACTCACTGGCATGGGATTCTGTGTCCTCACTGCCAATGTGTTGGTCATGGACCCGACACGCCATCTGGAAAAGCCTGCCAAATACAATGACATCAAGAAGGTGGTAAAGCTTGGTCATGGACCCGACACGCCATCTGGAAAAGCCTGCCAAATACAGTGACATCAAGAAGGTGGTAAAGCTTGGTCATGGACCCGACACGCCATCTGGAAAAGCCTGCCAAATACAGTGACATCAAGAAGGTGGTAAAGCTTGGTCATGGACCCGACATGCCATCTGGAAAAGCCTGCCAAATACAATGACATCAAGAAGGTGGTAAAGCTTGGTCATGGACCTGACACGCCATCTGGAAAAGCCTGCCAAATACAATGACATCAAGAAGGTGGTAAAGCTTGGTCATGGACCCGACATGCCATCTGGAAAAGCCTGCCAAATACAATGACATCAAGAAGGTGGTAAAGCTTGGTCATGGACCCGACATGCCATCTGGAAAAGCCTGCCAAATACAATGACATCAAGAAGGTGGTAAAGCTTGGTCATGGACCCGACATGCCATCTGGAAAAGCCTGCCAAATACAATGACATCAAGAAGGTGGTAAAGCTTGGTCATGGACCCAACATGCCATCTGGAAAAGCCTGCCAAATACAATGACATCAAGAAGGTGGTAAAGCTTGGTCATGGACCCGACATGCCATCTGGAAAAGCCTGCCAAATACAATGACATCAAGAAGGTGGTAAAGCAGGCATCCAACGCTCCCTCAAGGGCATCCTGGGCTACATGAGCACCAGGTGGTCTCCTCCGACTTCAACAGCGACACCCACACCCACTCTTCCACCTTCAATGCTGGGGCTGGCACTGCCCCCAATGGCCACTTTGTCAAGCTCATTTCCTGGTAGGACAATGCATTTGGCTACAGCAACAGGGTGGTGAACCTCAGGGCCCACATGGCCGCCAAGGAGTAAGACCCCCTGACCACCAGCCCCACTGAGAGCACGAGAGGAAGAGAGAGACCCTCACTTGCTAGGGAGTCCCTGCCACACTCAGTCCCCCACCACACTAAGAATCTCCCCTCCTCACAGTTTCCACGCAAACACCATGAAGAGGGAGGGGCCTAGGGTGCCCCACCTTGTCATTTACCATCAATAAAGTCCCCTGTGCTCAGCCAAAAAAACAAAAATGAAAAACAATCCACAGGTCTCCAATCTACATCCTGAGCAACTGGACTCAAACCCACTAGTCAGTGTCAATCAAGGCTTTATCCTCAGAGGATGAGAGGACAACACTGCCCCAGCACCCCGGCAATCCCTTCACATGAATGACCTGGGACAGGGCAGAAGACCCTTTTGTGTTAGCTCTGGCATGTAAAGTATCGTCTCTTACCTTCCCAGCATTCATCGCCAGCTGCTGTCTCACAAAGATGAGAGGTGAGATGGGGAGGGGACAGAGAAAAGAAAAAGAAAGAAACAGAAGCCATTTCTCCCCAAGTGCTTTGCCGTTGATAGCTGATATGCTTGGCTGCCATTCAGTCCCTCAGTGTCTCCTGTGTCTCTGTACCTGCCTTTTGCACACATAATTAACTGTGTGTTTTCAAAAATGGCAAATCATTCCTCCATATAAAACAACAAACTCAGTCCAGAGACAAATTGAATCAAGTTCTCTGGGTGTTTTTTTTTTCACTTCAATTAACAGGAAGACTGGCATATATCAGAGGTGCAAATCTCCTAGCGTTATGTGACCACAAGCAGGGATGCAGCAGAATGTACACCCCCAATTATGTCTTTAAGTGCTCATTGGAGACACTTGTAATCATGTTTTATTACTGGTCTCCTCCCCAGCATAATGAACTTTGATGAAATAACGAAACAGCCCTGGCGCCTGAGCAGTCAGGCTGGCGGCCTTGCCAGCTAAGACCTCCCATGAGTACAATAGCCTGAGCAGGGCGCCTGGCTCCAGTGGCAGTGGGGCGGAAAACCTGGCTCCCCGCCCTCAGCTCCCCACCTCCTGGCTGCTGGGCCTGCCCCCCTGAGTCACAAAAATGCCACGGCCAATTGGAAATGGGGAGCAGGCCAGGAAAGCCAGGGCTCACAGAGCCTCAGAACAGAAGTACTGGACAGGAGTTAGGTGGAGGACATCTCTTCCACCCCACCTTGTCAAGATGGGGAAACTGAGTCCCAGAGAGGGAAAATATTCTCACTGAGGCCACGCAGTGGCAGAGAAGGGACTCAAAGAGGGGACTCAAAAGACCTCTCCAAATCCTAGGTATTTCTTTAGTCTCTACAGGATTCTCTTAACCAGTGTCTCCCAGCACCAAAGAAGCTTTGAGAAATCTCAGATTCCATGGGCCCACCTGGGAAATGTTAATTCAGTAGGCCTATGGGCAAAGCCAGGCATCTGTGCTTCCCAAGCAATTCTGAACATCAGCAGATGTGGTTGAGAAGTTGAGATTGACAGCAAGTTTAAAGTCCTCCTGGATGAAGGTTGCTATTTCTCCTTGCAACTCAAAGTAGGGGCACAGCCTAGCAGCACTGGCATCCGCAGGAGGTCCTCAATCAGAATCTGCATTTTGGCATGATCTCCAGTTTAAGGAGCACCGCTATATCCCCTCAGTGCATCCCAGAGGGTCTCCTGAAGATCTGACTCCATCATGATAGATAACCAACACCTTTCTGCAGAAAGCCTGGGCAATAACACCGTCTGCCATGAGGCCAGATGCTGATGCCCCATAAAGAGCTGATATTATCCCCATTTTGCAGTTGAAGGAATCAGGGCTGAAGAACTGACTTGAAACTTAAAATCCAAGACCTTCCACAGCTTTTTTTTTTTTTTTTCCTCCTAAGCCCCCTTCTCTGTTGTATATGTATAGGTAGGAGAAGATAACACGTGTAAAATCTCAGCTACAAGTTGTGTTTTCTAGCTGATTGGTCTGGATGCCTTTTGAGGAAAATCCCAAAGCTTCTCTGGTATCAGGATTGTATAAATTTATTATTTTAAAAGCTCAAATAGAAGGTTGGATGCAGTGGCTCACCCCTGTAATCCCAGCACTTTGGGAGGCCAAGGTGGGAGGATTGCTTGGGTCTAGGAGTTTGAGACCCGATCTCAAAAGAAAAAGCACAAAACGTAGATAAAAGTGTTTAAACCTCCTTGGGAAAGAAACTATTTATTTGTGTTACATTGTCTGTAAGTTATTTTTAAATGCATTATAAGTAGTGTGATGCATATATATGTGTTAATTTTTTATTTTATAAATAACTGTATTGAGACACATTTTACATGTCATTCACTCGTTTCAAGTGCACAATTCAATGACATTTTAGTAAATCTACAAAGTTGCACACCATCACAGCAAATCAATTTGGGAACATTTCCATCACCCTAATAATATCCCTCATGCATATTTACTATAATCCCTCACCCCCATCCCAGGTAACCCTAATTTTCTTTCTATCTCTATGGATTCAATTTTTCTGGACATCCCATCTGAATGGAGTGGTCTCTTATGTCTGGCCTCTTTCGCTGAAGAGTGTTGTTTTTGAGGTTCATCCATGTGGTTGCTTGTGTCTGTGATTCATTCCCTTTTTTTCCTGTATAGCATTCCATTGTATGGATACACTATATTTTGTCTTTCCATTACATGTGAATTAATTTTATCTACACCCAGAAGTAGTTAAAATTCAAAGGACCTTTATTAGGAATCCATGTCCACAGGGTCTTCAAATATCCAGTTGCTTATCTAGAATAAGGAATGTTGAAGATCATTTTTCTTTGGTGAAATAAGTGTTGCCCAAGAACTGAGGTGGAGCAGACAGACTGTACAGGCACTGAGGTCCTCTCTGTCTGGTGCATTTCCAGCCTGGACTCTGCCACCTGGTTGTACTATAAGGTCAGTTAAATTTACCATGAGAGTATGCTGCATCCACTGTGGAATGAAGCTTTCCAGAAAAATACTTCTCATGACAGACAGCTAGGACTTCACTTATTTTATAGGCACTCATAACCATTTGTGTCTGTTTGTTATTAAGTGAAATCCTCCCCCCACCCATTTGCTAACAGATGTCGTACCTGTAGCAAAATTCAATCTGTGACTCATTTTCCTTATACCCTACTATCCAGTAGTGAAGCTGTGGAGGGAGAAATACATAGTTCCCACCTCCCCAGTCTCCCCCCTGATATTTACCAAAAGAAACTTGTAATTGGTGAATGGTCAAATTGTCTTAGATCAGTTTGCAACACTTCCAAAATTATGCATTGCATCCTTCAGTACTGGGTTCCACATACATAAGTGTGGAAGACTTTACTACCACCAGCCTTTGACGTTTGGCATGGCCACGTGACTGATTCTGGCCAAGGAGTTGTGAGGTGAAGTGACAGGTGTCACTTCCATTCCAAAGAAGTTCATTGCTGGTCTCAACACTCCACCCCTCCCGTAGTGAGCCCTGAAGCACGGCATTGAGAAGCCGCCTAAGAAGGAGGCAGGTCCATCAGCCTTGGTGCCCGACTGATTACCCTGAGCAGAGCTCCCCAGCCCACCTGTGATGGACACATGGAGCTTGAGCAAGGAATAAATTTTTGTTGCTGTAAGTCACTGGGACTGGGAGGTTGCTTGTGGTTGTAGCATAATTCAGCCCGTCCTGCTTGACTGCAAAAGTAAGCACATTCAAGCATGGCCCTCGACTCAGAATTGCCAGTCAACTGGGGAAGTTCAGCCTTAATTAGACCATTAAAACAAAAATAAAAAGAACAATTGCAAACTGATTGCAAACTGATGATAATGCATGATCTGGGTAAGTTAGAGAAAAATCAAATTCAGGTGAAAACCCCCAAAGAGATGGTGTTTTCTCTGGCAGAAGCAACACCAGTGCAATGGCCCGGGAGCGCAAAGACCCTGTAGGGTGTTCATCCACCGATCACCAGGTGCCTCTGCCCTTCCAGCCCCACTAAAGTGAGGAAACAAGGGCCATAGAAGAAGCCGCATCTGCCTGGGACCCCTGCTCTCTGGGGTCCTGTGTGCCTGGGTTCTAGACAGTCCACTCCCTTTGAGCAGCCCGTGGCCTGAGAGGTGGTCCCAAAGCCCTCGCACACCTAGTCCCGCAGGATCCTGCTACTGCAAGGTGACACTGAGGGAACTCTGCCAAGTAATAGTTTCAACTATAACAGAAAGTTGTTATACATATATGATAATAATAGTACTTTCCTTTGTGCTTTCAAGTTTACAAAACACTTCCATCTATTTTAAAAACACTTTTGCCTGTATTAAATACCCTCCAGCAGCTTCCTAGCTCGTTTGGAATAAAATGCACATTCCTTAGCATGATGCAGGAGGCCCTGTGTGATGTGGGCTCTGCTTCCCCCTCCCCCATGTCCCCCGCTAAGACGGGGCAGCCTTGCTGTTCCTCACCCTCCCTGCCTACCCCACGCGTCCACCCAGAGCCTTCCTACGACATCCATTCCGTACACATTGCAGGATACCCCTTGCTCTTCTCCTTTGGCTCATACCTTATTTCTTCAAATAGATGTTTCCTTGCCATGAAATTTATTCCCCCATTCCAATAGCCCTCTATGCAAATCCCCTATTTCATCATTTTCACCACAGGTGACACATTTAGTGTGAATCATTTACTTCTTGATTGGCTGCTTCCCTGACAGAGCTGGGAAATAATGAAGACTTATTTATTTATTTATTTATTTTTGAGATGGAGTCTTGCTCTGTTGCCCAGGTTGGAGTACAGTGGCAAGATCTCAGCTTACTCCATGCAACCTCCGCCTCCTGGGTTTGAGCAAGTCTCCTCCCTCAGCCTCCTGAGTAGCTGGGATTACAGGTGCCCACCACCACGCCCGGCTAATTTTTGTAATTTTAATAGAGACACGGTTTCGCCATGTTGACCAGGCTGGTCTCGAACTCCTGACCTCAAGTGATCCACCTGCCCCGGCCTCCCAAAGTGCTGGGATTACAGGCGTGAGCCACTACACCCAGCCAGAGATTTATTCTTATAAACTCAATGCCTAGGATAGCTCACTGGACTGTCACCTTTTGAGGGATACATTTATTTCCATTTTTGCTTGTGGAGAAAGTGCAGTGAAGAAGTTTGAGCAAGGTCCTAGGGCTAACAGTAGAGCAGAAGTGATTCCAGATCTTCCAGCCCCTGAGTCTGTGGCTTTTCCCCACCCAGCCAAGCCAAGCCAAGCCTTGCCATCCAATGTGCTTCTGCGTCACAGAGAACAGCAGACAGCCACATTGCAAGGCGGCTGATGAACTAACTTATTCACACTCAAAGGTGACTGTCTAAAGGTCACTTTTCTGCAGCCCTTCCCAGGGGAACTGGGATTTTAACAAAGGAGTGAGAGGAGCAGTGTGGGCCTCAGCATAGAGGACTTTAAGCCTAGTCCTGACGAAGTCACTTTCAAAGTGAGGGTCATTGTTACCTGGGAGCCATTTCATGGGACTTTAATCAGTGCCCAGGTCAGAGCAGTGACATCCTGGCCTGTCCCCGAAAAGCCTGGGTGGCCTCAAGGCCCAGACTGCTCACCCACCAAAAGCCTCCAATTTAGACTCCTCAGCACACACAACAATACCTGTGTCACATGGATTATACGAAGAGGACGCCCACTTCAAAGTTTTCATTCAGCATCCCCCACCTGGATCACACTTCATATTTCCAAAAATAAATCTACTCCTTATCTTATGCATAGTACAACTTGATTACATTGTAATATTCTTGGCTATTAGCATGCATTGTTCCATGTAAATTATTATCACCGTATTTGTAACTCTGATTTGGCATTTCTTCACTTTTTAATATGCCTAGGCTCTTAAAAAGTCACTCCTTTTCTGCAAGAACCAAAAAGAAAATGGAAAAGTGGAATATGAAATGATTTGGGGTGCCCCCTTTTAGTCTTTGTGAAAAATCCCTGAGCATCTGGAATGAGAAATGAGCACGCATTTTATAGAGGGGCGGTCAGGCAGGCCCCACCCAAGAAGGGCTTGTTTTACATCACGGGGGACCAAGGGCCAGGATTAGAATCCGGCCTCACTCGAACCCTTTCAAGGATATTTGCGATCTCTTTCTTACAGTCCCAAGAACCCCACTGTGGATGAGAACAAAGGTTTGTTCGGTTGACCCTTTCTCAGATCCCGCCCACTAAGAAGTGACCGTCGCTCCTCTCCCCGCCTCTCCCTGACCCCCAGCTCTCCGCAGCGGGATCTGAGCCCTCTCCCGCTGGACTTGTGGTACTTACTGAACAATCTCATGTTGTTGTCTGCCCGCTGGGAGAGAACACTGATAAGAGAGGAGATTAGATGACTAAATCTGCTGGCTGCCCTTACACAATGCCAGCAGGTAACTCATTTGAAGCTTAATGGCTGGATTTAGTCATAAAGGAGACCTGCAGAGGGAGTGATGTCAGAAGTGCAGGAGATTGGAGGTGGTATCAGGGCTTCCAACCGATAGATGGAAAGAGATCGTCAGCAAGATGTAGAAATTTGTTTGTTTGTAAGAACACAGCACATTGTGTGCACCTTCACATATGTGTGTAAGAGAGAGAGAACCAAAGACCCCAAGGGCTGAAAAAGCCTTGGTGATTGTAGTTCCAACTACCTTATTTTATAGATGGGGAAACTGAGGAAAGGGCTTGTCCAAGATCCGGCTTCTGGGAGTCTTGTTCTCTATCACAGCAGGAAGTGGAATTATTCTGGTATTATTTACTTGCCACTTTTCATCTCCAGGAGTCATAGCCATTTTTATCTCTCCCTGTGTATCTGTTTGCCCCTGGGAGTAGCACTGTGCCTGAGGTCTGGCTGCTGAGAAATGAAACATTCCTAATGTGTGGATGGAGGCACAGTCACCGCAGGGCCAGGAAGTAAGATGCATCACTGAATAGGGAAGCCCACAGGGTGTGCAGCGTTTGGGAATGGTGGGGACTGTGGCTTGCAGGCAAGAATACACTCAGTTTCAGAGGGACAGCTGCCACTTAGTGCCAGGCAGATTTAGCCTTGGAAAATGCAAACCCAGTTTTGCTAGACCTTAGGAGTTTCACGAGAATCTTGTTCAAGTGAGGAACAAGATTTTTTTTTCTAGGCAAAGTCTCTAATTTTTTTTAATGTAGGTACATGCTTAAATCTTTTGTTTTTCAATACTTTGGATCAATCAACACATCTGCAGTCAGGATGGGGCCCATAGCCCTCAGTTGGTAACCACTGATCATTTTATCGATGGGAACACTGAGGTCCAGAGAGAAGAACCAAAACTTGGGTCTCATGCTTCCCTGTACTGGGTAATTTTTTTCTACTGCATCGCACAGTATGTGTGTGTGTATTTGTGTTTGTGTGAGAGAGAGAAGAAAGAGAGACAGAGTGTTTGTGTGTGTGTGTGTGTGTGTGTGTACATATATATGTAGGCACAATCTGATGAAAAACCAGAGCTCTACATAACAATACTTCTGACCATTCATGGTACAGTGTGATCTTTACCCACATAATCTGCACAGCAGCCACTGGCCATAAACATTTCTGTGTTTGCTCACTCCTCGCTGCAGACTGTATGTGTATCTGTTATTCATCACTTCACAGGCTCCTTTACATGTATTTTATCCTTTGTATCCCTAACACTGGGACAAGGAGCCTTAAGTAATATTGTTCTACCCACTGGGCAGATGAGAAGACTGAGGTCTACAGTGGTACATGGACCAGCCCAAGGTCACATGGGGAATGAAAGGCAGAGATGGAATTCAGACCCCAGTCTCTCAGGCAGGTGTTCTCCTTCCCATACCACTCTGCATCTTTGTTTTTCTGCTTCCTAACAAACAGGGCCTGTTTCTTCTCCTTCCCGTTTTTGGTTCTTTCAAACATCCTGAGCACATGAGCCTGGGATCCTCCTTAAGCCCTAGGGAGACCAAAACTCCCCTGGAGAAACTGGGAGGCAGCAGGACTGAAAGAGAATGAAGAGAAAATCCAGGTCTTTTCCTTCTCGTGGCCTTGGAGCACAGTTTCAGCATTCTCCATCATCTTCCTGGAGGAGTAGGACCTGGTTGAAGAAAAAGAGACCCTAATTTTAAATCTTTAATGCCTCCTCACTTCTGTAATGACCTAAAGCTGAAGCTTAACTTCAATAGCATAAATTATCCACAAAATTCTAAATATTTTCAAAATCTGTGCAAACTCTCAGCATGAAGTCCCCAAGGACAGGCACTTGGCCATCTCACTTTTAGTATATTCTCAGAATCTTGGACAGAGCCTGGCACATAACAGCTGCTCAATAAATATAAAGGAGGAAGAAGGAAGGAAGGAAATAATGAAACAAAAGAGAAGAGGGAAGGAGGGAAGAAGGAATGGAGAAAGAAGGAAAGGAAATATATGTATGTCAGCCCAAATCCTTAGAATTAAACCTTCCAAAATTAAGGCAGCAACTGGGTGCCTGCAAATGTCTAGAGTGTTGTGGATAATTCATCACAAAGAATTCCAGCTTCAGTTATGGGCCAGAGAGAGGTGGCAGTGGAGAGCAACGAAGAGTTAAGATTTTATGACCTCAATCCTAACTGTGCCACTGACCTTGGATGAGTTATTTTATCTTTCTGAGCTTCAATTTAGCAACTGTGTTTGTCTTCTATTGTTGCCATTAAAAAATTATCACAAACTTAGTGGCTTAAAACAATACACATTTATACACTTACAGTTCTGGAGCTCAGGAGTCTGAAATGGTAAGCATTCCTCCTGGAGGCTGTAGGGCAGAATGCGCTCTCTTGCCTTTTCCAGCTTCTAGAAGCTGCCTGTGTTGTTTGTCTTGTAATCCTGCGTATCTCCAACCTCTGCTTCCATTGTCACATCTTTGACTCTGCCCCTGCTGTCTGCCTCTTCTAGGGACTCTGTGATTACACTGGACCTATCCAAGATCCGAGATAATCAACTCATCTCAAAATCCTTAAGTTGACCACAGCAGCATCGTCCCTTTTGCAGTGTAAGATAACATATTCACAGGTTTTAGATCACTTTCTGCCTACCACATCCACCAAAAAAATAAAAGATACCATTTACCTTACAGGATTGTTCTGAATGTTAAATTGAAAAAAATGCATGTTCAGCACTAACATGCAGGAGGAGATTTATAAATATAACTTCTTACCAGGTCTCAGAAATACAGATCTGTCCCTGCCTTGGGGGCCATATAATCCCATCTTTATCATAGAGATAAGTGAGAAACAGTATCAAAGGAAGACTTGGAAAATAAACTCTCCCATATCCCACTCCCTGAGAGTGAATCTATTTACTGTTGCTTGCTTCCTTCTCATCTTCGCCCTGAAGCAGACACATTTGGCATAGCTGCAATCACAGTGTGCATGCCTTTTTATCAAGCTTGTGTTCCCCTCACTTTTCACGGACCTACTGACCTTGTTCCATGTTGCTACACCGCCATGAAGTCATAACAAAGTGTCATGTGTAGAGAGGTCTTCACTTTCTATCATGCCGTACCATCTTTTTCTTTGGCCATCCCCTAGAGTTGGACAAGCTCAAGGTTATTCTAGTTTGTTTTTTATATAATTGTGTTTTTGCTGTTTGCAATAATGTTGCTAAGAATATCTTTATTGAGCCGGGAGTGGTGGCTCATGCCTGTAATCCCAGCCCTTGGGAGGCCGAGGCAGGCGGATCACTTGAGGTCAGGAGTTTGAGACCAGCCTGGTCAACATGGTGAAACCCCGTCTCTACTAAGAAAATACAAAAATTAGCTGGGCGTGGTGGCAGATGCCTGTAATCCCAGCTACTCTGGAGGCTGAGGCAAGAGAATCGCTTGAACCTGGGAGGCAGAGGTTGCAGTGAGCCAAGATCACGCCATTGCTCTCCAGCCTGGGCGAAAGAGTGAAACTCCGTCTCAAGAAAAAAAAAAAAGAATATCTTTATTGAGCTCACAGTAAATTTGCTGCATATACACACATATACATATAAAAAGTTTGTTGAGTAAATGAATAAACAGAATAATACATGAATAAGAGTTAATATATAAATGAATGAATGAAGTTAATTGATAAATTTCTGAATCACTCATTTATTCATTTTACAAATATTTGAGTAACTAATAAGAATAAACACTAGATAGAAATCCTGTCCTCATGAAGCTTACATTCTAATGGAGAGGGAGAAAAAATCCACAAATAAGTAAATGAACAAGGTAATTTTAGATTGTGATAGATTGTGTAAAAAAAAAACAATAAACTAGGGAAGAGCATTACAGACGGTAGGAAGTGATAGAGTGAATTGCTGTAGAAGAGGTGGTTTGCAAAGTTCATCTGATGGGTGCTCTGAGCTGATACTTGAATTATAAAAGGGAACCAGCCTTGAAAAGACCCAAGGGAGAAGAATTTCAGATAGAGACCAAAATAAGTGCAATAGTACCTAAGCCAGGAAAGAGCTTGGTGTGTCCCAAGGCAAGGAAGAAACCAGGGTGACTGCAGCACAGTGAGTGAGGGTAAGGGTCTTATCCAGCAAGTGCTCAGAGGGGTCAAAGCCCATGTCATGAAGGGTTCAAAGTGCCAAGAGAAGCCATTGGAGAGTTCTCAGCAAAGGAGATGCATTTATAAATTAAATCAATGAGTGAGTCATTAAGTGGAGCCCAGAGACAAGAGTGCATAAACGAGTGACTATATTAAAGGATGTATGTGGTGAATGCTATGATGTGTCACCCAGATGTCCCTTTGGGAATAAAAGACCTACTAGCCCAGAGGCTGGCAGTGCTGCCTGCAGATCCTCAGCTCTCGGCTGAAGAAATCCCCCTTGCCCTGTGTCCAGCCTCCTTCACAGGAAAGCCCACATCGGATGATTGACCAGCATGGAGGTATAAAGGCCTGGCCTTCAGGGCCCAGTCAGGAGACCTCTGGAGGCTCCTCCCATGTTTAAAACTCCCCCAGTAATGGCTGGACCTTCACTGAGACTATGTCACAGCTCCTTGTCTCCCTAAGCCCAATCCCACTTCCTTTGTCTCCCTTCCATTGGTGTTGATTGCAAGATACTTCCTAATAAAGCTCCTGTCCGCTTCCCAGGGAGCCCAGCTGGGACAGTGTGTGAATCAACGCATGAAGGAGTGAGTGAGCAGCTAACCAAATGAAGGAACACTCAAATATCTGGGGTACAGTTCCCCTCCAGGTTTGCACAGCATCTGCTGAAGTCTCCACTAGAAACTCAGTGGAAGGTCCCTATCAGAAACTGAAAGTCTCCTAGAACAGCTTTGAGTTGTGGTTTTACCCTCCCTGCAGATCCACAGGTGAGGTCAATACTTGACTCTAAGAGCTGGGAATGGCCATGGCAGGTGGGGGCATCTGGAGGCCCCGGTGTCCACCTCAACCGGACTTCTCAGCACCCCCAGCCGGCCCAGCTTCCACCCTGAGAGCCACTCCCTCTTCTAGCAACATGCAGGAGAAGCGCAACAGAGAGTGCCCCTTGGGAGACATTTTTAAAAGAAATTTTTCTTTAACCTTCTCTGTGACCCAGAGAGTACATGGGTTCCTGAAATATACTCAATTTCTGTTTATGTAAAGAATGCTTGCTCATTTGGTGCTTGCTTGAGTAGAATCACTGTGATTATTCACTTCACTGTGAGCATTAACCTGGCAGGATTTGCCTGGCATCCTTAGTTCTCAAAAGATTTTTTTTTCTCATTTTTTTTTTTCTTTTTCATGTTTCTATTTTTAGGGGAGGCTGGGGCACATGAAAAATACCAACTTGAGGGTCTGTGGCCACACCATGCTGCTCCCCAAGGTGCCTCAGACTTTCACTGCCCAATATGGTAGCGCCCAGCCTGAAACGTGGCCAGTGTGAATTGAGATGGGCTGTAAATGTATCAGACTTCCAAGAGTTGGACAAAAACCATACATGTAAAATATCTTATTTTTACATATTTATACTGATGACGCTATGAAATCATATTTAGGGTATTTTCTGTTACATAAAATACATTGCTAAAATTAACTTACTTGTTTCTTTTGACATTTTTAATGTGGCTGGTAGAAAATTTAAACTTTTCAATGCCAGCCTATGTACCATAGGGAGACCCCATCTCTACAAAAAATTTTTTTTTAATTAGCTGGGCATCATGGCTCATGCCTGTGATTCTAGCATTTTGGGAGGTCGAGGCGAGAGGATCACTTGAGCCCGGGAGTTCGAGACCAGCCTGGGCAACATAGTGAGAGCCTGTCTCTACAAAAAATAAAAGAATCAGCCAGGCATGGTGGTGCATGCCTGTTATCCTAGCTACCTGGGAGGCTGAGGCGGGAGAGTAGCTTGAGTCTGGGAGATTGAGGCTGCAGTGAGCTGTGATCGTGCCACTGCACTCCAGCCTGGGTGATAGACCCTGTCTCAAAATAAAAAGAAAAAAATTTAGACTTCGCACATGTGACTCATGTTATGTTTTTATTGAACAGGACTGGACTGGGCCCCATGCATTTGTCATCATAGACTCTTCTACCTATTTTCTTTTTCTGTTTTTTTTTTTCTTTTCTTTTCTTTTTTTAAGACAGAGTCTTGCTCTGTCACCCAGGCTGCAGTGCAGTGGCACGATCTTGGCTCATTGCAACCTCCGCCTCCCAGGTTCAAGCAATTCTCCTGCCTGAGCCTCCCGAGTAGCTGGGACTACAAGCGCATGCCACCACGCCTGGCTAATTTCTTTTGTATTTTAGTAGACAGGGGGTTTCACCACGTTGCCCAGGCTGGTCTTGAACTCCTGAGCTCAGGCAATCCACCTGCCTCAGCCTCCCCAAGTGCCAGAATTGCAGGCGTGAGCTACCGCACCCGGCCTCTTCTACCCCATTTTTACCAGCAGGGCAAGGCCTTGGGATGTTTGCGAAGTGACACTTTACACCTGAATGTGACTGCAGGAGCTTTCTTGTGGTCTGAGCTATCGGAGAGGAAGGCAAAGATCATTTGCTAATGACATCTTTTTTCTTCCCCATTCGTCCCCTCCTTTTTCATTTGGGTCTGCTGTCGTGCAGTCTGCTGCAAGCCAGGAAGCACACTGCAGACCAACTGTTTCCCCTGCTGCATTTGTCATGGCTTCCAATTCTGCTCTCGTTGTTTTTGTCTAGCGTTCAAAAGATGTCAGGAAAGGCAGGGGGGTGCTGAAGCCAGCGTGGGTGTTTGTGGGATGCCAGACATCTGGGCTGCTGGAAAACTTTCGCACCAACTCTGATTTCTTCTCTTCTCAGTTTCCATCCAGCTGTTTGGCATTGGATACTGCTACCTCTGCTTGACTTGAGAGTGTGTGAGAAAAGCTGTGTTTAGACAACTGAAAACCATGAGCTTGAAAGTAGTGGGGGCTCACCCTCTTGGAGACTCCAGTTGCTCACCAGCTTGGACAAACCACTGGACTCAAATGATCAGGTAGAAATTCATCACTGGAGAGAACACAGTGGAATGGCTTCAGCCAAAACTCACTCTGAAGGTCTTGAGGGCAACTTTAAGACTTGCCCTGGCCGGGCACGGTGGCTTATGCCTATAATCCCAGCACTTTGGGAGGCCGAGGCGGGTGGATCACCTGAGGTCAGGAGTTCAAGACCAGCCTGGCCAATATGGCGAAACCCTGTCTCTACTAAAAATCAAAAAAATTAGCCGGGCGTGGTCGTGGGTGCCTGTAATCCCAGCAACCTGAGAGGCTGAGGCAGGAGAATTGCCTGAACCCGGGAGGCAGAGGTTGAAGCGAGCTGAGATTGCACCACTGCACTCCAGTCTGGGCAACAAGAGCAAAACTCCATCTCAAAAAAAAAAAAAAAAAAAAAATACTTGCCCCGGCTTTTGGTGTGATGGACTTTCTATTTACAGACGTGATATTTATCTATGACTTTACTCAGAGTCTGGCTCATAGACCAGAAGGATTGGTATCTCCTGGAGCTTGCAGGAAATACAAAATCTCAAACCCCTGTATTAGTCAGGGTTCTCCAGAGAAGTAGAACCAATGGGATAGAGACAGGGATAGGGATGATAGAGATGGAGATGAGATGGAGATAGAGATAGAGATCCATTGATCCCTCTGTTAATAAATTGGCTCATGCAGTTGTGACAATTTCAAAATCTGCAAGGTATGTCAGTAACCTGGAGACCCAGGGAAGAGTTGATGTTGCACCTTGAATACAAAGGCAGTGTGTCTGGAGCCATAATATCTTCTTATTAGGAAAACTTCAGTCTTTTCTCTTCTGGCCTTCAACTGCTTGGGTGAGACCCATCCCCACTATAGAAGATAATAGTCTGTTCTACTCAGAGTCTACTGATCTAAATGCTCATCTCATCCCAAAAAATACCCTCACGGCAACATCTACCTTGGCATTTGACCCAACAACTGGGTACCATGCCCCCCTCCCAAGTTGACACACAAAATTGACCATCATACCCTCCCCACCCCCAATCTTACTGAATGAGAGAGAATCTGTGCTTTAACAAGATCCCCAGAAAAGGTATAAGCTCAGGGAAGTCTGAGAAGCACCACCTTTGAGGCTTATCCAGGATGCCCACATGAGCCTTCTCTGGATATGTCAGATCCCCTTCCTGGGTCCCTAGACACCTCCCCCACTCCCCAAACTTGGAAGCAACATTGTGGAGAAGCAGGCAGTGAGGCGCTCAGTCTACCACATTGTAAGATACACAGTCCAATCTGTGTACCATGATTTGATCCAAGGGAAAACAAAAGACCCAGAAACGTAAGTACTTTTTTGTGAGCTCTCAAAAACTTCCTGTGACAAGATCAGGTCCTTGATGCAAGAGCCACACTTGTTTCTTTTTCCTCTTCATTCTCCACCCCTGACATAATACTTAGCATATAAAAAAAAATCCAATAAACACCACTGAATCAATTATCTAAGCCTCAATTTCCCACTTATAATATGTAGATACTTACCTGGTTGTGGTAGGAAAGAAACCAGGCATGAGAAACACTTAAAAGCCCAGGACCCTGAGCTGGGCACATGATAGGTACTCAGGAAGTACCTGAGTACCTATCTCATTGCTGAGTGCTCAGTGCATGCTTGTTGAATGAGTAAATGAGGTCAGGCTTCAGCATGCAAACACTCACTATAAAGCAGGAACCCTGTGCCCTGAGTGCACAGAATAGATATAGGTGAGTGCATATGGGGGCAGTGAGTGTATGGATTGGATATAGGTGGGTGTATATGGCGAGGAGTATGGATTGGATACAGGTGGGTGTATACGGAGGTGAGTGAGTGTATGGACTGGATACAGGTGGGTGCATATTCGGGGAGTGAGTTCATGAATTGGATACAGGTGAGTGCATTTGGGGGAGTGAGTGTATGGATTGGATACAGGTGGGTGTATATGGGAGGGTAAGCGTGTGGATTGGATATAGGTGGGTGCATATGGGAGGGTGAGTATATGGATTGGATATAGGTGGGTGCATATGGGAGGGTGAGTGTATGGATTGGCTATAGATGGGTGCATATGGGAGGGTGAGTGTATAGATTGGATACAGGTGGGCGCATATGGGGGCAGTGAGTTTATGAATTGGATACAGGTGGGTGCATTTGGGGGAGTGAGTGTATGGATTGGATACAGGTGGGTGCATATTTGGGGAGTGAGTTTATGAATTGGATACAGGTGGGTGCATATGGGAGGGTGAGCGTATGGATTGGATATAGGTGGGTGCATATGGGAGCATGAGCGTATGGATTGGATATAGGTGGGTGCATATGGGAGGGTGAGTGTATGGATTGGATATAGGTGGGTGCATATGGGAGGGTGAGTGTATGGATTGGATATAGGTGGGTGCATATGGGAGGGTGATGGATTGGATATAGATGGGTGCATATGGGAGGGTGAATGTATGAATTGGATATAGGTGGGTGCATATGGGAGGGTGATGGATTGGATATAGGTGGGTGCATATGGGAGGGTGAGTGTATGGATTGGATATAGGTGGGTGCATATGGGGGGAGTGAGTGTATGGATTGGATATAGGTGGGTGCATATGGGAGGGTGAGTGTATGGATTGGATATAGATGGGTGCATATGGGAGGGTGAGTGTATGGACTGGATATAGGTGGGTGCATATGGGAGGGTGATGGATTGGATATAGATGGGTGCATATGGGAGGGTGAGTGTATGGATTGGATATAGGTGGGTGCATATGGGAGGGTGATGGATTGGATATAGATGGGTGCATATGGGAGGGTGATGGATTGGATATAGATGGGTGCATGTGGGAGGGTGAGTGTATGGATTGGATATAGATGGGTGCATATGGGAGGGTGAGTGTATGGATTGGATATAGATGGGTGCATAAGGGAGGGTGAGTGTATGGATTGGATATAGATGGGTGCATATGGGAGGGTGAGTGTATGGATTGGATACAGATGGGTGCATATGGGAGGGTGAGTGTATGGATTTGATATCGATGGGTGCATATGGGAGGGTGATGGATTGGATATAGGTGGGTGCATATGGGAGGGTGATGGATTGGATATAGATGGGTGCATATGGGAGGGTGAGTGTATGGATTGGATATCGATGGGTGCATGTGGGAGGGTGAGTGTATGGATTGGATATAGATGGGTGCATATGGGAGGGTGAGTGTATGGATTGAATATAGATGGGTGCATATGGGGGGCATGAGTGAATGGATTGGATATAGGTGGGTGCATATGGGGGAGAGTGAATATCTGGGTTGGATACAGGTGGGTGCATATTGGGGGAGTGAGTGTCTGGATTGGATACAGGTGGGTGCACATGGGAGGAGTGAGTGTACAGAACGAATACAGGTGATGCATATATTGGGAGTGAGTATACAGAGAGGATACAGGTGGATTGAGTTGTTACAACCAACAACAGGAAGCATGTGCAAGGCTCTCGGCATTTCACAAAGCACTCTATAGGCAAAATCACATTGGTGCCGATAGCAATCCTGGGAGATGTAATCATTATTAATAATATTGTTGTCATTTTATAGAGAAGGAACACAGGCTCAAACATCAGTGCCATATCTGAAGACATTCAGCTAATAACAGGATGGAGTCCAACCTGGTAATGCTTTTTTTCTAACTTTAATATCTCCTACCACTCCTTTCTTTTTGAAAGGAGATAGAAGTGAGATAGAGAAAAGAGAGACAGAGTGTGTACACACCTGTGCCTGGGTGTCTTTGCTGGTGTGTGTGCATGTGTCTACATGTGTGGGCGTGAGAGTACACACGGGAGCTGGAGGGTGGGGAAGGGCTTAATCTAATCCTGAAAGTGCCAGCAGAACTCTTGAGTGTCCCTCGAAGTCAAGCTTCTTTCCAGGTCATCAAAGTTTTCACTTGGGTAATAACGCATGCATAATTAACTGAACAAATATAATGAATCTATCTGTAGTGACATGATAGTTGGTGCTGAATCCTATTAGAGCACATTTAATTAAAAATGCATTAAACCTTCAAGCTTCTAAACACACCCTGCACTTCTTCAAAGCCGCCCCTCCATTAAAGTCTTCCCCACTATTAACTATGAGTCAGCCTGTGACCCTTTGGGCATGACGGGGTGAGGTGAAGTGGCTCTTAAATGCCTGTGCCAGTATATCACAGGCACTAATGGATTTAAATCAGGGAGATTAATTCCATTCATTCGGCTTCTCATTTCAGAAACAACTGTCACGCTGAGCTTAATTGCTGGAGATGGTTGAAGGCACTGGGAGGCTGGAGTTTCCTGGAGGTGTCGGTGGCCAACCATCAATTATTTGGGCTACTGTGCAGTGGGGATAGAAGGATGATTAGAATCCACAGACAACCCACTGGCCTTTGTTTACCATTAACTTCTGTTTTCTCCACCAGCCAAGCTTCTCCAGACCCAGGAGATGGCTCTTCCCCCTGTGTAGCACACTCCTTCCAGTCAAGGGGTCTTGCACTGCTATTTCCCCTTCTGCTTTGCTTGGTTCATTCTTACTGACCCTCCAAATACTGAAGGAATGAATGGAGAAGTAAGTAAATGAGAGAAGTGGCCAAGAGTCTCCAAGAGAGGAAATTAAAAAATCCTATACCTGTGAGGAACTGGCCCACTTGCAAAAGGCGGACTCATTTTTCACTGTGTTTGCTGGCTGCTCGCACCACACAGTTTCCAGCCTGGGCATTATTTCCAACCTCTTTTTCCAAAGGGTCTTTCTAAGGTACAGAAAATGGAAATAAAATCGCCCAACGTAGTTGAGAGGTAAGGAGTAAAAGCCAGAATTTGAACTCCTAATCTCCTGCCACGATTTCATGCTGCCTCTGGGTAATCTCCCAGCACGTTGCTTAATCAGCTGCTGAGTCATTGAGAGCTGGCAGAACCAGCTTCCTGCTGAGGCAGAGTGGGAGGAGGCCTGTCTGGGAGCAGCACACTGAAGGAAGGGAGGAGGAGGTGATGTTTGGCACAATCGGATTGGTTCCCATGAGGTCCAGGGCTGCGGCTCCTACAGAAGGCACTTTTTGCACATGGTAGGCTTCACAGGGTGCAACCTATGTGTTGCTAAAAGAGCCCCATGCTTGCTATAATGCTCTGCTGTCATTATCTTGAAATTCTTAGTAACATTCAAACACAGGAGCCTACATGTTTATTTTGCACTGGACCCCGCAAATTAGCCAATCCTGGTACTGAGGGCAGGTCCCTCGGTGAGTCTCACACAGCCTCCATCCTTTGGTAAAGCAGCCTTCCTGATTTAGCAAATGCCTTACCAGAAAGCCTTTTCCTTGAGGATGCTTTAACTTTTGTCTTCCCTGGCAAAGCTGTTTCCTTATGGTAAAGCACCCAGCTCATAGCAGATATTCAATCCATGAAGTAGCTCTGTCAGCAGCTGTCATCATGAAGACTTTGCAGACTGCAGGTGGTAGCATTCTGAATCATCAGTCTGTCTTGCTCCTATAGCAAATGCATGATCCGGGAAAGCATGTCCCAAGCTTTGTTCTGGAGAAGATTTCTCCAGCTATCAGATGGTGTCTGTCATCACAATAGCTTAGGAGACGCTGCTCACTCCATCCTCCTCACTAAGCATCACAGTACACTTGGGTATGTACAAGTCTCTGAGAAGTCCAGCAGCAAAGACACCTTTGTGTTTTGCTGATTCTAGCCTTTCCTAGACTAGAAGTCTCTTTTCTAGTCTAGGAAAAGACTGTGGAATCTTTTTTTTTTTCCTGATACACACATTCGCATTCCATGGAACATTTAGGAGGTGGTTATCTGGTCCAAAAGTAGTAAAGATGAAGATGTTGTGGGAGGTGCAAGAAAGAGCAGCAAGGAGTAGAAGGGGCACAATGCAAAGTGCGATCCCCACATACCTAAGTTAGTATCGATTACTACTAACAAAACTCGGCCAAAACTCTTTTGCATTCGCTTTGTTTCTCTCTTTTATCCTGATTATATTAAGAAATATGACAGGCCTGTGACTCACTGATTAGACCATCTTAGTCAGTTTGGGTTGTCCCAGCAACAGGGGACTTAACTCTGACCATAGGTAAGGAGCCCAGAGGATAGGAGAGCAGGGATTTCTGAGGATTTAACAAATGCTTATAAACAAATGATATCACTTTGAACAAAGTAATCAAAGTATCAAATGCTATAAACACCACAGTTAGGGCAATGTGTGAATCATACTTGTGGTGAGACATACATAGATCGGCTGCAAAGAGGAACTCAATTCTGCAGAACCTCAGCTGGAGTAACTGATGTGAAACATGGACAGGGAAATGGAAGGAAGTCAGCGGACATGGAAACTCTAGGAACTGAGCTTTGACAAGGAACGCCCTCCATAATCCCAAGTCATATGTTTTCATAGAGGAATAAAACCCTAGCGGAGCAGAACAGGGCCTCATAGATGGGCTGGAGCCTCACTGAGGGCTGGGGAGTTTGATAGGACTTCCCTTGCTAGCAAGGAACAAAACTGGGTCTCAGGTTCAAGTTTGTAAAGCTAATTTCACACATCTGCAGCAGATGCTGTCAGTGTCCCTCCCAAATCCCCTCAGCACTCAGCATTCATAGACATCCTCATCTTGCAAGCACCTGAGTCTCTCTTCGTAAGGGTTGGCCTCAGGGCAGACCAGGGTATCAGGGAGGGCAGACCAGGGTACCAGGGAACACAGCCCTCAAAGAAAGATGACGGGAGTTGGTGTAAATCTCATGGCTTTCATGCTACTTAGGGGGACCAATGCTGAGGCATGCTTAGCATGATCCTCTGTGAGACTGGGCCTCAGGTGTCCACTGCAGCCACCTGTTCATTAGTGTGACATGCATGGGCTTCTTTCCGTATCCTGGCTCCTTTCTCTACTTCCCAACTGTGCTTCCTGAGACATACTCGAATCCTTGTCTCACACTTGGCTTCTGGAAGAATCCAACTGCAAATGATGTGTTTTATTTTTTATTTATGTATTTATTTGGAGATAGGGTCTCCCTCTGTCACCCAGGCTGCAGTAAAATGGCACAATCCTAGCTCACTGCAATCTCAAACTCCTGGGCTCCAGTGATCCTCAGCCTCCAGGAGCTGGAACTACAGTCACGCACAGCAATGCCAGCTAAATTTTTCTTTAAATTTTTTGTAGGGTCAAGATCTCGCTATTTCAGTCAGGTCTCGAACTCCTTGCCTCCCAAAGTTCTGGGATTACAGCACTTGGCCTCCCAAAGTGCTGGGATTACAGGCGTGAGCCACTGCATCTGGCTGTTTATTCCATTAAAATGATTTAAGGAGTCCCTTGCTTTGGGAATTTTGCTCCCGTGATAAGAACACTATGGGAATGACATCTCAAGAATATGGCTCCTTCAAATGAATTTAAAATGGTCTTTCTATTTTTGTCCAGTGGTTACAATAGCGGATGGGCTCGAGGTAAGGAGATGCTAAGCTGCCATTCTCTCATTCAACCCATGGCATTTACTGAGCTTCTAAACCAGTCAGGCCCTGGGCTGGACCCTGGGCTGGACCCTGGGCATGCAGACTGCATCACAGCCTTCAGGACTAGCAGGAGAGTCAGGTATATAGAGTGGCAAGGGCAATATTTATTCACTCATTCATTCTTTTTCCTTTTTTATGTGCCAAATCTTTAATCAGGGCCTACCTTGTACTCAGGAACACCAGGAATAAAAAGAAAACAAAAAGATATCATTTCTGGACTCAGTTCACCATCTAGAAAAAAAAAACAAAAAGACTTGAAACGGACAAATACAGTACTGTTTGACAAGTGTCACATGAGAAGAAGCCCATGATACTGAGGATGGTACAGAAGGGGCTGTATCCAGGTTGAAAGAGTCAAACATGACAGCTGCTGTGAGAATTACAATCAGAAAACCATGACCAGGATGCTTATCCTATTCATTGCTTAAGCCTGAGAACACAAACACACAGGGTATGGCTGAAATTCCTATGAAATTGTACTGATTTGAGAAAACTGCAATCTTGTGTTAAAATGTGAATCATACACAAGGATGCAAAACAGTTACCATTGACCATAAATCTAGGCTATCAGAATGGAATCTGATGGCTTGTCTACCAGACTGCATTGTGAAACCAATCAAATGAGAGATAGACTCACCACTTACCAAGTACCTCTGAGACACCAGGCACCCTGTGGGGTGCCCTACTCATCATCTTGTTTAACCAGTTGATTGGGAATAGCTCCATTTTACAGAGAAAGACTGTTAGGCAGCTTTCTAAGATGGCCCTAATTATTCCCTCCTTCTGGTAATCCCCTTCCTTTAACTGTGGGCTACACTTAATTACCTGCTCTTAACAAACAGAATATAGCAAAAGTGATGGGATGTCAGGAGACTGAATCAGTAACCAAAAACCTCCAGACAAAGAAAAGCCCAGGGCCAGAGGGCTTCACTGGTAAATTTACCAAACATTTAAAGAAGAATTAGCACCAGTCTTTCTCAAACTCCTCAACAAATTTAAGAGGAGAGAACACTTCTAAATACACTTTATGAGGCCAGCATTACCCTAACATCAGAGCCAGAAAAAGACACAAGAAAAGAAAACTACACACTAATTTTTCTAATGAATCTTGATGCACAAATCCTCAAAAAAGAAGAAAACATTAGCAAACAGAATTCAGCCGTACATTAAAAGGATTAAGCACCATGACAAAGTGGGATTTATTCTTAGTATAAAAGGATATTTCAACGTAAAAAAGTCAATGTAATATATCACATTAATAGAATGATGACAAAAAATCCACAAGATTATCCCAATTGATGCATTTAACAAAACTTAATATTCTTTCATGAAAAAACACTCAACAAACCAGGAATACATGAAACTTCCTCAACATAAGACAGTCCACAGATGAAAAGCTCACAACCAACATAATACTCATGGTGAAAAGCTGAAAGCTTCCTCTAAGATCAGGAATGACACAAAGATGTCCACTTTTGAATCAACCTGTATTCAACATAGTATAAGAAGTCCTCGCCAGAATTTTCAGGAAAAAAAGAAAAAAAAGCCAGTCAAATTGAAAAGAAAGAAGAAAAATTATCTTTGCTCACAAATGACATAATCTTATAAAACTCCTAGAATTTATAAATGGATGCTGCAATGTTGAAGGATACAAAAATCAACACACAAAAATCAGTTATGTTTTTATATACTAACAATGAATGAGCCAAAAATGAAATTAAAACAATTCCATTTACAATAGCATCAGAAAGACTAAAATACCTAACAATAAACTTAACCAAGGAGGTAAAATGCTTAAGTATTTAGACACTAAAAATTATAAGACCTGCATGGTGGTTCATGCCTGTAATCCCAGCATTTTGGAAGGCAGGTGGATCACATGAGGTTAGGAGTTTGAGACCAGCCTGGCCAACATGGTGAAACCCTGTCTCTACTAAAAATACAAAAATTAGCTGATGTGGTGGTGCGCACCTATAATCCCAGATACTTGGGAGGCTGAGGCAGGAGAATCACTTGAACCTGGGAGGTGTAGGTTTCAGGGTTTCAGTGAGCTGAGATGTCACCACTGCACTCCAGCCTGGGCAACAGAGAGAGACTCCAACTCAAAAAAAAAAAAAAAAATTATAAAGCGTTGCTGAAAGAAACTAAAGACAATACCAATAAATATAAATATATTCCATATTCATACACTGAAAGACTTAATATTGTTAATATGTCAGTAGTACCCCCAGGCAACCTACAGATTCAATGCAATCTCTATCAAAATCCAAATGGTGGCTTTTTTTCTTTTTCCTTTTTTCTTTAGAGACAAGGTCTCACTCTGTCACCCAGGCTGGAGTGCTATGGTGAAATCTCAGCTCACTGCAACCTCCACCTCCTGGGTTCAAGCAATTCTCCTGCCTCAGCCTCCCAAGTAGCTGGGATTACAGGTGTGTGCCACCACACCTGGCTAATTTTTTTGTATTATTAGTAGAGACAGGGTTTTACCAAGTTGGCCAGGCTGGTCTTGAACTCCTAACCTTAGGTGACCCACCCACCTCGGCCTCCAAAAGTGCTGGGATTACAGGCGTGAGCCACCGTGCCCGGCCCCAATGGTGTTTTCGTTGTTGCTGTTGTTGTTGTTTTGTTGTTTTTGAGTCAAGGTCTCACTCTGTCACCCAGGCTGGAGTGCAGTGGCCCGATCTTGGCTCACCGCAACCTCTGCCTCTCAATTTCAAAGGACCCTCCCACCTCAGCCTCTCAAGTAGCTGGGACAACAGGTGTACACCACCACACCTGGCTAATTTTTGTATTTTTTGTAGAGACAGAGTTTCCTCATGTTGCCCAGTCTGGTCTCAAACTCCTGAGCTCAAGCAATCCACTCTCCTCAGCCTCCCAAAGTGCTGGGATTACAAGCATGAGCCACTGCACCTGACCAGATGGCGTTTTTTGCAGGAATAGAAAATCCCAAAATTCATATGGAATCTCAAGGGATGCAAAATAGCCAAGATGAAATGAACAAAAGACAAAGTTAGAGGTCTCGCATTTCCTGATTTCAAAACTTGTTACAAACCTACAGTAATCAAAACAGTGTGGTACTGGCATAAAGATAGACATATAGACCAATGGAATAAGATAGAATAGACAGAAATGAGTCCTCTCATATATGGTCACACTTCAACAGGGCCACCAAGACTATTTAATGGGGAAAAACACAGTCTTTTCAACAAATGGTGATGGGAAAACTGAGTATCCACATGTAAAGTAATAAAGTTAGATCCTTACCTTACATCATAAACAAAATTAACTAAAAATGGATCAAAGACATAAATGTAAGACATAAAAGTGTAAAACTAATAGAAGAAAATATAGGAAGAAAACCTCATGACATTGTGTTTGGCAACGATTTCTTGGCTATGAAACCAAAAGCAAAGGACAACAAAAGTGAAACTAGACAAATAGGACTACATCAAAATTTAAAACTTCAGTTCATCAAAGGACACATCAACAGAGTAAAAAGACAGCCTATGAAATGGGAGAAGATATTTGCAAATCATATATCTGATAAGGGGTTAATATCCAAAATATATTAAAAAAACCCTAAATTCAACAATAAAAAAACAAACAATCCAATTTAAAAATGGGCAAAGCCAGGCATGGCGGCTCACATCTGTAATTCCAGCACATTGGGAGGTCAAGGCAGGCAGATCACTTGTGCCCAGAAGTTTGAGAACAGCCTGGGCAACATAGGGAGACCTCATCTTTGATTTAAAAAAAAATTGTTAATTAGCCAGGTCTGGTGGCACACACCTGCAGTCTCAGCTACTGTGGGGGCTGAGGTGGGAGGATAACTTCAGCCCAGGAAGTCCAGTCTGGAGTGACCTATAATCACATCACTGCACTCCAGCCTGAGCAACAGAGCAGGACGCTATCTCAAAATGAATAAGTAAAATAAAATAAGATGCAAATGGGCAAAGGACTTGAATAGCCATTTTTCTAAAGAAGATATACAAATGGTCAGTAAGCACATGAAAACATACTCAGCATCACTAACCATGAAGGAAATGCACATCAAAACCACAATGAGATACCACCTCATACCCATTAATATGGCTACTATCAAAAAAAAAAAAAACACACACACACAGAAAATAACAAAAGTTGGTGAGGATGTGGAGAAATTGGAACCCTTGTACACTGTTGGTAAAAATGTAAAATGGAGAAACCACTGTGGAAAACGGTGTAGCAGTTCTCAGAAAGCAAAATAATAGAATTACTGTATGATCTGGCAATTCTACTTCTACATATATATCCCAAAAAAACTAAAAGGAGTGTCTTGAAGAGATATGTGTACACCCATGTTTGCAGCGGCACTAGTCACAACAGCCAAAAGGTGGAAGCAACCCAAGTGTTGAAAAGATGAAAGGAATAAACAGAATGTGACATATACACACAATGGAATATTAGCCTTAAGAAGGAAGGTAATTCTGATACATGCTACAACACGGATGAACCTTGAAGACATTATCTTCAGTGAAATAAGCCCTTCACAAAAAGATGAATACTATATGACTGCATGTATATGAGGCACCTGGAGTAGTCAAATTCAGGGAGACAGAGAGTAGAAGGGTAGTTGCCCGGGAAGGGGGGCAGGTGGGAATGGGGAGCTGTTGTTTAGTGAGGACAGAGTTTTAGTTTTACAAGATGAAAAGAGTTCTGGAGATCAGTTGCAAAACATGAATATACTTAACACTCTAAAGTATACCTTTAACAATGGTTAAGATAGGCATTTTTGTTGTGCGTATTTTACTACAATTGAAGATTTAAACTACTTGTTTTTGAGACAGGGTCTTGTTCTGTCACCCAGGCTGAAGTACAGCGGCATGATCATAGCTTACTGCAGCCTCGACCTTCCAGGCTCAAGCGATCCTCCTGCCTCAGCCTCCCAAGTAGCTGGGACCACAGACATGCACACTGTGCCCTGATAATTTTTAATTTTTTTTTTAGAGATGGGGTCTTGCTATGTTGCCCAGGATTACCTCAAACTCCTGGGCTCAAGTAATCCTCCTGCCTTGGCCTCCGAAAATACTGGCATGACAGGCATGAGCCACTGTGTCCAGCCTAAACAATTTTTAATATAAAAAAAAGACAACATAAGAATAAGAAATTCACAGAAAACAACAACAACAAAACCCAAAAGACACAAGATGTTATTTCTGAGACATAAATTATAAAAGACTGAGGCTTCAGTCTTACTCTGGCTTGATCGCACAGAGGAAGCCAGCCACCACACTGGAGGGGCCCAGGTGGCAGGGAACAACTGAGGGAGGCCTCCAGCCAACAGTCCTTAGGGAACCAAACCTGCCAGCAGCCACATGAGTGAGTCCGCAACCTTAATCCCAGCCTGGGAGGAACCCTGAAGCAGGACAAGGCTAAACTGCAGAGGGATTCCTGACCCACAGAAACTGTGAGATGACTGATACTGTCATTTTAAGTTACTAAGTTTTGGGGTAATTTGTTACACAGCAATAGATAAGTCGAGGACACCAAGGCTGAAAGAAAATAAGCATGTAGGCCGGGTGCAGTGGCTCATGCCTGTAATCCCAGCACTTTGGGAGGCTGAGGCGGGCAGATCACTTTGGGAGGCTGAGGTCAGGAGTTTGAGACCATCCTGGCCAACATGGCAAAACCCCATCTCTACTAAAAAAAAAAAAAAAAAAAAAAAAAAAAAATTAGCTGGGTGTGGTGGCATGCACCTGTAATCCCAGCTACTTGTGAGGCTGAGGCAGGAGAATTGCTTGAACCCGGGAGGTGGAGGCTTCAGTGAGCTGAGATTGTGCCACTGCACTCTAGCCTGGTGACAGAGTGAGACTCTATCGGAAAGAAAGACAGACAGACAGAAAGAAAGAAAGAAAAGAAAAGAAAGAAAGAGAAAGGAAAGGAAAGGAAGGAGAGAAAGGAAAGGAAAGGAAGGAAAGAAAGGAAAGAAAAGAAAGAAAAGAGAAGAAAAGAAAAGAAAAGAAAAAAGAAAAAGAAGCATGTGACAAGCGGGAGGCATCTGAAGCCTGTCTGGCCCCAAAATGCCCCCCTACACCGCTCATGTCCTTCCCCCAGAAGCATCTTCCCTGGTGGGGTAAAAGAGCTGACGGAGATCACACCGCATTCCAACCTGTTCCACACGAGTGGCTCTGCCAGCGAGGACACACGGTTCCTTGATGTTCAGCTTTTTTGCACATCAAAATACCAACAACAATAACTCCTCACATTTATTGACAGTGAGGAGTTATTAGTGAGGAGTTATTAGTGAGTTGTTATTGCTCTTGGGGGAAGGACATGAGCGGAGTAGGAAGGGGACTTTGGAGCCTGACGGGCTTCAGACGCCTCCCTCTTGCTAAATGCTGATGCCCTTTCAGCCTTGGTGTCCTCTACTTAGTTATCTATTGCTGTGTAACAAATTACCCCAAAACTTAGGAGCTTAAAACGACACCTAAGAAAATCCTGCTACTCAGAAGCTTAGCCTTAAATATCTCTGTTTCAAAATAAAAGTGAAGGCTGCCTGCTAAGGACAAATAAAGACGAGGATGCTGCCGGTCATCAGCACATTGGCCAAACCTGTTCCCGGCAGCTCTAAGCAGTATTGGCAAAAGACACCTGATCACATCATCTGTGGGCTTGGAACACTGACTGTGGTAATGTTGATCATAACCACCCTGTTCCATGCACCTCAAGTGTACCAGGTTTTGTGTCTAGCTGTTGTGTGATTTGACCACTGTGGTGTCAGAGGCAATGCAGTCTCATGGTTACAAATGTGGGCTCTAGAGTAGAAGACTCCAGCCACAACCCAGGCGTTGACACTCCCAGCTGTGTGACTTTGGCAGCTGTTTTGTCCCTTCTTTGTTTCCTCACCTGCAAAATGGGA
This sequence comes from Pongo pygmaeus, assembly GCF_028885625.2. Taxonomy (NCBI): domain Eukaryota; kingdom Metazoa; phylum Chordata; class Mammalia; order Primates; family Hominidae; genus Pongo; species Pongo pygmaeus. The sequence continues at coordinate 179,563,652 of NC_072377.2, forward strand.
TTACAATAATTACCATCTCATAAGGTCATTATGAGGATTAAATGGGGTGAAGCACATAAATCACACAGAACCATGTGCAAACAGTCAATAAATGTGAGGAGTTATTACGATTGTTGCTATCATCATTACTGCCTTTGTTATCTTCTATAATTTGCACAATAATGGAAGCTAAGATTCGGGAACTGGGTTTTCTGTGTTCCAGATGAGGAAATGGAGGCTCAGAGGGGCCTCCATTTCCAAGATCACACAGCCTCAAGGATGACCCCGGATCCACTCTGGGTGTGTCTGTCTCCAAGGTCAGTGTGATATTTCCAATATCCCAGGCTCAGATGCTCACACGTACCATTTCTGTTCTCACTCACTGGGACCCTGGTCCTCCTTGTTTTAAGATATCACTTGATGTATGTTGACTCTGGAGGTCTGCTGCCTGATGGCTTACGAAGAAGCCAACATGGGGACAAATAAATAAATAAAGGGCTTTGGGAAACCTGTGTGGTGGGAGGAGGAGGGAGGCTTTGCGTGATACAGGAACAGTTATTTTACAAATGCCTTGCCTTTAAATAAAGTTTCTATGTATGGATTTGTGAACCTTCATAATAACCCAGGGAAATGTAAATTATTATGCCTTTTTTAGGTCAAGTTTCCTCATTTGAATTAATGAATGAATTTTCCAAGGCACAGAGAACTCCTTCCCCAGAGTCTCACTATTTTGACCTAACAAAACTTGTGCTTGAACCCTGCTCAACTGACTCCAAGCCCAGGGCTCTTTCGTTCATACTACAGCTGGAGTTCATCATTACAGTGGCTAAATGTATTGAATTTCCATCACCTGCATGTTTCATAGGCATTATCACATCCAATCCTTATAACCACCCAGTCAGGTCATTATTGTATTAGACTGGTGCGAAAGTAATTGAGGTTTTTGCTGCTTAAAAGTGATGGCAAAAACCACACTTACTTTTGCACCAACCTACTAATTATTCCCCCATTTTACAGATGGGAGAACAGACTGCAAGAGGGGACAGGACTGGCTCAAGGTCATGCCGCTGAAAAGTGATAAATAGAAGATTGAAGCTCACAGTTATCTGGCTCCAAATGTATTTCTCCCTACACAACACCCAGGGGAAGACATCTGGTGAAGTGGAGGTTCCTTCCTTGTAGTCTTCTGTCCTGTTACTCAGACTCTACATCTGGAAGCATCTCTACTTAGGGGCCTTCCAGAAGCCAGCAAAGCTACTTGCCAGGGCGAAAGTCCCTTGGCTCTGCCCATCACAAGCTGGTGAGAGTAAACACATATGCACTCTGACTTTGGACGGCTTTTCTTTCTTCTTTGCCTTCGATCATCCTTATCTGAAACGATTTACTTGTTTGTCTGTTGTCTGCACCTCCTCCACCAAACCCCTGCAAATGAAAGTTCCATGTGAACAGAAACTACGTTCTGTTCATTCCTGTATCTCCAATATCCAAAGCAAGCCCTGACATTCAGGTGTTCAATACATTTTTCCTGAATGAGTGAATGAATGAAAGATGAATTTACATGAAATTCCATGCAAGAGGGAAAATTTTCAATACAGAAAGAATGTATTCTGGCTTTATCTGTGGTATGGATTGTCTCAGCACTGCCAGTTCCTCTGGCTGGATGGGCTAGCTCCGCTCCTGTCATCTGTCTCTCTGCTTAACTTGGCAGAGTCCTTAGACACAGAGATTTGTCGAGTGATCAGGGCCTCCCACAAACAACGCACAGAGACCCCTCTAGTGAAGTGTGGTTTTATCACAGTGGGCAGTTTCCACCTTCATTTGCCTCCTGTAAATTGGAGTCTTTGCATTTCTTTCTGCAGCCTTTGGGGCGAGGCTGTATCTAGCCCGTGTGACTCGGGGCTGGAATTTGTTTCACCTACCTAGGACTTTAGGGCTGAAAAGCCCTTGGAGGTTATCTAATCACAACGTATCACTTTGCAAATAGGTAAACCGAGCTCACAGAAAGGAAAGCTGAACTCACAGAAAGGAAGAGACTTGCCCAAGGTCACTGTTAGAGGTTGAATTGTGTCCTTTCCAAAATTCATACTTTGGAGTCCTAACCCCTAGTATCTCAAAATGTGGCTTTATTTGGAGACAAAGTCTTCATAGAGGTAATCAAGTTAAACGGAGGACATTAGGGTGGGCTCTAATCTAGTATGACTCATGTCCATGAAAAGAGAAAATGTGGACACAGACATGCACACAAGGAGAACACTGTGTAGATGAACACAGAGATCAGGTGATGCTTCTACAATCCAAGGAACAGCAAAGATTGACCCAAGCTACCGGAAGTTTTGGGAGAGAGCTAGGGGACCTGTCACAGCCCGCAGAAGGAACCACCCCTGCAGATACCTTGCTCTCTGACTACTGCCCTCTAGAACTGTGAGACGATAAATGTCGGTGAAGTTGCCCAGCTGGTGTTACTTTCTATAAGGACACCAGTCAAATGGGATTGGGGCCCAACCTAATGTCCTCAGTTTAGCCTGATGACTTCTGCAAAGACTCTGTCTCCAAATAAGGTCACATTTCAAGGGACTGGACATTAGGACTTCAATATATGAATTTAGCAGGGGGACACAATTCAACCCTTAACAGTCACTCAGCAAACTGTGAAAATGGAGAAGGCAAGGGCCCACCGTAAACCTGGCTTCCATGAAGATGCTTCCCTGACCTGTACTCCATACCCTCCCCGAGAGAAGGAGGGCTCTGTGGGCCTGCAGTTCATCTCTTTCCACTTGTTTTAAGATGTGACATCGTGACTCCTTGGTCTTTTCTCATTTCCTCTCTGTCTTGGATAGAGAGGCCTGGCACACAGATCTCAGGGCCATCGCCCCACACCCCACCTCTTGCCCCTGCCTCCCACCGCAGGTTCTTGGCAGGACATGGGAAGTCCCAACAACTCCCCAGCTCTCTTCAAAGCATTTTTCTCCTACCTTTGATTTTTATTGGTTTGTGTCTTAAATGTTTTGTCTGTAATTACACAGTTTGCTGCATGTCTTGTTTCATAATGACTAACATGAAGTTCATATACAAGCAAAGGGAAGCACATAACTAAATGAACATTTAATAATTAGTATTCACTAAGGCAATTATTTTAATAAATTATGCTTAGTTGAGTATAACCATTTTGTCCTGATTTAAAAACAAAACAACAACAAAAAAACACCTGCCTAGTCTAACATTGCAGCAAGGGAAGAGAAGTAGGTGAATGAGAGGAACCAAAAGCTAGACAGAAACAAGAAGGGATTGCAGAGAGCGGAACAGAGGCACATGAATGTCTAAAGCAGTTTAGAAAATCTAGTCTACCCATTCATTACGTATCAAGAATGAAAGCAAACATTTATAAAGTGCTCACTAAATGCCAAGTTATTTGCCCATCTTACCTTATTTAGTCCTCATACCAAAGCAATGAGGCAGAGTCTTTTATTCTTATTGCCATTTTAGAGATGAGGAAGCTGAGGTCTGCCCAAGCTCACACACCTGGTAAGTAATGGAACCAGATGTTGAACCTAGGCAGCCTTATCCAGAACCTGTCCTTGCAACCTCTGGACTCAAGACCTTTACATTTCAGGTGTTAGAAAATGGGAGCGAACCATCTCCCTTGGAAGGCTGAAAGATGGGTAGATGATTTTGTACTCTGCTGTCACTGTCTTGAAATCCTTTAATCATTTTTTTCTTTTCTTTTCTTTTTTTTTTTTTTCGAGATGGCGTCTCGCTCTGTCATCCAGGTTGGAGTGCAATGGCGCAATCTTGGCTCACTGCAACCTCTGCCTCCCAGGTTCAAGCGATTCTCCTGCCTCCACCTCCTGAGTAGCTGGGATTACAGGCACCTGCCACCACACCCAGGTAATTTTTGTATTTTTAGTAGAGACAGGGTTTCATCATGTTGGCCAGGCTGGTCTTGAACTCCTGACCTCAAGTGATCCGCCTGCCTCAGCCTCCCAAAATGCTGGTATTACAGTCGTGAGCGACCGCACCCGGCTTAAATTCTTAACCCATTTCTAACAACAACCTCCACATTTGCATTTTGCACTGGGCCTTGCAAAATAGATAGTCAGTACTAAGTACACGTTTTGCTGTTGTAACAAAGAGATCTAGAAATACGGTGACTTAAACAAGAGTGAAGTTTTTTTTCTCTCTTACCTAACAGCCCAGAAGTAGGCAGTTCGGATAGTAAGATATCGTTTCTATCTTCAGCAGCAGCTTCTACATTTGGGTCCAAGAGGACTGTCCCATTCTCACCACCTCCTAGTCAGTGGCGGGGAAAGAAGGCAGGGAAAGAAGCATATACCTTTAAGATCAGGGCCTGGAAGTGGTACCTGTCACTTCTACTCTACCCCATTGAGCAAAACAAGATCACGTAGCCACACGTATCCCCCAAGAGAGTTCAGAAATGTACCCTTTGGCTGGGCAGTTCTGTGCTGAGATGAAACTCTTTGATAACCAGCACTTTGGTACACTACCAAATCCTCCTCAGTTCTGACATTCTCAGGCTGATGCTCTTATATCAACCAGCTGTCCCCGTCTCTCCAGTTTCTAGAAAGCCAAGATGCATTCATGGAGCTCATAAGAATTGAGAGGTTATATGTCCACAACGCCCCTAGAATTGTGTGCAAAATTGTTTGCACATTTGCGTGTCCTTATGAGAGGGTTTTTGGGATTCTCATTGGGCTACGTGCCTTCCTCCTTCTCCTCACCCTCAGCCCCTGCAAAAATATAACAGCCCCTGAAGTAAAGCCCTCTGTGTTGAAATGTGTTTCAGGCAAATATTGAAGCTAAATCAGAAAGGGGCTGTTGGCTGGATATAGGACTAACTATAGCGGGGTTGGCAAACTACAGCATGTCATTGTTTTTTATAAATAGAGTTTTACGAGAACATAGCCACTTCCATCCATGGGTGCATTGCTCTGTGGCTGTGTTCATGCTACAGCAGAAGAGGTGAGTAGTGGCAGCAACAGAGACCTGCAAAGCCTGAAATATTTACTATCTGGCTCTTTACAGAAAACGTTTGCCCACTCCTGCACTAGACATAGCTAGACAGATGAGAGTTCATGGCTTCCCTCTGAAAACCCCAGGGAATCTCCCCTCTGAATCAGACAACTGGAAGATCTCTGCATGTGTTCAGAGTTGAAGTCCAGCGGGAATTTAAAACTCCCCCAAAATGATGATAATGTTGGGAACGGCAGCTAACAGTTTCATATAATACTCTCCCATCCACCTAAACATGGCAAGAGGTATATCAGGAGCATCTTGTGTCATAGGAATCTGTCCGAGCTGGATTTGAGTCCCACCTCAATTCCTGCCTAGCCTGCAAGTATTCTTTGTTTTGAGCCTCTGTTGCTTGGTTTTTAAAATGTAGCGCCTAAGTCAGACCTGGCAGGTTAAAACGTGTAATATGTAGCACAGAGGGGCAGGCACAATCAATGTGGGCACCTGAGGGGGAACCCTTGAAGGTCACCCTGAAGGTTGGCTGAAGGTGAACATATAAGGTCTGAGTCCCCAACTGAGGCTTCTGCAGTTTTCTTCTTGCGCCTGATTTTTGCCCAGTGGCTTACATCAAGAGAGCTGGATCTCACCCCAGCTCTGCCACCAACTCACTCTGTAGCCTTAGACAGGGTCTTAGCCACCCACCCCCGTCCTGGGCCTGTTTTCTCCTTGGTGTCATGAAGGGTTGATTCGCTAGTTTCTAACACTGTAATATTGTTTGATTCCCACCGTGTGATCACAGTGGCTGTTTTTTTTTCTGAACTCTCTCCAGGTTTTTCTCGTTCCTCAGAAAGAATACCTCCTGGTGCCTGGAAAAGGGCCTGGCCATATTTAAAGGGCATATGACTCCACGGGTCCCCAGGGCTCTGTTCCTGTCCACGATCACAGCAGTGGAGCCAGCGATCTGACTCACAGGGCTGCGCTGCCCAGACATCAAGGGATTTCAAATTAGAGGATAAGACGCGGGTGCGGTTTAATAGGATGAAAGAATAATGTGGCCTTGTTAGTAATACAGTAAAACTAAGCTTTCCTAATGCTTAGGGTGCACTGGCTAATTGGAAATTCTAAGTATCTGAGAGCTAAGAGTAGTGGCCAGGAACACATACATTCTGTCAGGCTGTTCTAGAGTCATTTCTCTTTCTAGCACTAACTAGCTGTAGGATGTTGGTCTTCACTGAACCTGTTTTCTCAAAAGTAAAAAAGAGTAACAATACCTAACTAATAGTGGCAGTACAAGAATTAAATTTAAAAGAATTACATGTTGCAAGAACAGAGTAACAAACAGCTCCCAAACTTTCTCTGTTCAGTGCCCCGAGCATTTCAGCATTTGATGGTGCCCCTAGGCAAAAAGAAATATCTAAAAGTTCTATTCACTAAGCAATTAGCTCCAAAGGAGTTAATAAGTATCCATATCCTAACAATTTAGTAACAATTTGAAAAAAAAAGTAGCACACATAAATAGAAAGAACAATAATATGTTTGTTTCATTCTTCAATAGCCATGATTACTTAAGAACAAAGTAAGTGACATGTGTGCTTGCTGGGTACCCTACAACTTCTCAAGCCTTGGGAAGCAGAGACACCGCCATCCTCATTTTCAATTCCACATTGATTTTCCTGCTGTACTTGGATTTTATTACAGCAACTGCAGAAAACCAAAGCTATGATGTCATCAAAAACAATGCAGCACAATCTAACACTAAAACTGGGAGCTACCTCGGGCTAGTAGTGCACAGAGTGCTATAGACATCAAGGATCAGGCCGGGTGCGGTGGCTCACGGCTGTAATCCCAGAACTCTGGGAGGCCCAGGCAGATCACCTGAGGTCAGGAGTTGGAGACCAGCCCGGCCAACATGGTGAAACCCCATCTCTTCTAAAAATACAGAAATTAGTCTGGTGTGGTGGCAGGCACCTATAATCCCAGCTACTTGGGAGACTGAGGCAGGAGAATCGCTTGAACCCGGGAGGCAGAGGTTGCAGTGAGCCGAGATCACGCCACTGCACTCCAGCCCGGGTGACAGCATGAGACTCCATCTCAAAAAAAAAAAAAAAAATTGAAGGATCACTGTGTTTTTCCTCGAAATTTAAAATAGCCTGGAACACCCTTTGAGTTCGCTGCAGCAACCTGGGAGGCTTGGCTCACAGTTAAGGACCTTTGGGAGTAGCACTGGGAAATGTTTGCTCTTCCTCAATTCTACTCTTCTCCTTCATCTCTCTTTTCCTCCCTCCTTTCACCTCGATTCCACTCCTTACCCCCTTTCCTCCAGCTTGCTCTCCTTCGCTTCTAATAACTACCAGCTCCTAGAGGCTACATCAGATTCGTCCTGTGTCTCCAGCACCCAACACATGCTGAAGCAGAAGGTAGGTTTTCTAACTGTCAAAAGGAAATGAAGTGAATGAAAATATTGTTTGTCTCCTCCCTTAGTGACCATTATTCTCAATGTATCACTCTTTTCCCTGGACCAAGTCAATACCTTCCAGAGAACACTGAACTGAATCAGGCACATGTCTAAGTCATTACCTGACCATTTGACTTGCAAAATTTGACACCAGCATTCCCAATCGTGAGCTCATTTTCTTATTAATTTCTCCTTCCTTGACTACAGGAATAATTCCATGTGACAATTACATTAGAACTAGCTGTGCTTCAATTAATAGAAGTTTCAAATACAGCAGTGTTTCTCCCAGTGGGGTCCTCAGACCAACCTGCTTTCTATTTTCCTGGTGTTTGTCCACAGGCACCAGCTCGGAGCAGCTGACTTTCTTCTTTACGTTTCTTTACATTACCATTTTTCCAGGGCATTCTTGTGCGCACTACCTTTGACATCCACTGACATTTAATTTGGAGAATTAATATTGAGCATCTGTTGTACAACAGAGCGATACCATTCAACCTCAGGCTCAACACAGGCCCGAAGGACCCAATATTTTCAGAAGACAATGTTTTTAGGACGATGCTCGCTGAAGGTGGAATCTTGCTGCTTAAATCCTCTGGGTGTCGGTGGCCTTCCACAAAAGGTCTTAATCCAGGGAACTTTCTAGAGAGACCTACTGCCATCATCCAAATATCCAGGATCTCCCAAGTCTGGGTGCAGGCTTTTACTAAGCTGGGCTCTATTTCTGAGTCTGCAGCCACTTCCTCTCTCTGAACCTCAGTAATGTCCTCTGCAAAATGGGCATAAGCGCTTGCATATGTCTATAAGCTGTCCTTCGTGACCCCTAGAACATAGGTAAGTACTTCATGCCTTTTTTTGAGACAATAGGGAACTTTTGGAACTTTCACAGAAAAGTAACTTGATTATTTATTTTGCCTTTGACTGAGAGAAAGAATTTTTTTTTTTCTTTTTGAGACAGAGTCTCCCTCTGTCACCTGGGCTGTGAGAGAAGGAAATTTTTCATAAACCCTCAAAAGAGTTGTGGAGACTTAATCCTCAGCCCAATCCTGGCATCCTTATCCCCTTTACTTATGCCAAGAGAACTGGATATTCTTTCTAACTAGCCACACCCGGGTCTCCTGAGACCACTGTACCAACCCGACTCCATCTGGGTTCGCTCTCATAGTACACTGGGCCTATTATGCAAATAGACTAATAAAAAATATGTTACCAGAGTTACACAAAACATGAAAATGATGCTTTTTTAAATATTTCAAGTTTTTGAGAAAATCATATAGATAAGGAATCTCAAAATAGTAAGTAAACTAAGCTATTGTTTGTCTAACCTACTCCCTAAACAGCTCTCAAAAGCTTTCCCTCATCTGGAGTCTCAAAATTTCCCCTTCCTTCAAGTCTCATCACTTTTCTTCAGCACGATTACTGTATCCCCTCACCCAATCTCTTCTCTTCTAGCCTCTCTGCATTCTGCCAGAATGGTGTTTCTGAAAAAGAAATTTGATCACATTACTTTCCTTAAAACCCCCTCAATCTCCCAAGGGCCTCCAAGGAGCTGTCCCAGCAGGGCAGCAAGATGTCCAGGGCCCTCCCAGCCGGCCCAGGTTGCCCTCCCGACTGCCTTACTCCTGTCTTCTTGCATTGAACACTCATGTTCCCCAGGGACTCCCTCCACACACCAGCTTGCCATGCCTGGACACAGGCTGTGCCCCCTACCGGGGATCCTCTTCCGTCGCATCCTTCTAGGGTCAGGGGTCCACGTGATCCATCTGAAAACCCGCTAGGAAAGCCTCCATGCCCTGCTCAACATTGATTGTTGACAAGGGTCACACACACTTACTGTTTCTTGGAAAGGCAACGTGGAAATATCTATCCAAATTGCAGGGCTGGGGGTGGTGACTCATGCCTGTAATCTTAGTGCTCTGGGAGGCCAGGATAGGAAGACTGCTTGAGGCCAGTAGTTCCAGGCCAGCCTGGGCACTACAGTGAGACCCCAACTCTACAAAAAAAAAAAATGTTCATGCATACATATTTCAATCCAGCCAAATCTACTTCTGGGAATTTTCTATATGTTTTTACGCACTCCTCACATAAGCACTCTAAGAAATTATTCATGGAAGCATGATTGGTTACAGCAGGAAAAACAAAACAGGAAATGACCATTCTATCAATGGAATCTGCTCATGTACAGTTAATTGTAATAATAACAATAAGGGAGATGAGTGTAGAACCATAAAAAACCATCCCCAAGTTATAAATTAAGTGAAAGCATGTAGTGTGCTGGGGGAGAAGTTTATAGAAGGGATTCTGTGCTGAGATTTGCAGGTAGAACCTAGAAGCAGTGCGGGGGCCTCCAGGAGGAAACCTGCAGGATTGGGATGAAGACTTACTTTTCACTGTCACCTATTTCAGAACTATTTCCATTTTTGCCATTTGCATGTTTTACTTATGTTAAAGCAATAATGTATAAGCAAGTTTTGATAAACCCCGTTGAAGCTTCACTCCTTCTGTAAGGCTCTCCTTAAGGCCTCAGTTGGTGAGCATTTTACCCTACGAGAACATTATCTAGGCTCTTTGCCTTCCACTTAGGGAAGGACCCCCAGGAGCAGGTTCTAAGAATGCGTCCCACCCAGCCGCGGCCCAGAGTGGGTCTCGAGACAGGTCATTTGTATGAACCGAGCCCTTGAGTTCTTACAGCGTGCAGAAAAAAGCTCTGGAAGCACATTCCCTGCCCTCGCATCACTTGCAGACTTGTTGTGGAGAAAAGACTCGGGCACATGGCCCGTTAGGATGCATTGCCAGAAGGAACACCAAGACAGGCAAGGTCCTGGGTTTTGGGAGCAGAGGCAGCGTTGCAGGTCAAGCAAAATACTTGAGATCACCCCAGCAGTGACTTGGACAAGATTCCTCGGCAAATTAGTTAGCAGTTGCCTTTAGAGGGCAATGGGATGACATAGGGCTTCTGGAGACCTTCTCAGCTCTGTAGTTCAGTGTGAAAGTAACCACAGTAATTGATGTTCCTGCACTTGTCATATGTCAGGCAGCACTAGGAATTTACACACAGATCTCGTTTAATCTGCACTACAACTCTAGTCAAGTAAATACCGTTATCATCCTCACTTTAGAGATGAGGAAACTGCTTAGACCTTATAAAATAGGCTGAGGGTCAGACATACCAAGTGACAGCACTGAGTAAGGAATACAAGGCTGTTTTGCCCCTAAGTATCTCCTTCCAACTACTGCTAACACAGAGGGACACGTAAAGATAAAAGTTGGGGCTGGGCATGGTGGCTTACATCTGTAATCCCAGCACTTTGGGAGGCCTAGGTGGGCGGATCACCTGAGGTCAGGAGTTTGAGACCAGCCTGGCCAAGACGGCGAAACCCCGTCTTACTAAAAATATAAAACTTAGCTGGGCATGGTGGTGCACGCCTGTAATCCCAGCTACTCGAGAGGCTGCGGCAGGAGAATCACTTGAACCCTGGAGATGGAGGTTGCAGTGAGCTGAGTTTGTGCCACTGCACTCCAGCCTGGGCAGCAAGAGCAAAACTCCATCTCCAAAAAAAAAAAAAAAAAAAAAAAAAAAAAACTTGGATATAGGCAAGGAAAAAAAAATAGGAATCCATCTTTTCCTACGTTCCCACCAGACAGATGAGAGAGTGACATTGTGATGGTGGCTGATCCTATGCTCCTTCCACTACTCCTTAGCCAGGACAGAAGTAAAGGGGAATGCAAAACTCATTCACGATTTGCCCTTGCACTTAGGATAATATCAAAACTTAGAACTGAAAGCAACCTAGTTCCCTGCTGCTATGTTAATACTAGGCTGGGCATTCTTTTCAGTCCTTTTTTTTTTTTTTTTTTTTTTTGAGACAGAGTCTCACTCTATCACACAGGCCGGAGTGCAGTGGCACGATTTCGGCTCACTGCAACTTCTGCCTCCCGGGTTCAAGCAATTCTCTGCCTCAGCCTCCCAAGTAGCTGGAGTTACAGGCGTCTGACACCACACCTGGCTAATTTCTGTATTTTTAGTAGAGATGGGGTTTCACCACTTTGGCCAGGCTGGTCTTGAACTCCTGACCTCATGATCCACCTGCCTTGGCCTCCCAAAGTGCTGGGATTACAGGCGTGAGTCATGGTGCCCGGCCTTCAGTCCATTCTTAAGCACTACTGAGGGTAAGTAAAGATCACCCAGCTATGTACTGTAAGAAAGATCTGCTCCTTGGAGATAAGTATTTGAACCAACTGAAAGAGCCTATTTATGTAAGAAGACAAATGACAAACCTCACTTTAAGACTCTCTCCTCGGCCGGGCGTGGTGGCTCACACCTGTAATCCCAGCACTTTGGGAGGCTGAGGTGGGTGGATCACTTGAGGTTAGGAGTTCAAGAAAGACCAGCCTGGCCAATGTGGTGAAACCCTGTCTCTACTAAAAATACAAAAATTAGCTGGGCGTAGTGGTGCATGCCTGTCATCCTAGCTACTTGGGTGCCTGAGGCAGGAGACTCACTTGAACCTGGGAGGCAGAGGTTGCAGTGAGCTGAGATTATGCCACTGCACTCCAGCTTGGGCGACAGAGCGAGACTCTCTCCTCATTGAGTCCACAGATCTGAGGCCACTATGGTATCAACTCTGCCTAATCCCAGCTAATTCTCAGCCTTGTGAAACCAGCCTTCAGTCCTCCAGCCCAAGCCTTAAAATTCTATAAACATCCTCCCCGACCTTTCCCTTTGAAGACATTACTAAAACTCTGTTAAGGGTGTGTTCTCCATTATTGCAGTGGGTCTGGTAAACCTAGCTTTGCGGGACAAATGTGCCTTTCATTTTGTTTCGCTTGGATTTTGTTTTGTTCGTTTTCTTGGTGGTCTTCTGGGGAAATTGATAGTTGGCACTTCCTCACCATGGCCTGTAATGAGTCATGAGTCTTGGTCGCCACTTATCTTCCTGACTTCTCTTTTCCTTGCTGTCTGAGTTCCAGCCCCAGAGGTCCTTGGTCAATTCTTCCATTGCACTATGCTTCCCCCCACCCCCAACCGTGCCTTTGCACATGCCATCCCTCCTGCCTGAAATGCTCCCGACTTTGTTTACCTGGTTAGTTCTTACTCTTCTTTCAAATTTCCTTCTTTACCTGGTTAGCTCTTACTCTTCTTTCAAATGTCTTATCACTTCTAGGAAGCCGTCCTTAGTGTTCATGATTAAGCCAAATCTCCCCATGATTTGCTGTTTACAGGCACGTATTTTGCCTTTATAGCACTTACCCCACTTGTAATTTTACCTTTGGTTTCTAGTGATTTGACCATTGTGTCGATTGCTCTGGAATGTAAACTCCCTGAGGGCAGGCATTGTGCTTGTTTTGCTCACCTAGTCCTTGCACTTCACCTGAAACATAGTAGGTGTTCAGCAGAGAGTTCTTGGATAGGTAAAAGCATGGATGGATGGATGGATGGGTGGATGGATGAATGGATGAGTGGATGGATAGATGGATAGATGGATGGATGGATGGGAGCAAGATTTCACTTCAAGCCAGGCACGGTGGCCCACGCCTATAATCCCAGCACTTTGAGAGGCCAAGGCCTGTAGATCAGCTGAGGTGAGGAGTTCGAGACCAGCCTGGCCAACATGGTGAAACCACGTCTCTACTAAAAATACAAAAATTAGCTGGGGGTGATGGCACGTACCTGTAATCCCAGCTACTCAGGAGGCTGAGACAGGAGAATCACTTGAACCTGGAAGGCGGAGGTTGCAGGGAGCCAAGATCGCACCACTACACCCCAGCCTGGGCAAAAGAGTGAGACTCTATCTTAAAAAAAAAAAAAAAAAAAGATTTCACTTCTACTAATGCCTCACAGTTGTGTGTTGGTGTCAGTGTGTGTGTTTTACTTGTTCGTAGCTTAGAAAGCAGAATGTGAGGGATGGGGACACCCTCAGCTGCAGGGAGAAGGCAGGAGTCTAGAGTCCTCCTATGAACTTGGCGCTGGAGCCTTTCCACGCTGAGACACTAAATGTCTCACCCAAGTCCTCTGTCCAGCCTCCCAGTGAGAGCTGAAAGGGCTCCAGCCCCACATGTTTCCTTTCAATGTCAGGCAAAGTTGGAAAATCTCCAGCTCCATCAAGGAAGATTTAAAAAAACTTTTATATTCTGTTCAATTCAGCAAATATTTACAAGCTTCTCTAAAGCACATCATTGAAACTGGATTTCCACCAAAGGAATCCACACATTGGATTATCTTGGCACAGGATATTCTAGATTAAATTTTTTTATTATTAATTTTTTTTTTTTTGAAACAGGGTCTAATTCTGTCACCCAGGCTGGAATGCAGTGGCAAAATCATAGCTCACTGCAGCCTTAGCTTAAGTGATCCTCCTGCCTCAGCCTCCTGAGTAGCTTGGACTACAGGCATGTGCTACTATGTCTGGCTAATTAAAAAAAAAACAAAAAAAATTGTAGAGACAGGGTCTCACTATGTTGCCCAGGCTGGTCTTGAACTTCTGGGCTCAAGCAATTTTCTCCCTTTGGCTTTCCAAAGCACTGGGATTATAGGTGTTAGCCACCATGAACAGTCTCTAATTTTTTTTTTTTTTTTGAAACTGAGTTTCACTCTTGTTACCCAGGCTGGAGTGCAATGGCAGGATCTCGGCTCACCACAACCTCTGCCTCCCAGGTTCAAGCAATTCTCCTGCCTCAGCCTCCCCAGTAGATGGGATTACAGGCATGCACCACCATGCCTGGCTAATTTTGTATTTTTAGTAGAGACAGGGGTTTCTGGCTATCTCGAACTCCTGACCTCAGGTGATCCTCCCGCCTCGGCCTCCCAAAGTGCTGGGATTACAGGTGTGAGCCACTGCGCCCGGCCCAGTCTCTAGATTTTTAAGATAACCTACCTCTTGAAATCTCAGATAGGGGCTGGAGAGCTTCCTCCCAGAGCATTGCCCACACACCCAGTTTTAAGGAATGCATAGACAAGTAGGCATCCCTGTTCTTGGAACTGTTAAGGCATATAAGTTACATCAGGACACCCAGCTGTCCTTTCTTATTGGCTGATGACAGATCTTATGCTCCTACATTTCAAGCTGGGAACATATCCACCATCAATTTTTTAAAAGACAGTATTAAAAAACAGAGAAGTCATTCATTTTGTTATTTACAAATTTTTCACAGTGTAACTGACAGCTAACAGCTACACAGATTTTAAAAAGCACAATTTAATGCACTATCTGTATACCTGTGAAACCCTCAATATCAAGATAACAAACATATCCCCCTGCAAAAGTTTCCTCAAGCTTGTCTGTCATCCATCTCTTCCCTTCCCCCCAACCACACATAATCACTGATCGGCTTTATACCACCATAGATTAGTTTGCATTTTTTAATGTGGTAATTTCCATTCTAACTTAGAACATCTCTCCCTCCCTTCCTTCCTTCCTTCTTTCCTTCCTTCATTCCTTCCTTCCTTCTTTCCTTCCTCTCTTCTTTCCTTCCCTTCCTTCCTTCCCTCCTTCCTTCCTTCTTTCCTTCCTTCCCTCCTGTCTTCCTTCCCTCCTTCCCTCCTTCCTTCCTTCTTTCCTTCCTTCCCTCCTTCCTGTCTTCCTTCCCTCTTTCCCTCCTTCCTTCCTTCCCTCCTTCCTTCCCTCCTTCCTTCCTTCCTTCCCTCCCTCCTTCCTTTCTTCCTTCTTTCCTTCCTTCCCGCCTTCCTTCCTTCTTTCCTTCCCTCCTTCCTTCCTTCCTTCCCTCCCTCCTTCCTTTCTTCCTTCTTTCCTTCCTTCCCGCCTTCCTTCCTTCTTTCCTTCCCTCTCTCCTTCTTTCATTCCTTCCCTCCCTCCTTTCCTTCCTTCCTTCCCTCCTTCCTTCCTTCCCTCCTTCCTTCCCTCCTTCTTTTCTTCCTTCCCTCCTTCTTTCCTTCCTTCCTTCCTTCCACTCCAGCGTGGGCAACAGAGCGAGACTCTGACTCAAAATAAAATAAAAATTTAGTAGTAACAATCTTTACATTTCATATCAAAAACTCACTAAGAATTTAGGGAAGGAAGCTTCTCCTATAAGTACTCTGGTAACTGGCAACAGCAATTTGCAAGCAATTTATGGCTCTGTATTTGCATGATGTTCACATGGGAAATAAGGTGTTGACTGTTGACATACTTCTTGGCGAAGGCTGTTTGAACAACTCATGCTTTTTTAAGAAGTTCTTAGGAGGCTTTGGACCCCAAGGATTTGTCATGACCTGCCAAATGCCAACCAGATTTGTAACTAGGCTCCTACCAAGCTTAGCTTTCAAAAATATGCATACTACGCATAAACATACTATTTCTCCAGTGTTACCCCCTAGCAAAACATCCCTTTGTGCTTCAGAGGAATAAGGAATCCTTCAGCAAAAGATCAGAACCCCAGTTGGGCAAAAACTTTTCTAACTTTGAACCTGTTAGGATAACAGCAGTGGCAAGAAGTGTCATAACAGCTGTCAGGATTTACCAAGGGCCAGGCATTATGCTAACCTCTTCCACTTGCATTGTCTTGCTAAATCCTAACAATCCTGGAAGTTAGAAATTCACACTATTCCCATTTTGCAAAAGTGGAAATGGAGGCTCTGTGGGGTTAGGTGACTTGCCTGAGGTCACTTGCTCTGAGTGGAGGAGGGAGGATTTGACGCTGGATCTATTTGCTGAGATGATAACCTCTAAAGCATCTGCCTTTGGCGGTCAGCAGGTATGCAGCAGATACTGTCACTGCCCCACCCAATACCTTTGCTGGGTGTCTGCTTCCTTTTCCTAGGGATTGCCTTGGGCTGGGGGTTGCCCTGGGCTGACCAGAGCTGCCTCAGAGTTTCACCACCCACCACCCACCCCACTGGTCTTGCACTTTCCCATGCCAGGACTGACAGCCAGTTCCCTTCCTTTGGGTGGGATAAGCCCTGGAGTGCAATTCCCACTCCAGAGTTCCTCCAGGATCAGGGCTCTCTGGAAACCACATTTTAGTTATCTTCTTCCCCTGCCCTATCCTGCTTCCACTGCTGCTTCCCAGATATTCTGGCAGAATACTTCCTCAGTAATTTATTTGCACAAGAATCCTTATTCCAGGCTCTGCTTCTAAGGAACAAACCTAAGACAAACTTATTCAGGGAAAGGCAGGTTTACCATGATGGAACAAAAGGAAGGATAGCCCTCCTGAAGGACCTCTCCCCTCTGGGGCAGTTCAGGGCCCCAGAAGCACTGTGGGTGGCATAGGGTTGGTTCACAGAGTGCAAGACAGTAGAACCATGACAGGTGTTGGGAGCAGGCACAAGGTCTCAGATCTCAGCTTTTGGAGTAAACAGAGGCTGGCACTCGGCACTCATAGCACCTGCCTCATGAGATGTGATAAGTGTGATGGAAAAGCTTTCTGGCATGGCACAGGCCTCGTACAACTCACTGACTAAATGATAGATGTAGTTGGGGATTTCAATAGAGGAAATAATGTTTCCTGCTCCTCTCCCCCAGCCCCAACCTCAGGAACTGAGCAGAGTATATAAAATCGTTACCCTAAGTGCACCAGAGAACGTGGTAGATACTGATCGACTGCTTTGCTCCTAACCTCTAAATTTGAGCTAATAGGCTTAAATCAGGGAAAGGCTGACATAATCTTTTGAATCCAAATAGCCTAGAACCTTTTGCTCTGCTGAAAAATGCAGAGGAGGTGGTGTGTTTCTGGGGTTTAACTGGAAGGTCCCAGGAGTTGGGTTTGAGATTCTTTGAGATCCTCCTTACAGAGCCTTTGTGGTCTTCAGGTTAGGATAAAGCCAGAGCGTGTTAATAGTTGCTCACCCAACCAACCCATCTCTACCGTCTCCACTAATTTCACACCACTATCAGATAGATTCCTTCCTCTCTATCCTCACCCCAGCATTCCAGTGCATTCAAGCTTGATTCAATGCCATGTCTACATCACAGCTAAAGCTTCATTCCTTAATCCTCCACGTACTCATTTAACAAACACTTACTGAATTACTGAATGTCTAGTTTTTGCCAATCACTACTCTAGACTCTGGGAAAACAGTGAGCAAGAGGTAGCCCACAGTCTAGTGAGGGAGCAATGTCCATGTTTGTGCTCCATGCTCTCCTATTTTTGCACATTCTGTTCCCTCCACCTCTCAATACTTGTTCCCTTGAAGGCTGACCCACTATATTCACCCTGTAAGTCCCTGCTCATATATCACTGTGTCCTTCTCAAAACTTCTCTGACCTTCCCCCTGCTGGGTCAGGTACCCCTTCCCTTAATTTCTAGAGTCTCTTGTTCCTTCCCTCTCAGAGCTCCTATTGCAGAACATTGCATTGGTATGTTTACAGAGGGTGAGTTCCTTGAGGACAGAGATTATGCCATTCATTCATTTAACCCTTCCTTCCTTCTTTGATGAGCCAGATAGTGTGTTAAATGCAAGGGGCTGAGCAGCAGTTAATTACAGACAAGCTCCCTGTCCCACCTTCATGACACTCTCACTCCAATGGGGGTAGACAGGAGCAAAGTAACTCATTTTAGGATTTCTACACTTTAGCACATGGAGAATAGTTCCTACATGCATAAAATGTAGAATGAAGCCTCCTGGTGCTGCTTGTGTGCTTGTTTGGTGCGGACCTGGTACCTCTGTTGTGAAGCGGCACCTGAGGAGACTCCGGTGCTCGCTATGGCCAACGAAAAGCCCAAGGAAGGAGTCAAGACTGAGAACAACGATCATATTAATTTGAAGGTGGCGGGGCAGGATGGTTCTGTGGCACAGTTTAAGATTAAGAGGCATATACCACTTAGTAAACTAATGAAAGCCTATTGTGAACGACAGGGATTGTCAATGAGGCAGATCAGATTCCGATCCGATGGGCAACCTATCAATGAAACAGACACACCTGCACAGTTGGAAATGGAGGATGGAGATACAATTGATGTGTTCCAACAGCAGACGAGAGGTGTCTACTGAAAAGGGAACCTGCTTCTTTACTCCAGAACTCTGTTCTTTAAAGACAAAGATTACATTCACAATTAGAAAACTGCAATTTGGTTCCACCACATCCTGACTACTATTGTATAGTTTTCTCTATTCTTTCATTTCCCCCTTCCCCATTCCTTTATTGTATATAAAGTAACTGGTATATGTGCACAAGCATATTGCATTTTTTTAACTAAACAGCCAATGGTATGTTTTGATTGACATCAAGTGGAGACGGGATGGGGAAAAATACTGATTCTGTGAAAATATTCCCTTCCTCCATTAGTGGCATGCTCATTCAGCTCTTATCTTTATATTCCAGTAAGTTATTTTGCTCTCACTGTTTTAACAACAACAACAACAACAAAAACATAAAAATCTTGCATACCTTGTTCAAGTGGAGAATTTTAATGTTATTCATTTATCATTGTAAAACCAAGGACAATTGTATAACTTTTTTGTACATAGCTGTTACATGTAGGGCAATCTGTCTTTAGGTAGGGATAAATTACTCTAAAACAAAAAACAATCCTAGATAGTCTTCCCTTCAAGTCAAGTGTCTTGTTTAAATAAACTTCTTGTTTAAAATGAAAATAAAAATGTAGAATGCAAAGGCCAAGAATGTCCTTTATTTCATGTTAGGGATCAGGGACTATGTTTATGTCACTACAGAATAAAATAAACGGAAATGGATATCTGACAGTGGTGTTAGCAAATCCTAGGTGCCCTAAAAGAGAGAGTGCCGCCTCTGCAGTTTGGGCTGCACAGGCCAGGGATCCTAAACTCAGTCACCAACAGAACCCAAAAGGCAATATGCACCTGTGATTCATCTAAGACCATTGTCTTACACTGCCCATTGTTGAGGCTGTGGTCAGAAGGAGAGTGGACCCCAGGCAAGACCAGGTGGCCCCTTCCCAGCACTTTCATTTGTTTCTCTGTAGGAAAGTAGACGAAGGGTTGCTCTTTCTCCCAATTCCTCAACAGAAGCTAAAACTTTGACATTGTGTGTATGATCTCCAGGTTTTCAAACAACTGATTAGTGAAAATCTGGAGATCATACTTACAATGGACTCAACGATCGTACTTACTTTTGGATTCAAAAGATTATCTCAGCAGTTTCAATAGAAATAGTCTGGCAGGGCACAGTGACTCATGCCTGTAATCTTAGCACTTTGGGAGGCCGAGGCAGGCAGATCATGAGGTCAGGAGTCGGAGACCAGCCTGGCCAACACAGTGAAACCCCGTCTCTGCTGAAAATACAAAAGTTAGCTGGGCATGGTGGCACACACCTGTTGTCCCAGCTACTCAGGAGGCTGAGGCAGGAAAGTTGCTTGAACCTGGGAGGTGGAGGTTGCAGTGAGCCAAGATTGCACCACTACACTCCAGTCTGGCGACAGAGTGAGACTCCGTCTCAGAAAAAAAGAAAAAAAAGAAAGAAAGAAAAGAAAAAAGAAATAGTCTGAAGTTCTTTTATCTCTATCCTGCTCCTTAGTACTGACTTAATTCAACTCATGCTTATTGAACAACACAGAAGAATAACACAACAATGAACAACACAAAAATGAATAAAACATTTTGTCTTCACCCCGCCCTAAGAAATGCATACTCAAACATAACAGCGTAAGAAAAGTGTTAATCGCCCATAGCTTCTAGAAGTGATCCAGCCCCAAATCAAAATCCCCAACTGGAGACGCTTCTCTGTATAGTTAATGCTTCTTGCCTGGATAAACTCCTAAAGGAGAAAGAAAAACAAATAACAACAGCAAAAAGCAAACAAACAAGAGGAACTGGATGAGGCTGAGAAACTGAGATCTCTTAAAATGAATGTCCTTAGCTAGAAATCTCCACCCCCACCTCGTAAAAGCCCAGGTTGTGGGACTGGAGTGGAGGTGGGATCTATGTGACCAAAGAAAACCTCCTGGCTTGAGGGAAGAGCCAGGCCTGGCACCAATGATCTCCCCCAGATGGCCACTCAAAGCCATTAAAGCAAGGGGAAGTCCCCGTGCCTCCGCTGCAGGCCGTTTCAATGAAGAGGAGCCTGCCAGGAAGCAACCGGATAGCTTCCTGGTCGGAGGGCCTGCTGGTCTCGCCTCTGCATTTCTGGACAGTATTAATTTACACAGGCCCACAAACCAGCCGGGCACTCTCTAACCTATTGGGTTACATGCAAAGCACAAATAAACTTCCTGGGATAACTAACAGCGGAAATTGGAAAGGAAGGAACAATCTATCAATTATCAATAGGCAGCTCACAGGAACTTGGCAAATTAAGTAGTTAAAATGGGTAATAGAGATGAAAAGAAAACAATGGGATTTTTAAAAATATCCCTCCATAATGCAGGAGCTTAAAGGACTCGGCTGCTTTCCTTGCTCCCACAATAATGTCCCAGATCAAGTAAGGTGGAGGAGCAGGGAGAGGGGAATACTGAAGAGGCTGACTTTGCCTAGTTGCAGGCATCGCTATGGCCTGGGGAAATGGCCTTCCAGCAGAGAAGCAGGAAAGCCTGGCGTGGTACTTCCCACACTCGGGGAGTCGGGGGTGGGTCTGCATGGTACATTTCACATAGCATTTAGGAACACTGGATTGAAACATAGAGAAATGATTCCCTTCTCAGTTCTATTTCTGTCTAGTGCTACCCCTCTGATACCTCTCTGAAGCCTAAAGACCTCCCTCTTTGACAACAAGGGACTGGGCACATGGCTTTCTGTTGGCAGCCAGGCTTTTATTTTGCCTGTCTTACATCTATTTTTTCAGTTGCCTCCACGTCTCACAGTTGTCCTGGCTACCACATCGTCATTGCAGTAGCCGTCTGCAGTCCTTTTGAAATAGATTTACTTGGGTTGTATAAAGTGAGATGATTTTAAAAGTTATATTCAGGAAATAGCAGCACCTAGTTTAGAGGGAGGTGATCATGAGAGTCTCAGCTGTGTATAAATGCATGGAACTCTTGGAAACGGCCTTGGAATTCCATGGGGTATCTCACTATATTAAGAGCTGACATGATTGACCTCTAAGGACGAGGCAGAGGGGCCGCACATGAATTAAATGCATTCTTTACTTGAGTTCTTTCCATTCCTTTGTGAGGTAATACTTTGGAGGCCCCTTTTACAAATGAGGCAACCGAGGCACAGCAAAGCTAAGTCACTTGCCCAAGGACACCCAGATATGAAAATGTGGAGCCTGGTTTGCTCCCTAGAGCTGGGCGATTCAGAACATAAGAGGCAGGGTACCCTGGCTGCCCTCTGAGTTACTGGGATATGTTTACCAATCTCAAGAGTTCTTCTGAGGATTAAATGAGATCACACAGGGAAAGCCCTTGGCTCAGTGGTCTGGCATGTAATCTGTACCCAAGAAATTCTCTCTTTTTTTCCCAGTGAGATGCATAGAGCTCTGGGAGACTTCAAGGTTATGTATCTCAATTTCATTGTATAGAGGAACCTGGAGATGGTAAGCATCTTCTAACATCATGTAGCAAGTCGCAGCAGAATTGGCTCTTTGGTTGAAATCTCTAGGATGTCTGAGTTCAACTAAAAGTTCTTTACAGCTCCCCCCAGGACTGGGCACTGACTAGCCTTCTCCGCATCCGGCCATGTTTTCAAGGCCTAGAGATGATTCTCAGTGCTCCAGAAGACACAAGTCAGACCCCAGCTCTCTGACTTATTTCACCTTTCGATAGCTATTCATAGAGCATCTCCTATGTGGGTGATGAGGACTCACAGCAGTCTCTAAGACAGACTCAGGCCCCACTCATAGAGCTTCCAGTCTAGACAGGAAGGCAGGCATTAATCAAATGACTGACCAAACAAATATAAATTTGCGATGATTTCATGTGCTATGAAGGAACAGCTCACAGGGCTAGGGGAACATGCACCCCTTTTCTAGTCTATTGAACAGCCTGCTTACTGGTGCCCTACCTCCTGTCTCCATTTCCAAACAACTTCTGTATGGCTGCTGGATTCATCTATCTAAATCCCAATTCTAATGTCACTCTTGGCTCTCAAACGTTCAGTGGCTCCCTACTTTCCAGAGAGTGAAAGGTACATATCTCAGCCTGGCAGGCAAACCTTCCACCCAGCTTTCCAAACTTCCTCTTAGCTCCATTCCCAGGACAAGAGCCAGGGTTTCCCACTGCACTACCTAATACCCTGTCCACCTAAGACATGAGGTTCATAATGTCCTCATAATAGAAACCCCGAACTACCACTCTCCAAGGCCTGTGCCAAACGCCTCCTCTTCCAAGAAGCCTTTTCTTTATCCCCCATCACTTCCATCATCCACCTGCATGCAGCCTTTGGTTCATCGTTGCCTGAGAACCCTCATGCTTCTCTTGCATCCAGTCATGTAGGGGCTTTCCTTATGTTCCCAACTTGGTATGGATTCCTTAGAGTAGGGTGGGGGCATGAATGTTTTATTCGTTCTTGTATCATTCATTGTTGTGTTATTCTTCTGTATCGTTCAATAAGCATGAATTGAATTTAGTTAGTGCTACAGGGCAGGATAGAAATATGAATAAAACTCTAACAAAGGATAATTATTATTAAAACTTAATCACACTCTGGGAGGCCAAGGCAGGTGGATCACGAGGTCAGGAGATCGAGACCATTCTGGCTAACACGGTGAAACCCCATCTCTACTAAAAAATACAAAAAATTAGCCGGGCGTGGTGGTGGGTGCCTGTAGTCCCAGCTACTCGGGAGGCTGAGGCAGGAGAATGGCGTGAACCCGGGAGGCGGAGCTTGCAGTGAGCCGAGATCACACCACTGCACTGCAGTGTGGGCAACAGAGCAAGACTCCATCTCAAAAAAAAATTAAAAATAAATAAATAAGTAAACTTAATCAGTGCTAATATCAGGCCACCTGGTAAAGACTGAAGACAGAGAGTGAACGAAACATGGCCCTTGTGCTTGAAGACACAAAGGCTGGAGGGGGAGGCCAATGCCCGAACACGTAACTATTGCCAAGATAATGGCGACCCTGGAGATACTAACAACAGCAGCTTGCACCCATTAGGAGGCTTGTACCCCACATGCCAGGACTGTGTTAAGCTCCTTATATCCATTATCTCATTTAACCCTCAGAGCAGTCCCATGAATTAGGTTTTTATTTTGTTGGTAGGGAAACCAGAGCTAATAAACTTTCAGTTGATTTGTCTGGGGTCTTGGTTAGGGGTGGCATTCAGTGGTACATTCCTGAATCCACCAACAAGCAGCCTGGAGTAGGGAGTCCAAGGCTGGAGTCCACTGACTTCCTGATGCCATCCAGGCATCAAGACAAGACTGCTTGTCTTTCAGTTCACACATTCCCCGTGTGTGATCTTTATCCTCTCACTAGTCACCTTGGAGTTGGGAGATGCCCAATCCACACCCAGCATAGCATCTATGATCTACATGGAGAGTAGGGAAAGGGCAGAGAGTAAAAGTTACAGGCCAGTTTGTCTGCATTTTAAAGAGTCTCTGGGAAGTCCTATCCAGTAAACTCCATCTACATGCCATTGGCCAGAGCTACGTCATTTGAGCACTCTTAACTGCGAGAGAGATGGGAAATGCAGTTATCCTGTGGCATTCCTTGCCAGGCCAAACAGGAAGAATTCCTTCAGTAAGAAACAAGGGCAGAATGGATATTGCGTGAGCAGTGAGCAGGGTATGCCATCCAACCTAGTTTCAAGCCTGGACTTGAACCAGTGATGTGTTACTCAGTCAGCTGGCGGGGCGGAGGGAAGCCCTGATTGGTGGCATTTGCCAATTTTTGCAGTGTAAATACTCTCATCATAAGTAAATTCAAGCTACCAACAGGACTGCAAATGGCTTATGGAATTCCCGAAGATGTAACCATCAGCTCTCACAGCTGGTGCAAGCCGACTCATGACGTCATTGACATGAACCTGCCTAACTCCAGGTAAACCCTCTTTACTATGACGTGTTACCAAAGGCCATGCAACACAGAGAAGGAGGCATTACGGAGCTGCCCAGGGACCATGCAATTCTTGAACTTTGGGAATCTATGAGTTCAGAAGATTTATCAAGTACGTAATCACTCAGAGACAATTGAGAGCTGCCCTTTCCAGGTAGACGTGCAGCAGCAGGCAGGCCTGAAGCCCCTGGGAGCAAAGGTGGGTACAACTGATGATACCTGTTCCGTCTCTTCCCTGGGACGCCTAGGGAGCTATTGGATGATGAGCCAGAGCTTCAAGGCAATAGATCCTGAGGATGGCAACTAGTACTTGAAATTGACAGAAAAGGGAACAAAAAAAAGAAATATATATATATATATATATATACACACACATATAGATATATATATACACATATATATGTGTGTGTATATATATATATACCACCATCTTTCTCACCTTCATGTTACTGGTTCTCAACCAGGGTTGATCCTCCCCCCAGAAGATATTTGGCAATGTTTGGAGACAATTTTGGTGGTCACAACTTGGGATGGGGATGCTCCTGGTATCTAGTGGGGAGAGGCCAGGGATGCTGCTCGGCACCCTGCAAGGCACAGGGCAGCCCCCCACGATGAAGAATTATCTAGCCCCAAATGTCAGTGCAAAAGTTGTGAAACCCTGCTCTTTAAAACTAGCCAACAAGTGTTGCCTCCGGGAATCCTGCGAGACACAGAAAAGACTTACTTTTTATGTTTTGGGGGTTACTGAGGAAGGGGTGGGCAGTGAGTGGAGAAGGAAAGATGCTGTTTATTATTCAACTCTCGCCTCCACAGCAGGGAAAACACTGTTTCTATAAAACATCAAAGGTCGCTGCCACAGATATCAGTTCCATATTTCATGAGCCTTTGCCAAATCAAATTAGCTTATTTTCCTTGATATTAAGTTTGACAAGCAAAGAGACTATGAAAACCAGAATTTCTAACTGGGCGTGCCCCTGTAATTTGGAATTTTTTTTTTTAGCATTGAGATTCCAACAGTAGCCTTATTCTTCATGTAAGGATTATATTACTGGCTGTATTCCTCTTGTCTGGAAATTTACCTTGTGTATCCTCAATTTCTTCTGCTATTCGTATTCTTCAGGAATGTGACTGAGGCAGCCAGCCAATGCTGTTGGGACTCGCAGTGGATGCCAAGGGCAGGTGGCCGAGGTGCCCCAGGAGGAGAGCAGCCCCTGCTCCATGTGAACCCACTATTAAGACGACTTGGTGTGGGGCAGTGTGTGTCAGCATGGTGTCAGTCAAAAGAAAAAGAAAGAAAGAAAATACCCCCAGGCCAGTTATCCTTAATGGTTTTTGGTTCCGGATAGCTTTGAAAATCGGATGAAAGCTGTGATCTTGTTTCTGCAAATGTGTGCACCCTTCGGCACATTTTGCAGGGAATCCTGGAGTGTTCACTGGTTTCCTGAGGCTCAACAGTGGAGCCTTTGGCTGGGATTAGGGACCACAGCTACAGGTCAAAGCATGTGGCAAGAAGATGCCCACTGAATGTGGGTCTTCCATGCTGTGACTTTACGCCTGTGACCTGAGGACTCACCGGCTAGAATCTGAGTTTTCTCTGCTGTAAAGTCGATATTAACATCTCCTTCAGCAGGTGGTCCTACCAGTTAGAACGAGATGAAAGTCAGCAGGGAGAATAGACCACATGGAAAAACAGAAGGCGGCGAAGAAACCACTGATTCGCGTAATTAGCATTTATGGAGCACCTACTGCATGCAGACACCACATAGAATGCTGGGAATTTAGAGATAAGTAGACCAAAGTTCCTGCCCTCAAGGAGCTTGCAGAACATTTCAAATTCACAGGAGAGAGTTAGGGAGGCTTCAGCTGATGCTGTGGCACTGGGGTGGACTCACGGGAAGGGATTCAGGAGCTATTAAGGTGAGACCACTGGGTGAATACGACTGGGTCTGGCCTGCTGAGGGAGGAGGACTGAACCGGAGTGGAATTCTCCTACTGCACAAAATGTCTGATCTCAGGATCATGCACTTTTAACACAGACCCAGAACAAAGAAGCTTCTAGGTCTGGTAACAGGGCTCCGAGTCCCTTTCAGAGGGTTGAATCTCACGTGCAATTTCCCATGAGTTACTTAATGTTTTTGCACCATGGTGTTTGCAATGCATGTTAGACTAGTAATCTTGGCTTTCATATTGGAGCCATGTGGCATGAGAGGCAGCCTGTAGGCTCCACAAGGAACGGGGTGCATTTCTTGTTAATTGCTCTATTCCCAGCATCTAGAATGGGGTCTGACACACAGAAGGTGCTAACTCAGCATTTACTGGAAAAATGAAAGGAATCACCTAGTGGGAAAAACAGACTTCATCAGGGCTGCAAAAGAAGAGAACAGGGGGCCAAGGGCAATATATCCGAGGAGGCTAGCTTGGTTAGGAGGGCCCTTGGGAAGGTTTCCCTAAGATGGAGGCCCTGGAGGTGAGATCTGAGTAGGAGCTAATGAGGTGAAGAGGAAAGATAGAAGACACAATCCATGCAAAGTCCTGATGGTAGGCGGAGACCTGGAAGTTCAAGGAGCTGAGGTCTGTGTGGGAGGAGTGCTGAGGATGTGAGGGAGGGGTCCGGGGGGCTGGAGGGACGACAGGCCACATCGCACAGGACTTTGTAGGTCATGGCCAAGACTTCTTTGTCTCAAGAGCAGTGGGAAGTCATTGAATATCTTTAAACACCTTGGGCAATTTTCTTTCCTCTGTTTTCCATGTGAACGCAAGCATGAGGGAGCATACTTTGTACATTTGTCATTTTCTTCCCCTACATTCATCTCTTTCTTCCTAGAAATAGTGCCCTGATTTCCCTTGGTAATCTATTTCTCGCCCTTCTCAGCCAGGAGGCCTGAGTGGGATTGGCCCTACCCCAGTTCCAGTGGGGGATTTTCATCGCCCTAAGCCAAAGACCATCTCCTCCCTTTTACCCCTGGAATTGGTCTGATGATGGTCACAAAACACAAACAGTGCAAAGGAGTTGAGAGGAGAGGTTAGCTGGGGCTCGTAGAATGTGAAGCTCTGTCTTCTCTGGGAACTGCCAGGAGAAACTTTCCCTTCTTCCCTGGATAGTTGCACACAACTCCCTTCTTGCCTCAGGATTTGCAGCAGGGGAAGAGCCTGCAACTGTTAGGGGCCACCACTGGGACTTAAAGATGAAGCTGACACCTTGAAAGGCAGAGACAAAATATATAACAAACTAATCGTTGATAATACTTTGTGAGCACCTGGATCAAGCCTCACCTGATGCCAAAATACTTCTGGACCTTTCTGGTTCCTGAGCCAATTATTCCTTTCTGTCCTTTTAAATGATTTTGAGTTGGTCTTTGGACATGGAGGTACTTAATCAATGCAGGCGGCTGAACCAGTGATCTAATGTTGCTGATTCTGCAGAAGCATTTTTACAAAGACTTGTAGAAAGACAGGGGCATCTGGGAGGTAGAAGCTATGTGGAAACTATAATCCAAAAGCATGAAATCTCATATTTTCCCCAAGTATTATGATGGGCCATCAGTCCAAAACTTCACACCACAACATAACCAAATTCACAGTGAGTGGTCTGAAATTCATGTGGACACAGTTTCAAAGATTTGGGATTCAGTTTCCATTTGGAGGAGAGCCTAGAATTTTTGGATGTTTCCCCAAGGATTCAAGCTGGTGGATCTGAAAAGCCAGCAGGGGGATCTCCCGAGAAGCGTTTTCACGGCTCTCCAGGATACTTCCTCTCCTAGGATAAGCAGACACTTTTCTGCTGGGCCTTAGGCCCTTCCATGGTGGAAAGTTGGCTGGGAATCAGAAAGGATGAGTCATGAGGAGAAGTTTGCAGGCTTCAAAGAGCAGCGCTTGGTTTGGGCTGGGCTGAAATCATCAGTCCACAGGCTGGTGCGTGTGTTCACATTTGTGGAAGTCCATCTGTCCCTCCCCGGCGCTGTACGTGCTTGCCATCTCTTTCTTTTGAACTCAAGGCAGATGATAAAGAGCAAGTCATGAGCCTGCTGTGTTGAAGCCCAAGTCTCAGCTGGCAGGATCAACACTGCAGAATCGACTTGGCCTCTGTCCTGTCAGGACAGCTCAAACCTCAGCACCCTTTCTCCTGTACAACCTGCTGAGAGAAGTTTCCAGAGAGGAGAGATAGAGAGGGACCATGGTAAAGAGGTATAGAGAAGAAGAATGGACATAACACTTGTGCATGCTCTTTTGGAATTTATCATTTATAGTCAATGTATTTTTAGCTTATCTGTAAGTTGGACAATTTCCTAATCTCTCCGAACTTCTTTCCTGTCTTTGGCACAATAAGGATCATACCACCTATTTCAACAAGTTGCTTTGACAATTTTAAAAAATAGTATATGAAAATTACCTTAGCATAGTCCATTAATGAGCTCCAAAAATACTGATTGCCACAGGCCAATTTCAACTGAGGATGCTACCAAAGAAGCAAATGGTAGACCAGCGTCATGAAAGGTTACATTGTCACAAAGAGGAAAAATAAAAATCTAACAAAAGAAAAGCGAACTGCTTCCCAGTGCCTGCTTGCATGAAAACACAGTGATACAGTTTTGCCTTTTCAATGGAGGGGTCACAGAGTTCAGCCCACGCCTCGGCATGTGAACTTGTGGTTTCTGCCCAATGAATCAGTCGGTGATGGGAAAATTAACTGATTCGAGCAGAGTGATGTCAATGTCACTGGGAGGAAGGTGCTGGCACGATGTACAGTCACTACAAACATCCAAAATTAGAAGACTAAATTATGCCGTCTAGGGGGCTTGCTGACATGTCGTTCACATTTAAAGCCCTGACGTTAATCTAAAACATTTTGGGTTGATGATGGGGGAAGGGGAAGAGCAGAAGGAGAGAGACTTACGTTCCTGTCGATAACACGTAGGCCGGGACTGAATGTCATTGTCCATGCCAGATCCTGGGGCACTGGTTTTGGGGTGAGTCCCTTCACCAACTACCCAGCAGCTGTGTGAGTTACACAAAGCCAACATGGGGACCTTCCCCTCACTTTCTCGTGAGTACTGGGCCCATCCACCCACCTCAGAGCCAATAGCCCAGAACAGCTGTTTGGACATGGATTGTTCTCTCTTTTGCTTCTGATGTGGAACTTTCTTTCCAGCAGGGATCTCTGGTGACTTCTGCTTATTTCCTATTTGAGTCAGAAAAGCAAGTGCAATTTGAAGAGAGGAAAAGTCAGCCAGGCTCCTCAGTACCCCTCTAATAGCTTAGATTGACTTTCGCGGTTTGGAGAATGTTCCCATTTTTCCAAACCAGCTCCTCCATCACTATCACAGCCAGACTGTCTGGGAAAACTGCCTGTCTTTTTACAGTGACTATTATGTTAAGAGATAGATTAAAAATAATAGGAAGAGGTCAGAAACTTTCTTGCTGTGAGAGAAGAAAATAGAGTGCGCGGTGAGTGATCACTATCTTGGCTGGCCCCAGACAGCCAGGCTGCGGTGGGCCAGTGGAGTTGCTCCCACCCCAGAGGGCGGAACTGGGGCACGTCAAAGACCCATGGAGGCTGCTTGTGGGCTTCTCAGCAGAAGCAGCCTGCGATGCTAGAAAGACTCTTGTTTTCCATTCTGAGGATAATCCTTCTGGCAAGGGATGCATAAATGAGGTCTGAATGGGAAGAGGGGATTAGAGCAGAAAAGGAAAATCTCGCCACAAGGAATATTTACAAGCTATAAATCCAGTTGTTAATTTCAAGCCATCAAAATCATTCTTCTATCTCCAGCCTGAAACAACAACGGATGGTCAACGCAAGGGTAATCCACCAGAGGAACGCTGAGCGGAGCTGTAGTGCCCCAGCCACATCAGCTACTGCCTTTCTTGGTCCATAAAATATGACCTTAATTACAAGTCAACTTATTCTCATTAAGGAGAAGGGGGTGGGGAAGCTAAGAAGGCTGGTTGAGAAATGAAGGCTGGTCTCAGGGAGCAGAAATGTGCATGCAATTTGCAACAGGAAGAAAGGAAGGCTGACTTTTATAAAAGATGTGCCAAGAACACTTCAGGCTCCAGAAAAGACATGAGCCTGAAGCAGGCAGAGCTCTGTGGATCACACAGAGGTTGAGATCTAGCACCACCATTCATAACAAGGGCTTCCCTTCTCGTATGTGAAAAGGTTACTTCAAAACATAAGTTTCTCATAACTGTCCTGTTACATTATATTTGGGAGGAGGTATGGCTTCACTACTCACCCCTAAGAAGGAATGATTGATATTAATCACTTCACAAAGCTATCATCACATCTATTGCCTGTTTTCCTTATATGACTTACATTAATGTGCATTTATTATTTGCTTGATACAAAGTTAATTACAATAAGGTAAACATTATCCCCTTTATAGATGAGGAAACTGAAGTGTAATAAATTGCACAAAGATACACAGCTAGTGTACATTAGAATCAAGATTCGAATCCAGATTTATGCGGCTCCAGTGGCTCCGCTTATATTTACTTCACTAGTGGAGCTTTTGCTTTTTATAACTGTTTTCCCTAAACCTCATGAAGTGTCATCTTCCCCATTTAACACGTGAAGAAACTGAGGCTAAGAGCAGTAAAGAGAGTTGCCCTAAAGTGACTCAGGCTCTTGAGTGCTGAGGCTGAAATTGTGTAATGTTTCCTAAAAAGGGCTGGGCACGGTGTCCCAGATGTCAAAGATGAATGCAGCTTGATGATCCCAAATAACCAGGAGAGGAAGTGTCACAGGGTGAGGACAGTGCAGAAACTACCCACTT
The DNA here is from genome assembly GCF_028885625.2 of Pongo pygmaeus. Classification (NCBI taxonomy): domain Eukaryota; kingdom Metazoa; phylum Chordata; class Mammalia; order Primates; family Hominidae; genus Pongo; species Pongo pygmaeus. The sequence continues at coordinate 179,594,677 of NC_072377.2, forward strand.
ATTCCTGTGCCCTTGATCCTCGGAGGTGTTTGGCTCTCATCCTTTTCAGAGCCTGTTTTTTCAGCTTCTCATTCAATTCTGTGAGTTTCCCCAATCCTTCCAATAAGTCTTGTTTTATTGTTTAAGTCAGCTGGAATTGGGTTCCTATTGCTTGCAACCCAGAATCCTAACTACTATAGTAAATATACTAAGTATTAAAGAGCAAAGCTAGGCACCCAATTCTGACGCATGTCCAGGGGAGACACAGGGCAAAGAGAGAGGGACAAGACAGATGCATTAGATTTGTGAAGGTATAAAAATAAAATGCTCGTAAAGAGAGAGGCCTCAGGACAATGGAGGAAGTAGGTTGGACTGCCAGAGGCTTGGATTTTACTGACATCTGATCTTAGGGCATCACACACGGGTTGGCCATTTGAAAGAACTCCAAAAGCCTTTGCCATTGAATCACATCAGTTTTTTACAAGTTGTGATAAGCAAGTTTCTGGTAGTACCAAGACAAAGCTCAATTCAAAAAATACTTATGTTTTTATTTTTATATTTATCTTATGTTTACATGATGATATTGCTCTCCATTTACAATGGCAATATAAAGTTTATTTTCTCAAATTAATTAAGTAAAAAAACAGTGAATTTAAAGAAAAATCTTAAATAATATGGCAAAAGTCATAAATGTATAAAAATAAGTGAGGTTTAAGAAGCTACATAGCACTGTTTATTATTTCATAATACAGCTTTTGGGACCTGCCATTTGATGATGAAGCCAAGTAAAAAGCTCAAGTTAAATCTGGATAAACCAAGATAAAATGTTGCCACCAACTCATTACCTACATATGTAAATTTTGAAGAATTTTAACGGGATTGTCCAGAGTTCAACTTTTTCTTTCATTTTAGTTTTTAGAAAGAAGCAGAATCTGCATCCTGATTGATCTCTTACATTCAGAAACCATATTATTACTGTTGGGTCAAAAATAAAATATGAAACATGAGAAATGAAAAAGAAAATTACAAAACCAAGCCTATAAACTTGCCAGCCAACACAGCACGTTCCAGTGGAGAAATTCACCAAGTTCTCTGTGCGAAAACTCAGGGCTCTGTAAGTTTTAGAAGTGGGGAGCTCCTGGTGTTTAGTCTAATTTATCATGGAAAACTGGCATTCTGATAGGATAGAGGTAGACCAGAGGTCTGAAAACAGCAGGCTAAACCAAGTCCTGTGGTCATGTATCAGGAACATCTTCAGTTACATCCATCAAAGGTCTGAGACACAAGGGTCACTCAATATTTGTCAGAACCAATTGTGTTGACACATGACATTCAGCTTTGCTCTTACCTAGGCAAGCACTGCTGTCAGTGGAAATTAGCCTCCCCTTGGTTCTCCCTTTTTCTGAGATAATAGATGAGAACATAAAGGATAAGCAATTTATCAGGTGTTCGGGTCCACACTACCGATTTGGTTTCAGTGCCATTGTCCCAGACCTCATTGTGTTCATTTAAGTCACTTAAGTCTCCTTTATAAATAGAATCAGCTAATTAGCTGCATGTGGTTGTGGGCACCTGTAATCCCAGCTACTTGGGAGGCTGAGGCAGGAGAATTGCTTGAACCTGGGAGGCAGAGGTTGCAGTGAGCCGAGATCAAGCCACTGCCCTCCAGCCTGGGTGACAGAGTGAGACTCCGTCTCAAAAAAAAAAAGAAAAGAAAAAAATAGAATCAGCTGATGTATGAACCAACAAGAGGGTGGCTGGGAAACAGCATTTAAGACCTTGTTAACAATATGCTTGACAACAGCAACAACCAGGCACAACATAACTAATAGTAGCATGCTCTAATCAGCCACCTACAGAGAAAAGTCCAAGTTATGAGAAAAGAGTCCACTGGTCAGTCCAACCCATCTTAGACAAAAAGTTTCTGTTCTTAAATTTTATATAGGAACTTCTTGACTCACCCCAAAACATTAATCCAAATGTCACAGGAGGTGTTAGCCAGTGCACAACTGCCTTGTTTGGTCAGTAAAGAACTCACATGTGATTCTCTTGTTTGACATCATTGCAACAAGTGAGTGAAGGTTTTACAGTTCAGTTTGACCAGCAGGCACCTTCTGGACAATTTCATTGGTTGTGATTGCCAATGTTACGGGCACTTTCTAATGCAAAGTCTTAAGCAGGAACCCCAAGCCAAGGAAGAAACCTATGCATAAGGTGATGAAACCAGTATCCCTGTGACCTCTAGGCCATTCGCGCTTAGACAGGCAGGTCCTTTGGGTGATGGCCAGTATGTAAACACTGAAACTCCAATCTGGCATGCAAATCCACCCATGCCTACCAGAATGGAAGACTCTTTCTCTGCTCCAATGTCCACATTGGATGATGATATCATCTTAACAGAAAAACACAAAGCCACAAGGAGTACCACCTGGCAATTGATAAATATTGTTAAATAGACCTCTCAAGTGTTTAAGCACCATTAAAACCAAATATACCTAAAGTTTAACAGAAAATAGTATAATTAATTTAACCAGCACAGGGACATTTTCCTTGATATCACGAAAAGAGTTAAGTGAAAAAGCTTTATTAATTACTTCCTGTGGAACAATTTACCATTAGCAAAATTTTACATTATATGACTTAGAGAAAATTCTGACCACTATAGCTACACTTCTTGTTCTCAGAAGTTGGTTGCTGAACATTAACCTGGAAGGTATCATTTTTACAGATAAATGTATTAATTGTAGTCCAGATATGGAAATTAAATTCCGTGAACGTGTCCTGTCATAACTGCAGCTAGTAGCATTTTCAGCACAGCGCCTTTAAAGAAAACTCCATGGAATTCTATAAGAAGGATGACAAACTCAAACTGAGTTTGGTAACTAAATCCTCATAGTAATTTTGATTGACTTAAAATCTGGAGAATGCCAGACAAACATAATTATTTTCATTGTCTTTTCTTTTTATAAAGTGAAAAAAAAAATCCCTGTGTTTACTCAATTCCTGTCCAGGAAAATCCAAAGGTATTTTGGGTTTAAAAGATATCCTTGGCTGGGCACGGTGGCTCACATCTGTAATCCTAGCACTTTGGGAGGCCAAGGCGGGTGGATCCCTTGAGCTCAGGCGTTTGAGACCAGCCCTGGCAACATGACAAAACCCTGTCTCTACAAAAAATACAAAACTTAGCTGGGCATGGTGATACACACCTGTAGCCCCAGAGGAGGATGAGGTAGGAGGATCTCTTGAGCCCGGGAGGTGAAGGCTGCAGTGAGCCACGATCATGCCACTGGACTCCAGCCTGGGCACCAGAGTGAGATTCTGTCTCCAAAAAAAAAAAAAAAAAAAAAAAGAAGATATCCTTAGAGTTTTATTATTCCAAGTTTAGAGCCTCATTTTGGGGAAAGCAATAGGAAAGAGTCTTCAGAATAGATTTTCACAAGAACAATGGAGAGTTGTCTTGATTACCTATTAAACAGAGGGACAAATTAAGTGAAGTTACATAATAATGATTAAGAATGTCAATTCTGGCCAGGCACAGTGGCTCACACCTGTAATCCCAGCACTTTGGGAGGTCGAGGCGGGTGGATCACCTGAGGTCGGGAGTTTGAGACCAGCCTAGTCAGCATGGTGAAACCCCGTCTCTATTAAAACTACAAAAAAATTAGCCGAGTGTGGTGGCAGGCACCTGGAATCCCAGCTACTTGGGAGGCTGAGGCACAAGAATCTCTTGAACCCAGGAAGTAGAAGTTGCAGTGAGCCAAGATCATGCCACTGCATTCCAGCCTGGGCGACAGAGCAAGACTCTGTTTCAAAAAAAAAGTCAATTCTTCCTGAAGAATCCTTATTGCTTCATTTAAAACAACCTAGAAGCATGGTAAGAAGGAACATAAAAGAAAAAAAAAAAAGATAAACTCTTAAGAACTGGGAACTGGCTCTACATCAAATAAGAATAATGCCTTATTTCCTCATATGGAAAGAACATCTGTAGTCCAAAGTCATAACTTGCTGATAACCATTAGACATCTCATTTCTGTCATATTTGAAGCTTTTGCTCATTGATGTTTCTATACCATTGTGTTTATACATTGAAACATACATAAATAGGTGCGCTCCATAATTTTTTACATTATTAATCTTAACATAAGACAATATATGTCATATTGATTTTACCATTTTTATTAAAGTGTTATAAAAGAATAAATGCATTCATGTAGAGGCAAGAATATAAGTTAAACTAGTTATATGAGATGATAGCCTGAATAACAGTCTCTCAAAGATGTTCATGTCCTAGTCCAGGAATCTGTGACTGTGTTATCTTTTTTTTTTTTTTTTTTTTGAGACAGACTCTCACTCTGTTGCCCAGGCTAGAGTGTAGTGGCACGATCTCGGCTCACTGCAAGCTCTGCCTCCCGGGTTCACACTATTCTTTTGCCTCAGCCTCCAGAGTAGCTGGGACTACAGGTGCCCGCCACCGCGCCCAGCTAATTTTTTGTATTTTTAGTAGAGACGGGGTTTCACCATGTTAGCCAGGATGGTCTCGATCTCCTGATCTTGTGATCCGCCCGCCTCAGCCTCCCAAAGTGCTGGGATTACAGGCGTGAGCCACCGCGCCCAGCCCTGACTGTGTTATCTTACCTGGCGAAAGGAATTTAGCAGATGTTATTAAGTTGAGGATCTTGAGATTATCTCATATTGAGTGGATCTGATTTAATCACAAGAGTTCTTTTAAGAGGGCAGCAGGAAGTCAGAGAGGAGAAAAGATGCTTAGCTGCTGGTTTTGAAGATTAGAAGAAGGAACCAAAGAATGCAGGCAACCTCTGGAAGCTGGAAGAGGCGCGGAAGCAGATTCTCCCCACAGTGTCCAGAAAACATGCAGAGCAGCCAACACCTTGAGGTTAGACTTCTGATTTTAGACTTACGCTTCTGACCTCCAGATCTGAAAGATAATACGCTTGTTTCTTTAAGCTGTTAAGTTCGTGGTAATTTATTACAGCAACAATAGAAAACCAATACACATGAAAACTCCACACATCTTTTCTTCCCTTAGAAATTTGAAATAAAAATTATTGATTGCTAACTTTTGTGATTTCAAAGTCAATTACAGATCTTAGAAATCAAATTCCAAGTCACGTTTCAAAAAATAATAACTAATAGCAAAAGATTACTTAATGATACTAAAAGTATCAGAAAAATACCACTTTAGATTTTACATCAACAGTTTCTAATAATTCTGTAGATTCCCATAATTTGTTGCATGACTGAAGTTGCAATAACCAATGTCTTCTTAAAAGACATTAGATTAGATTAGAAGATGTTAGATTAGAAAACATTGGACTAATGTCTTAGAAGACTTGGTTCTAGAAGACATTGGTTATTGTAATCTAACTGAATACATATATTTACATGTTTATAATTCTAAACATTTATGAAAGCAGCGCTAGCTTAAGACAAATCTAGGAAATTTAGGAAATTCCAATTATTTAAGCTCTCTGATGTAAACTAGAATATTATGCTAAAATTATTTTTATATCATGTTAAAATCAGAAAGAAGACATTATCAAAATAGGCTAATCCTCAAATATTTCTTGATTATAAATATATCCATGATCATAAATTTCTCCTGTTGTATCATATAACAATAATTAACCCTCTAAATTGTATAAAAGCACCAAATGAACTCCATCTCATCTTAGTATATAACCCAGTGACCAAAATCATTAACTTAACTCACAGCTAGACCTTTCTTTTTCAGAGGTGCAGGCTCGGCAGGAAAATATTCATTAAAAGAACTAAAATGTTTCATAACAATAGAGGTTAGGTTGTTTTTGGAAATTCTTGGGATCTCTTATTTTAAATCTATATAAGTGCTTTTAAGTCTCTACAAAGCAATTAACTTAAGGGCTCCCATAGAATTTGAGAATTTATCATCTGATTCATTAGTTTGCTTCTATCTGGATCCGATATCCCTAGAGTGTGGTATAATAACAGAGTTTACAACCAACCGAAAAGGTTGCCCATTGTAGAACTGAAATAGTTTATGTTAGGTTGAAGGGAATGTATTAACCATTTTTGAATTTGCTTAACGAAAAACAGGTATAGAATGGATTCCTTCATCAGCCAAAAGACAGACGAGTAACCCCAAGGAAAGAGTGTTTGCTTCTCTTCCCCAGATGAAACACAGACAAACAAATATACAACAAATCGAGACTGAAAGTGCCACTGGAAAGACTCTAAGTTAAAACCAAGTCTTGCTGGGGATTGCTGACCAGAATGACAAAACAAATCAAAAGCGTGGTAACTCAGGCCACCTAGATTAAATAAAGTAAACTCGGTGTGCATGCAAGAAACACATCACACCAGCTGAGCTTGACGGCTACCGGGAGACCCTGTCTCAGTGCAGGCCCAGCAGAAGACCAAAGCTGAGCACAGAGGGACTCGTGTTGTCCGGCCGAGATATCCACTAGCATCAGTGAGTGAGGCTGGTCAAGGCCATTTCCGTAGAACCTCTATTCTTTCTGCCGTACAAAAAAACAGAGAGTTGACAACAAAAATAAAACAAAACAAAAACAATAAACACAAGAAACAAAATGAGGCTATTAACTCTGCCAAGCAAGGCCACATATGCCAATGAAGAAAGTCACTTAGTAGTTCTCCAAGGTGGAGGAAGTCAGGGGTTTCTGAGTGCTGAAAAAAGGGGAATTCATGGCGGTACAAAGCATTGAAAACGAACCCTCTGGACAAGACAGACTGAGTCCTAAGTCTCCATGTTGTTTGTAGTTCAGTGCCGTAGGGGTCTCGGGTACTGTGATTACCTAAAGTTCATGGTCCTTTAATAGCTTCAACTGTTTAGAGCCAGTTGTGATGAAACGCAATATTCAGTCTTGACAGCCCCCAGGCAAGTGCTTCTGTAAGTAAATAATTATCCTCTTACAGATGGCATTAAAAGCAAGGAGCTCTGAGCTACACCGCAGCTCTAGACTCACTCAGAGGGTGAGGTCGTCTTCCTGAACTGTCCTGGTCTGGGTCCAACAGGGGTTCTCTTACTAGGTAACTGAGCCGTCCTTCAAAATCAGAGACGAAGAGATGACAAAGTAACCGGGAAACAATAGAGGGCGCGCTTGCTGGGAGGCTTTCTCAGGCCGCCAGAGGGGATCCCGGGAGAGGAAAGTAGTTGTGACTGACTTCCTGGCATCTGCACTTGTTTCTAGTTTGGTTCTTTGTTTCTTTGTTATTTGAGTATATAGCAGTTATCAGAAAAAAATAAAAATAAAAATCTTCTTCATTAACAAAGTTACTTTTATTTGGATTAATCACAGTCCCAATAGAGTGATGTTAGGGTTAGTTATTAATGAACCCAATAATAATCAAGCTTCTTAGAAACCTTCCATCCATTATGGCCATTAGGAATGAAAGCCTCAGCATCAACTCAGTTGCCCTAAACAACGCTTGATGCTAGTAAATCTATTCCTGGGTGGCTTATGTTCCAGCCAATCAAACATGTTGTGTTTCCAAGTCAAAATAAACTGTGATTCAGGAACCCACTGAGGGAAGACGTTTCCTCTTCTTCTGTTAATGTCACTAAGAATTGCAAAACACTTTGTGTATTCATTCATCTAGTTTGTACTGGAATATATGTTTTTAAATTAGATAAAGAAATGCCTGAAGCATTGTCTAAAGAATTTTGGTTTGTCAAAACTCAGAATGATACTCTAAAAGATTAATTTTACTGTGTGTAAATTTTACCTTAGAAAACCTCACCCACAAAAAGGAATTTGGATTATTTCCCCTGACAAACAAACAACTGAAAACTTGATTTAAAAATAGCTTGCAGGCCAGGCGCGGTGGCTCACGCCTGTAATCCCAGCACTTTGGGAGGCCAAGGTGGGCAGATCACGAGGTCAGGAGTTCGAGACCAGCCTAACCAACATGGTGAAACCCCATCTCTACTGAAAAAAAAAGCCAGGTGTGGTGGCACGTGCCTATAATCCCAGCTACTCAGGAGGCTGAGTCAGGAGAATTGCTTGAACCTGGGAGGTGGAGGTTGCAGTGAGCCGAGATCGAGTCATTGCACTCCAGCCTAGGAGACAGAGCAAGACCCTGTCTTAAAAAAAATAATAATAATAAAAAAAATTACTTGCAGTATCTGTGGATAAAATGATGTCCAAATTTGATTCAAAATATGACAAGTTTGGGGAATAGGAAAGGGGTAAAAATGAAACAAGATTGGCCAATGAGTTGACAAATATTGAAGCTGGGTGCTGGGCATACAGGGATTCGGTAAACTGTGCTCTCGCTCTCTCTCAATTATGGTTTTTATGTTTGAAATTTTTCATAATAAAAATCTTTTTTTTTTTTTTGAGACGCAGTTTTGCTCTGTTGCCCAGGCTGGAGTGCAATGACATGATCTCAGCTCCTCCCGGGTTCAAGTGATTCTCCTGCAACCTCCACCTCCTGAGTAGCTGGGATTACAAGAGCCCGCCACCATGCCTGGCTAATTTTTTGTATTTTTAGTAGAGACGGGGTTTCACCATGTTGGCCAGGCTGGTCTCGAACTCCTGACCTCAAGTGATCCACCTGCCTCGGCCTCCCAAAGTACTAGGATTACAAGCGTGAGCCACCGCGCCTGGCCTATAACAAAAATCTGAACTGATAACTTGCGTTTAGGAAAGGCTTTTACACGAAATATGCTGCCCTTATGTTCCAGTGCCCAGCAGAATGCTCAAAATGTGAAACATCAGATAATGAATGTTTACCATGTGCCACATTCTCAGCTATGTGCCTTACACATAGCTTCAGTCCTAGTAACCCTGCAAAGTAGATACTATTATTCTCCTTTTATAAAGAAGGAAACCAAGGCTAGGGACATCAGAGTACTAGCTTCAAGTTCCAACACTTGGAGGTGGAGAAGCCAAGATCCAGGTTAATCTGATTCAAAGTCTAGTTTTGGTTTCAATTTGGTGTGGTTTTTGCTTTTTGGTGTGTATGTGTTTGTGTGTGCGTGCACATGCACATCTGTGTTTACAGTGCTTCAACATTAAGAACTATTGTCTCACGATATGGCTATTCAACTTTGAAAAAATTGACCAAGGGGAGACAATCAGATCTTTTTTCCATGCATGATGTCCTATGTGTTCATTTTTCTGGGATGCTTAAAAAACTTCATGCTAGCTTCTATTAGCGCAGCTTGGTGAGCAAATGACGTTGCTGTCTTGAGTCCTCTTTCAGCACCTTGGGAAGCCTCTCCCAATCCCACAGCCCTTCGTAGGTGCTCCCTCCTGTTCCTGCAGCCTCTAAGGCTTAGTTCAGCGATGAGCACCGAGTTTGAGGTTCTGGAAGTTGCTGACTTTCTGTGTCTGCCCCTGCCACTCAGCTGACGGCAGCTTGTTCCAACCCATCGAAGATCACAGTTCAGAGCCTCTCTTCCATTTGGTATTCCCCTAAAGCTCCAAGAAAACCCTCTTACAAAAATAAAGCAATACTAGTAAGGCAACTGAGGTATGAAAGAGACATCACACCAAGCAGGAATCTGCCCTTTCTTGAGCACCTATGTGCTTTATCAGTGGGCAACTAAAACACACAATTATTTTCATGGGAATAACCCTAACAAAAGAGGGATTATTATTTTCATCTTAGAAAAACTGGAGCTCACAATGTTTGAGAGTGTCTAGGAGGAATGACTCCACTGTGTGTGCTTTTTCTAGTATGTGGTTTAATTATTTTCTAGCAGGGTGACTTTCTAGCTTCCCCTCGCTGAGCCTCAGTTTCTTCATGTGCAAAACAATGATAATCACGCCAATGCGAAGAATTGTAGCGAGGATTAAATAAAAATGCCTAGTGCCTCCATATACACAAATACATACTCTCATTTGCCCCGGAAATTGTGACACCATAGTCATTTTCTAGCGGTCTGCTGCGCAGCTGTACTTTTTTTCTAATTTGTGATAATGTCAAATGGCATCACTGTTCTCAACCATGTGGTGTCTTCTCTGCTCACTCCTTCCACAACTCCCTTCTTAACAACTATGGATTCACTCCATCATCATTTCAATCCTTGGAAGACCTATATGCAGGAGGCACTACATTCCGTCCTCAACTTGACCTGTAAGACACCTCTTCTGAGTCAGGCACAGAGTTCTAATTTCATCCTTGCAGGTTCCTGGAGTCATTACCTTGCTATGCTAAGTGTCCCCCACCCACAGGCCCCGGTACTTCCCATACTTCTATGTAGTCTGGATCATCGCGGAGGTCAAATAATTAATTGTGTAATTGGTTGTTATGATCAACTTTGCTGGACAATGAAAGCAGGACCTGTGTCCTATTAACCACTGCATCTCAGCATCTTATA